>NC_045429.1:242785496-243127996 GCF_902635505.1 Sarcophilus harrisii
GTTATTACATCACCAGTACTAGAATTGGTAAAAATAATTATTTTTAGCATTAGAATGGGCTATGGTGGCCATCCAGTCTAATTTAATTCTCACTTTTACAGATAAGGAAACTGAACAACAAGCAGGGTAAATGTTGGAGGGAAAATAAAGAGTAATCATCATAACCAGGATTTAAACATACATCTTTTGTCTTTAGAATTGATAACCTTTGTTCTGCTTCATGGTTGAAGCTAGGCAAAATGTGGAGGCATTTTTTTTTTTCTTCAGAATCTACCCTTTCTCCTGTTCTTCCTCTTCACCTCTCAAAAATCAAAGCTTTCTCTACTCTGAATATATTTCCCAAATAATGTCTGTGTTGAAAAATTATCTATTTAATATCTTCATTCTCAACAATCCTTCTCTCCCTTTTCTTTATCACTAACTATCATGTATTATACTTGTACACAGGAAATATTTCCTCAATAGAATGTAGGACAGGGACTATTTATTTTTTCCCTTTGTAATACCAAATCCTATCAGTGTCTTGTACTGTTTATGATCAATAGATCAATATCAATAGTTTGTTTATGATCAATAGATGTTTATGAAGTAATGAAAACAAATCCCATATCTTCTGTAAAATTATCCTTTTCTCAATTCCTTGATCTCAGCTACCTGACAAAGAGGTAAGTATTCTTTTAAAGTAATTCTCACAAAATTTAGAGTTGTGAATGAAGAGTGAAAATAGCTAGTTCATCTATCAAAATACCAGAGAAATAGAATTATTTATCTGAAGATACTGTGCATAAGCTGGAATTTGAATGCTGGTTTTCTGATTCCATATCTAGTTCCCTTTTCACTAAAATATATTGAAGGTACACATGACTTATATGATAACAATTCTTTGTGTATATGGATAATATCCATATATCTCCATATGTATATGCATGTATATATGTGTGTACATATAAATAATTCTAGATATATATGCACATATGCATGTATGTATACATTGTATATATAAACATAATTCATCCATCCATTTATTTATTCATCTATTTATTAATACAAAAGCCTTAATTATGTTCTTCAGATTATCTCACTTTAAAACATTTGTACTTTATTATCTGATAGAATTGTTTAAATCATTAGTTCACCTATTAATGTCTTCTTGATAAAATGCTAATCAGAAAAAAAATCTCCACCTAGCAGGAGATGATTAGTTAGTTAAAATTGTTTTCATTTGGTTCTATATTATACTTACTCCAGTAAAGTGATTATAAAAGAATGAGCTAATGTTATCAAGAACTTACTGACCTTAGGGAATCTGTGACAGAAGAAATTATCACCTAATATCCTTGCTACTCAATTGAAGTTGGTTCTTCTTAAAACCAGGCAAAGACAATAAAACAACTTATTACTGGATTTACACAAAGGGAATAAAATTTGAATCACTGACATAGTTTTCTTGTTCCTTAAGTACAAAATACCCCAATATCCAGAGTGTTGTGATTTCCTCAGGAATGACACATGACTGTTGCAAAATTTTTCTCCATTATAAATTTGAAGACAGAAAGAAGAACCCAATGGCACTAATTCAATATCTTTACTGAATAACATTTCCTGGCTAACAATTCTAATCTCCTTTTAATTAGAGATAAGATCAGATGAAAAGGTATAGCACTTACTAATACTCTTCTTTTATGTCATTTGTACTGAGATAATAATCAGTTTATGGTGAAGGATTATTCACCCAACTGCTAATGGATTTGGTGACAGAAACTTTTATTTGTGGTTTCAGTAGCTGTGTCTAGACCATCCATAGGACCAGTGGCCAGATTTAATTTCTGTAAAGTTTGCTTCTCAGAATGATGGATGAAGACCGAAAGCATTGCTGTTTTTAAGGATCTTGGCTTCAGAATCATTGGCTGTCTCCATTAGTATTTAGGAGAAGCTGGTAGTGATGATCTAACTTGGATGAATTTGCTGCCCCATTTCTCTGTCTCTGGCATCTTTGCAGTTTCATTCAGGCTACCTTCCACAAAAGTGTCAAATTGTAGTGTTCTTCTCTAAAAATATAATGTTCTCTGGGAATAGGTTTCTTAGGCGGCTTCTGGAGGCAGCTTAGTTTCAGTTTAGTGTAATCATCCCAAAATGCAGCCAGGACTTAAAATTCAAATCCTTTATTGTATCCTTCAAAGTTTTATCTCCTTTATTTGGGGCTTGGCTACTTTTCTGGAGGCCTTCCGGATCTTGCTGCTCTTCCTTTGCCTCTGGTAGCTTCTGTCTCTAGCTCCCTCCAAATGTCTCTGAACCCAAAGGTTTGTACTTCAGCCTCCAATCAGCACAAAGGTGAAAAATGGAATGAATCTAACAGCAAATCATGGAAATAAGTGGGGATGATTGTTCTCTTCACATAATTGCTTTCCCTAATGATGATTGTGAGGACTGGACTGAAAGGGGCATTGGTGTTCTACAAGGCCTCCCAATGAAATTATGCCATTTTAAAATGTTCCTTGTAACTCATTGTTGTATAGTTTTCCCTTGTTGTAAGAATAGATATATTTCAGCAGTGATTTCTATCAAGTGAATTTAATTTAAAGAATACTTTTTCTCCCATAGATGTTTAGTCTAAAAGTGTTTTTGTCCCGAAAAAAAAAATGATCTCTGCTAAATCAGAGAACAAAACACAACAAACTTAAAATTCATTTTTAGAGAAAAATAATTTTCTGATAAAACTTAAATGTTTACTTGAAAAATAAATATAACTTGATTTCTCTCAAGATTAGTGAGGGTAGCAAAGAGAAATACTGAAACACCAAAATAGTATACAGTACTAGAGATTCTAGAATTATTATTACATATTTGAAAAAATAATTTCTTTCAGGAGACTGAATCCCTTAAATTTTTAATAAATTGGTTAAACTTGAACTATCTTATATGATAACTTTATCTAACTTTTTGCCATCTTTTAAAATAACAAGTTTAATTCCAAAGATTTTCAAATTCTAAATTAGGTTTTTGGTAACTATTAAGAAAGTTATAAAGTGAAATGTTTATCATTTCATAATGAAAGTTCATTGTATTCATAGATGGGACTTTAAATATTGTGTAGCATCCATAAGGATCTATAATGGCTTAATTATTTTTGATCACACACAACCCTATATAGACCTTTATTTTGTAAATTTCTAATGCAATTAATATTACATTTTTAAATTGTAGTCATCTTTTTGTTTTATCTTTTTATTGGATAATTATATTCAGGAAGACAGAGAATGTTTTCACCTTACCTTATACCTCCATCCTATGTCTGTACTTAGTAAAGTGTTCTATGTACAGTATGCACTTGATACATATATGTTGATTGAATGGCTAACCAATTACTATAATGAGTTACTCTAACAGGATAGCTATAGTAGATGGAGATTGTGACTTTGGAATATGTTATGATTCAATTAGAAATTCTGTTAATTTATATATACCTGATTGCTTAAAAAGTCATGACATATGTTAATTCAGTTTGTTGAGACACATATTTTCTGATGGAACACTATTAATATAGTTCAGTAATTTTCAATATAATATTCAATATTCAATTCAATATTCAATATTGCTTGTATTTAATCATCTTTCTTATGTGTTTAGTATGTGTTAGTCATTGGACTAATCCTGAAGATACTAAGAAAAGCAAAAATAGTCATTGCCCTCAAGATCAAAGGTACAGACAACAGAATCATTGTCTTAAGGGCTTGATATAAAAGTAATATAAAATAGCTCTACATGGAAGTGTAATGTTCTTTTTGTTTTTCTGGAGGTCTTTGAGCAGCTTTCAGTTCAGCAGATTACTTTCCATGAGAATAGCCAGGTGTTAAAGTCCAAAAGTCTTTATTGTCTCCTTCATCTGGTACTCAGCTAGCTTTCTTGTGGTCTTCAGAGGGAACTTGGTTTCAGTGAAGAAAATGCAGGAGGACAGACCAGCCACCACAGGGTGTGAGATGGGATGAATGAATCTGTCTTTCAGTTCCCCAGGAGAGCCACTAGGAGCCTGACCAAAGATGCAATGAATCTCTCTCCTTGGCTCCAAGATCTTGAGCTCCCTCCTTCAGTCCTTTGTCTTCTTTGGTTCTGAATATGGCTGAGGCTCCCAGCTTATATGCTCTACACAATATATCATTAGGAAACCATTATTTGTTGTGATTAAATCAATGATACTAAACTTGGAGAACTATTAATCACTACGATAAACTAGATAACCATTGTCTCATCAATACCAAAATAAGAATCCTTGTTTTAAGTACAGAGTTCTGGCCCATAACAGGGAAGGCCCTACCATATTAGTTGGATTTTCTTGGAAAGATCTACTGGCAAATGTAGACAAGCATCATAAATAATTAGAAGTGGGAATGAATTATGATTTGTAAACAAAGAGTGAATGCTCATAAAGATAAGGTCCCATATTCTCTAAAGTACTGATGTATTTGAGTTGAGGCCATTCATCCACAATATATGTATTTATTAAAATCTAATATTCCAAACAAATTTCTGAGCAATTAAAACAAAACCTACCTAAATAGATGACATTTTAGTGGAGATAAGTGAAATCAATAAGAATTGTTAAACATGTACTTTGAATCAGGTGTGGGAATACAAACATGAACAAAAAGAAAAATATTCCCTGCAATGAGAAGTTTGCATTGGAATGGAGAAAGGCAATTAATGACATGGAACTGAAAAGATGGTTTTGGCAAAGAATATTTTAAACACAATGGTGTATGATGGAGAAGTCCAAAGAGTCAAAAATGAGCCAGGAGAGTAAGATGGAAGTTCTGAAAGTAACTGAGAAGTCCTTTGATTACAGTAATCTTGCAGGTAAGAGGGCAATTGAGGGATGCTAGAAAATTCTGGACATTTATCAGAATTTTCCGATTCAAGCATTTTGTGGCAGAGACAAGAGAGACAAGGAATGAGCATAATTGATCTGATCACTTCTTCAAAGTGTTACTTGATGTGTGCTAAAAATGTCTCTTAAGTAAGTTTATATATATATATATATATATATATATATATATATATATGCATATATGAATGTGCATATAAATTTTATTTATGGGTACATGTGTATGTGGAAATGAGCTCATGTATGTGTATTCATATACAAACACATCTAGATACACAGAAAAATATGTCTTTAGAAGAAGAAAATGTAGAAAAATAACAAAAAAATTTAAGAAATTTTAAAGGAAAGTTCTAAGTTAAAAGATGCCAACTAATTTTTTTTTATGTATTAAGCATATATTTATGATAACTTTCTTTATACCAAGGAATTTAATATTCTGAAGTTTCTATTTATTTCCTGTCTCTGTAACCTAGACAATAATTTCCAGTATAGAATCTGGTTGAACATGGTCTAAAAATGTGTGATGTGAATATCTTGTTTGTTTTATACGACAAAGTTATTCTCAGATAATCCCAATAAGTGAAAGCAATAAACTTCCCTGTATCTTTTTAGGCTCTTTTAAAGAAATTATCTAAGGTTGCCCACTTGGCAATCCCTTTACCTACCTCACCTCTTGCAGCCTTAGATTTCTTTTTATCAGTTATTAGTTATATGAAAGTTTTAAAAAATGCCATATGTGTTTTCTTTTCCAGTCCCAAATTGCTTTATCCATTCCCTGACAAATGATTTTTGATTAAGCTTGCCTTCCTTTGAAAAGCCATGTTTTCTTCAATTACTACACCAAAAGGATTTTGTGAAAATAAATTTCACCAGTAGCTTATGCTTTTCTTCTAGTAGATTCTTATATCTGCACATAGAAAAATAATTAATAGAAAATTGATATTGTTCATATTATTTTTCCATCCTCTCCTAACATTCATAATAGTACATCTGTCTTTTTGTGACTACTATATTTTTTTCTAATTCTCTTTATTGTCAAATAGAATGTTGCAATTCCTTGCTATGTGTTGTAGAGAGCAGTAAATTAAAGCTTTCCAAAATCAAATGACTTAAACCCAAATCATGCCCTAGCACTTTTTCTTGCCTTGTGATTTTAGGTAAGTCATTTGCATATTTGCAATCAAATGAAAAATGATTTAATTGGACCATACAAACACACACACACACACACACACACACATATACACATATACACACAAAAAGATCTTTCATTTCTAATCCTCTGATTCCCCTATGGAAAACCTTCAAATATTTGAGTAAAATTGTCATTTCTTTTTTATCTTTTTTTGTCAGCAAATTAAATATTATCACTTCTTGCATTTTTTTCTTCTAAAAGTTTTTTTTTCTTTTAATCTGAGATATGTGAATATATGTTAACATATATTTCCACAACTTCATTTCAATAAAATGGATTTCTGTTATAATCCTATATGTTTGAGGATTGCTTCTGGTGAAGCAATATTCTAAATGTTTTTAAAGGCTTTATATTTGAGGCATATAAAAACAGTTAGTATTGATTCAAAAAATGCCAAAGGAGGACAAGGCACAAAAGGAGTTTAATAGATTTAAGACTTGATCATCCATTTTTGACCTTCATTATTACCCTCCTTATAACCACTTTATTTCCTCAATATCCTTCCTAAAATGAAGTCTTAATATTTTTATGCAATTTTACTTATATGTTCTGATTATGGGAGATTTCAGTGATGATAATGAATGGACATTTAAAGTTTAATTTGAAGAATGTGATGGAACCAGAATGGGTCAATACAGTTAGCACTCAGCTAAGCCCTCTCACCTTCCTTCCAAGCAATTTAAAATAATTATTCCAATAAAAATCTGGAGTAGAACCAACAAAAACTAAGGTATTTTACCAGCCTAAGACAACTTGGACCCAGGGATGGAGACTAACCTGGAGCTTTTGTGAATGCAGCATTAGTGGCAAAAGCCTTCAGGAGTTCTCAAGTCAGAGACCATAAGGCAACCTGGCAACTAGTCAAAACAAAACAAAACAAAACAAACAAAAATAAATTGAAGATTTTATAATAAACAAAATAAAACAAAAACAAAAACAAACAAACAAACAAACAAAAACACAGAAGATGCCCGTGCTATCACTGGATGCCAAACCAGATGTTTTTTGACAGTTCCATTGCTTGCACCTACTTCAATGTCACAGTTCAGTGACAGAGAAGAGTACTTTCAAGAAAGAGTTTTAGAAGTCTTGGAATATTATATTTCAAAGAGCAAAGGATCTGGCATTACTTCCAAGAATAAACTATATAGCAAAGTTGAGTGTGATCCTGAATTGAAAAAAAAATGGAAATTTGTTGCATTGAGAGACATTCAGATATTTGTAAAAAAAAAAAAAAAAAAAAAAAAAAAAAAAAGACCACAAATCAATGGAAAATTTGATGTAAAAGATCCAGGAAAAATATAAGGAAAATATTAAAGTTTAATTTTAAGACACTCATTTGAGTCAAAATGCTTACTAATTATAGAGATGCTGATGTTATAGTGAATTTAAAGTTATCATCATTATTAAAATGTTTGAAAAATATGCTAGGACTAAGTTGTGTATAATTGGGTGATTCTAAAAACAAAATTGAGTAAAAAAAATATAATGGGGAAATTATATTATAAAATGGGGCATGAAAGAAAGAGCTAATACAGAGGAAGCAGGTTGAGATAGAGGGCTTGAAATCTCGAAAACCTCTCTCTAAGTTAAAGAGGAAACAACATATACATCTGGAAGGGTGTACAAGTACAAGTACATGTAGAAAAGTAAGAAAAGTGAAGGATATGTTAAGGAACTTTTATATGAGTAAGTGGATTAGGATTTGAGACAATGTGTGGGGGAAGAAGATCAGGGGGATTAGAAACAAAAGGCTGGGATTAAAATCAAGAAAAATCTGCTTTACTTACATGAACTGATGCTGAGTGAAATGAGCAGAGCAAATAGATCATTATATACTTCAACCACAATAAAATATGACGACCAATTCTGATGGACCTGGCCATCCTCAGCAATGGGATGAACCAAATCAGTTCCAATGGAGCAGTAATGAACTGAACCAGCTATGCCCAGCGAAAGAATTCTGGGAGATGACTAAAAACCATTACATTGAATTCCCAATCCCTATATTTTTGCTCACCTGCATTTTTGATTTCCTTCACAGGCTAATTGTACAATATTTCAGAGTCCAATTTTTTTTTGTACAGCAAAATAACCATTTGGTCATGTATACTTATTGTGTATCTAATTTATATTTTAATATATTTAACATCTACTGGTCATCCAGCCATCTGGGGGAGGGGGTGCGGGGAAGGAGAGGAAACATTGGAACAAGAGGTTTGGCAATTGTTAATGCTGTAAAGTTACCCATACATATAACCTATAAATAAGAGGCTATTAAAATAATAAAAAATAAAATAAAATAAAATATGATACCCAGAACTTAAAAAAAAAGAATAATCTATATAGGAATTTTTCACTGGAAAACCAAACCAGACTAAAACAAAAATCTAGATGTGAAGAATAAATCTGATATCCAAACACAAAATTCAAGAAAAAGTATAAAAATGTAAATAGGAAAGAAAAATCATAAATATTCAGTAAGGTAAAATTGTTTATATTTACCTGTGGAAAAGTGATACACATAACTTCCAAGAACTTTATCCTTTTTAGGGTATTTAAAAAGATTCTATATAAACACAGGGGATAGTAATGAATCAGTTATTGTGGAAAATATATTTTAAAATTGGATGGATGAGAAAAAGAGATGTCCTAAGAAAAAGATGAAGGGATTGAAAAGATGGACAAAAATCTCATGTGAAAGAGGTGTTCAAGAAAAAGGTTATAGTGGAGAGGTAAATATTGTCAGGCTGGGCAACAACTAAATCCCACTCTCATCTAAATTAGTCAAAGTGGGGAATAAAGAAGATGGAGAATAAGGGATTAATTGAAGGAGAGGAGAGGTGAGGATAAGAGGTTGATACAAGAAAAAAGCAAATAAAAGGCAGGAAGTGGTCAGAATCAAAACATATACTAGAGGCAAAAAAAAAAAAAAAAAAAAAAACAGAATACAACTAGAGAGAAAAAGGAAAAACCAAGGGAAAATGAATGAAGGGAAATTCAGAGTTATTAATTAAAACTGAGTATGAATAGGGGAAATTACATCATAACATGCAATCAGATAACCAAATGGATTTGAAACCAGGATCCAACAATATGTGGTTTACAAGAAATATATTTGAAACTGAGAGACACATACAGAGTTAAAATAAGGGACTGGAACAGAGCCTATTATGCATCAGCTGAAGTAAAGATGCCAGAAATAATAATCATGATTTCAGACAAAGCAAAAGCAAAACTAGAGCCAATTAAAAGAGATAAATAGGGAAAGTACAGCTTGCTAAATATCACCAAAGACAATGACAATTACAAAACAGATGTGAACCAAATAAATAGCATCCATATTCTTGAAGGAAAATTTAGATGAAATTTTACAAGGATATAGGCAACACAACTTTAATCATGGGGTTAGGGACTCAATTACCCCCTTTAAGAGTTTGATAAATAGAGCCATAAAATAAATTATTAAAAATATAAGGAAATTGAGTAGATTGATAAAAAGTTTGATTTCAGGACAAATATTGTCATTTTCTACATATACATATATATGTACAAATATACAAACACAAATATATAAAATTTAGAGAAATTCATAACATTGCCATAAGAAAAACTAAAGAGTCTATAAAATGCCAAAGAATATATTTATAAGATTCATTGAAAAGCATAGAGATGACAAGTCACTACTGCATTTTTAAAAAGTTTTTATTTTCAAAATATATGCAAAAATAGTTTGCAACATTCATCCTTGCAAAACCTTGTATTCCAAATTTCTTCTTCCTTCCTTCTCACCACTCCCTCTCCTAGACAGCAAATAATCCAATATAGGTTAAACATGGACAATTTGACTAGTACATATCTCCACAACTATCAAACTACACAAGAAAAATCAGATCAAAAAGGAAAAAAAAAAAAGGATGAAAAAGAAAATAAAAAGCCAGCAAACAACAACAAAAAGGTGAACATACTCTGTTGTGATCCACATTCAGTCCCCATAAATTCTCTTTCTGAATGCAAATGGCTCTCTACATCACAAGCTTGTTGGAATTCACCTTGAATCACCTTACTGTTGAAAAAAAAATCATGTCCATCAGAATTGATTGTTATTGCATTTAGTGCTCCCTTGGTTCTACTCACTTTAATTCATGTCAGTTTCTCTAAGTCTCTCCAGGCCTTTCTGAAATCATCCTGTTGATCATTTCTTATAGAACAATAGTATTCCACAATATTATAAAATATATAAATATAAATTTATATAAAATATTATATAAATAGAAAAATTCATCACTGAATTTTTAAAAAGTTTTTTTGTTTTGTTTTTGCAAAAGCTTCTATAAGGTGATGGCTAATGATCATGTACAATATAATTCACAAAGTAGTGGGAAATTGAAGAAATAAACATTTACAAAAAATTTGGCAGAACCTCATGCACAAAATGACCATGATATCTCTTAATAATAAAAATGAAAAGCAGGAATATGAAGAAATAAAAAAATCTAATTAAAGAAAATGATTTGTAAAGATGGAGCCATTTTTGCTCCATTAATGATAATATAATCAAACTAATTCTGCAAAAAGATCACAATTATTGATGTTCAACAAATATATATGAATAGTATTCTAAAAATGGAGAAATATGGTAGATTATAGATACAATATAGAGATAGGTTTTCTGGTCATAAAGAAATTTTGAAGGTTTTGAGGGACTGGTTTGATATTCAAATAGCTAAAATAAGGATGGATAAAAATTATTTTAACAATTTCAGATTTTATTAACCAAAACTACAACTGAGAAAATCATAATGACAGACAATATATATTTTTTCAATCCTTTAAAATTTCATAAGAATAAAATTTGACCGCAATTTGAATATTTTTATTGTTTTTTTTTAAGAGAAAGAATTGTCTTTTGTAAAAGTTGTGTTATAATAGACAATATGCTCGAAGTCACATAAGATTTAATTAATTATTTTTGTTGAATCAATGAAATAATACAGAAAATATTATTTTCATGGTTCTGTCAACATAATTTTATGATTCACATTTCAAAATAATACAAGAGTCCAACAATGTAGCATTTCAATTAAATTTAATAAACATTTATTAAATACATTATGTGAAAACCATCTCAAAAAAATTTTAGAGACAAAAGTTAAAAATGAAAAATATGTTTTCTCTCATATATATATATATATATATAAATATATGCCACAATTACACAGAAAAGTAAAACTGAACATATTTTCCCCTTTTTACCACTCAATCATCTACATTCTTGATAATTACAGAACTCAAATTATCCAGAGAGTTTAGAATACCCAAAGAGGTCACATATGATGGTGGTAGCAGCACATCTCCATTCTCTTTCTTCTTTGGGATAATTTTGGTAGCTGGAAGGTTAAGTTCTTACTATTCTATCACTCACTGTCTGTGATTTCTGTTATTAAATGCCTTATTTATCAATACAAGAAACTTCCTTCATTTCTAGAATGGTCAATTCATTATCTTGAGTAGAATGTCCAAAATAGTGATGTCTGCACAGACCTTCAAACAATAAAAATAAAAAGCTATGTCCAGCAAACATCAACTATACAGAATAAAGCAGGATAATGTTCAGAAGGGGACAGATTAAAAATAGGGCAATTATGTTATGTTACTATAATGATAAATTCAATATGAATTTAAAGCACATGGTAGATTAATAAAAGTCCATTTTTGTTTTATTTGCATATTGAGATTTACAAGTTTCTTAATATTTTAGTTCATAAAGTAGGACAATTTTTTGTATAGTTTTTAATATCCAGACTATCCTTTCAGCTGGATTAACCTTTTATAGAACCCATATATCAGTAAAAATCTAATGAATAGATATTTCAAATTTTACTATGAGTTAGATTCAGAATTAAATAGAAGGAGTGGTGACACAGTAAAGGGATTGCTTATATCTATAAGACTAGAATTATTGGTGTATGTGTTATATGAGACTTCTATTCTATAAATTCTGTGAAAAGAGAGGTGCTCTTCAATTTTTTAATCTTTCCCAGGGTTTAGTACTGCACTACAAATATGATACTTAATGGATGTTTGTTGAGTTGAGGTGATTTGAACTAAATAACATTAAACTAAGAGATTGAATGGTTTTCCTTTTTCTTTTTAATATATTATGTGCTAAGTTCTAAACTAGTTAATTTTATATATGTATATATACACACACACACACACACACACACACACACACACACATACACAAAGCCTACTATTCATTTCTGTTAAGATTAGCCAAATCTCATAGGAGGAGCTGTGCATTGTTGGTCTTTGAGAAATAATTGCCATTGAAATAACTTAAAAAATTTAACCATACAGATATTTAGTCCTAGTTCAATTCCTACATAATTACAGAGAAGCTGCTTCATACTAATCTATTTACCTGAGAAGATTAAATCATTCAGAACGATATTCATATATTGATTGATGAAAATGTGGACTGATAAGGAGTTTAATTTTCTTTCTTCTATTTTACAAAGACCAATCCAAATTACAAATAATTTGAGGAAAACATTCTATATTTTTGAAACAAATTTCACATATTTTCTTTGTATAAACTACACTTATTAATCAACACCTTTGATTCAAGATCTCATACAGCTGAAGCATATTTTAGAACAACATAAAAAAGAAATATACCAATTATTTATAAGCCTCTGAGCTTGTATCACTATGATTTACTTTATTAAAAAACTGAGACACACATATGCATTCAAATCCACTCATTATAATGCTAAGTATTATATTATCAAGATTCTTCTTGTCATTTTGGTATATTACTTCGGTTGTTTTTTATTTAATATAACATAACTCTAGTTCATGTGAATTCCCATAGAGATTCACTGAAAGTCATTCTTTTATTCATAACAAAATTTGTGGAATGCTTCATATGTAGAAGACAGCATAAAGGACATGAAAGCTAAGAAGATCACAAATGTTACATTGTAAGGGACTTTACCAATGATCTATCCCAAATATCAAACATTCTAGTTTTAAGACTACTTAATACTCTTAAATATTATGAACAACATTAAAATACTTTTTGTGTATGCAGAATATATGTATTGTTGTTTTTCATCTTAGAAATCAACATTTTCCCCCTTTTATTTATTGTGGAAATAGTCTTTAACTTGAGGACTTTCTAAATATTTCAGAAATTTCCAGGTTATGACTATACTAGAGTTTGAAAAGTTTATGTAGACTGTTCTCCCATTTTACAAATGAAGAAATATGAAAAGGGGAAATGCCTAACTGATTGTCAAACACTTAATTATTCCATAGCCCTGAGAATTCATGGAGGTTCTTCAAAATGCATAGAAGTTCACAAATCTGTTCAAGTATATTCATTGTTACTAACAAATTATAGCTAACATTTAGATAGATCTTTAGGTTTTGAAAAGTACTTTATGTATAATATTTCACTTCATCCACATGATAGCCTTTGAAGTAGAAATGTTATTCGTTTTTTTTTTTTTTTATTAACAAATGATGAAACTTAGTTCCAAAGAAATTTAGTGGGCTCTTCATAAATATTCAGAATCACTGGTTATTGTTGGCAGGATTTGAACTCAAAGCTTTCTTGTTTCCAGGACCAGAAATTTTTCTCCCCCATGGGAAAGGTATTTCAGAACAAAAGAAAAAAAAGTGGGAAAAAAAAACAGAAAAAAAGTGAACACCACATGTATTAATTTATATTCAATCTACATTGTTCTGTCCCTGGATGTAAATGGCATTTTCTAACATAAAGTTATTGGGATTGTCTTGTATCACTGAACAGCTAAGAAGAATCAAATCTTCCATAGTTGATCATTCCACAATCTTGCTGTTATTGTGTGCAATGTATTCCTGGTTCTGCATGTTTCACTCAGCATCAGTTCATGAAAATCTTTCCAAGCCTTTCTAAAAAGCATGTTGTTCATCACTTTTTTAATAGAAAAGTAATATTCTTTTACTTTCATATACCATAATTTATTCAGCCATTTCCCAAACGATGGACATCTACTTATTTTCCAATTCTTTGTCACCATAAAAAATATCTGCTACAAACCTTTTGTCCACATGAGGGTTCTTTTCCCCTCCTTTATGATTTCCTCAGGATACAGACACAGTAGTGCTACTGCTGAGTCAAAAGGTATGAACAGTTTTATAGCTATTTGGGCATAGTTCCAAATTGCTCTCTAGAATGGTTGTACCATTTCACAACCAAACATGCATTAGTGTCCCAGTTTTCCTAGCAATTCCCAGCAAGGATCCAGCAAAATACTGAGTCCTTGTCCCAGAGCCTGAAGTTTGGGGGTTTATCGGATACTAGATTACTATACTCACTGATTACTTGTATCATGTGTATCTTACCTCTGATCTATCACTCTTTTTCCTAGCCAGTATCAAAAGGTTTTGATGACTACTGCTTTGAAATAGAGTTTTAGGTTTGGTAATGCTAAGCAATCATACTTTGTATTTTTTTTACCATTAATTCCATTGATATTCTTTCCTTTTTGTTCTTCCAGATAAATTTCATTGTTTTTTCCTAGTTTTATAAAATAATTTTTGGCAGCTTGATTGGTATGGAACTAAACAAGTGGACCAGTTTAGGTAGAATTTTTATCGCATTAGCTCCATCTACCCATGGGCAATTGATATTCTTCTACTTGTTTAAATCTCCCTTTATTTATGTAAGAAGTGTTTTGGAATTATGTTGATATAATTCCTGGGTTTGTCTTGGCAGATAGACACTCAAATATTTTATTTTGTCTACTTGTTTTTTCTTTCTCAATAATATGTAGAAGTGCTGATGATTTTTGTGGTTTTATTTTATATCCTGCAATTATATTAAATCTGTTGATTGTTTGAAGTAAGTTTTAGATGATTTCCTAGGATTCTCTAAGTATATTATCATATTATTTGTAAAGAATAATAGTTTTATCTTTTTGTCTTTTTAATTCCTTTAATTCCTTTTTCCAAAATCTTGAATAATAGTGGCAATAATGATCTTCCTTGTTTCACCAATGATCTTATTGCAAATGCTTCTCCCCATTACAAATAATCGTTGCTGGTTGCCCACTATCACCATTACTTACAGTATTGCAATAGAAATATTAACTTTAGCAATAAAAGAAGAATAATTAAAGGACTTAAAATAGGCAATGAGGAAACCAAATTATCACTCTTTGCAAATGATATGACAATGGATATAGAGAATCTTAAAGAATTAACCAAAAAAAACTTCTAGAAAAACCCCACAACTTTAGCAAAGTTGCAGAATACATAATTTATTTTTAATTAAAGTTTTTTATTTAAAAAACATATTCTTGGGCAATTTTTCAACATTGACCCTTGCAAAACCTTCTGTTCCAAATTTTCTTTTTCTCCTCCCTCTCCCCTCCCCTAGATGAAAGTAATGCAATACATTTTAAATATGTTAAAATATATGTAAAATCCAATATACGTATGCATATTTGTACATTTATCTTGCTTCAGAAGAAAAATTGGATTAAGAAGAGAAAAAAATTGAGAAAAACAACAAGATGCAAGCAAACAATAACAGAAAGAATGAAATGCTATGTTTTTGTCCACACTCAGTTCCCACAGTCCTCTCTCTAGGTGTAGGTTGATGGCTCTCTTCATCACTAAACAATTGGTACTGGTTTGAATCATGTCATTGTTAAAGAGAGATATGTCCATCAGAATTGATCATAGCATAGTCTTGTTGTTGCCATGTATAATGATCTCCTGGTTCTGCTCATTTCACTTAGAATCAGTTCATGTAAGTCTCTCCAGGCCTCTCTGAAATCATCCTGCTGGTCGTTTCTTACAGAACAATAACATTCCATAACATTCATATACAATAATTTAATCAACCATTCTCCAATTGATGGGTATCCATTCAGTTTCCAATTTCTTGCCACTACAAAAAGGGCTGCCATAAACATTTTACCAAATAAATCTACATAAATCTTCAGCATTTCCATATGTTACCAACAAAGTTCAACAACAAGAGATACAAAGTGAAATTCCATTTAAAATAAGTGTAGATAATAAAAGATATTTGGGAGTTTACCTGACAAGACAAAGTCAGGAACTACATGAACACAATTACAAAACATCCTCCACACAAATAAAATTAAATCTAATTAATTGGAAGAATATCAAGTCCTCCAACATAACATTTTCACTCTTTTTGTTGTTTTCTTGCATTTTATTTTCTTTCTCTATATTTTTCTTGTTTGATTTGATTTTTCTTGTGCAGAAAGATAATTGTATGAATATGTATACACATATTGGATTTAAGTTATATTTCTCCCATGTTTAATGTATATTGAATTATTTGCCATCTAGGGGAGGAGTTGGGGAAAGTGAAGGGAAATTGGAACACAAGGTTTTGCAAGGTTTATGTTGAAAAATTATCCATATAGATGTTTTGAAATTACAAAGCTTTAATAATAAACAGAATATCAAGTGCTCATGAATAAACCAAGCTCATATAATAAAATGACAATTCTACATAAATTTACCTACTTATTCAGTGCCATAACAATCAATGTTCCAAGAAATTATTTTATAGAGTTAGCAAAGTTCATCTAGAAAAAAAAAAGATCAAAATTTTCAGAGGAATTAAAGGAAAAAATGCGAATGCAAATGTAGGTGGCATAATTGTACCAAATCTAAAAACTATATTATAAAGCAGAAGTCTTCAAAAGCACTTAGTACTAAGAATTAGAGTAATCAATCAGTGAAATAGTTTAGGTTCACAAGACACAATTGCCAATATCTATAGGAATATAGTGTTTGTTAAATCCAAAGACCCCAGCTTCCAGGATAAGAACTCATTATTTGACAAATATTGCTAGGAAAAATTGGAAATTAGTATTGTAGAAAGTAGGCATTAATCCACACCTAAACTCATATAAGAAGTTAAAGTCAAAGTGGGTTCATGATTTAGACATAAAGAGTGATAATATAAGCAAATTAGAAGAACAAAGATTAATCTACCTCTTTTATATGGGGAGAAGGAAGGAATTTCTGGCCAAAGAAAAACTAGAGTACATTATGGAATAGAAAATGGCCAATTTTGATTATTTGATGTTAAAAAAATTGCCAAACAAAACCAATGCAAACAAGATTTGAAGGGAAGCAGACACCTGAGGAAAAATTATATCAAGGGTTCTTATCAAGGCATCATTTCCAAAATATACAGAAAATTGACTCAAATTAACAAGAATACAAGCCATTTTCCAATTGCCAAATGGTCAAACTGGGAAAGATATTGTGGAATGTTGGAGGGGTTGTGGGAAAACAGAGACCCTAACACATTGTTGGTGGAATTATGAACACATCCAACCATTCTGGAGAGCAATTTGGAACTATGCTCAAAAAGTTATCAAACTGTGCATACCCTTTGATCCACACAGTGTTACTGCAGGGCTTATATCCCAAAGAGATCTTAAAGAACGGAAAGGGACATGTATGTGCAAGAATGTTTGTGGCAGCCTTCTTTGTAGTGGCCAGAAACTGGAAACTGAGTGGATGCCCATCAATTGGAGAATGGTTGAGTAAATTGTAGTATATGAATATTATGGAATATCAGTATTCGGTAAGAAATGACAACAGGATGATTTCAGAAAGGCCTGGACAGACTTACACAAACTGATGCTGAGTGAAAGCAGGGCCAGGAGATCATCATATACTTCAACAACAATACTATATGATGACCAATTCTGATGGACCTGGCCATCCTCAGCAATGAGATGAACCAAATCAGTTCCAATGGAGCAGTAATGAACTGAACCAGCTACGCCCAGCGAAAGAACTCTGGAAGATGACTAAGAACCATTACATTGAATTCCCAATCCCTATATTTTTGCCCACCTGCATTTTTGATTTCCTTCATAGGCTAATTGTACAATATTTTAGAGTCCAATTCTTTGAAAAATAACGGTTTGGTCATGTATACTTATTGTGTATCTAATTTATATTTTAATATATTTAACATCTACTGGCCATCCAGTAATTGGATGGAAAATTGGAACAAGAGGTTTGGCAATTGTCAATGCTGTAAAGTTACCCATACATATAACCTGTAAATAAAAGGCTATTAAAAAAAGATAAATGGTTTAAAGATAAGAACAGACAATTTTCAAATGAATAAATTAAAGCCATTTCTAATTATATGAAAAAATGCTCTAACTCACTTTTAATCAGAAATGTGGGAAAAGTGGGACACTAATACATTGTTGGTGGAATTATGAATGAATCCAGCCATTCTGGAGAGCAACGTGGAACTATGCTCAAAAAGTTAGAAAACTGTGAATACCCTTTCATCCAGAAGTGTTTCTACTGGACTTGTCTCCCAAAGAGATCTTAAAGGAGGGAAAGAGAACATATATGCAAATGAAAATATGAGGCAGTCTTTTTCGTACTGGCTAGAAACTGCAAACTGAAATGGATGCCCATAAGGAGAATTGCTGAATGACTTATGTTATATGATTGTTAAGGAATATTATTGTTCTATAAGAAACAAGCAGCAATATGATTTCAGAGAAGCCGGGAGAGACTTACATTAACTGATGCAAACAGAAATGAGCAGAACCAGGAAATCATTGTACAAGGCAACATCATTATTATACGACAATTCATTCTGATGAAAGTGACTCTTTCCAACAATGAGATGATTGCATCTAGTTCCAATGGTCTTGTGATGAACATAGCCATCTACAACCAGAGAGAAGACTATGGGAACTGAATGTGGATCAAAACCCAACATTCTCACTTTTTAATGTGATTCACTGGAATTTTGTTTTCTTATTCATTTTCTTTCTTTTTTGATCTGATTTTTCTTGTGCAACAAGACAACTGTATACATATGTTTACACATGTTTGATTTAACATAGATTTTAACATATTGGATAACATAGATTTTAACATTTATTGAATTGTTTGCCATGTAAGGAAGGCAGTGGGGGGAAGGAGGGGAAAATCTGAAGCACAAAAGCTATGCAAGGATCAATGTTGAAAAAATTATCCATACATATGTTTTGAAAATATTTTTAAAAAAGCAAAAGAGAGAGAGAGAGAGAGAGAGAGAGAGAGAGAGAGAGAGAAAGGTGAGTCACAGGTTTATCTCACCCAAGGAGAAGTTCCCTAAAGAGACTAGAGAAATAGACAGGGGATATCGACATAGTACAAACTGTCAGTTTCTCTCATATATTTTCTTTCAAAAAGCTAAAATGAGCTTGGCATATTATGTCTTCTCTCTTCCATCCAAAACCACTTGAAATCTAAATCCTAGTGACCTGAAGACAAAGACTGAAGAGCTGAAGATCTCTCTTCCTTTCACTAACTCCAGTCTATTCCTCATACAGGTGCAGGGCATTAATTTCTACCCTAGTCCTGAACAATGATCATTAGAACTGAGGTTACATTTTAATTGACACACATATAAAGCAATTTAGACTTCTTGTCTCCAAGTTCTTTGCAAAGTAGTTTAGTATACTTTGTATACAGTGTATTTCGCTTTGCTTGAATTCATGGAGGATTTTACAATTTTTTTTTCTCCCTGAGAGCGTCCTGCTCATCATTTCCCAAAGTCCACCATGAACACACACTATGAACACAAATATTATTGAGCCATTCCCCAATTAATAGGCATCCCTTTAATTTCCACATTTTTTTTTCACCTGAGAAGAGAGAAGCTATGAATAATTTTAATCCATGTAGGTCATTTTCTTTCTGATTCCTTTTTGGTATTCATGCCAAGTAGTGGTGGTGTTAGGTAAAAAGATATACATGAATTTATAGACCTTTGGGTACTGATCATATCATTTAATCATTTATCAATTGGAGTATGACTCTTATTTTTTGTAAATTTATCTCAGTTCCTTCTGTTTGAGAAATGAGGCCTTATCAGGAAAAAAAAACTTCCTTCAAAATTCTTTTTGCAATTACTATTGCTAACTGTATCTCCCCCCATTTATTCTCTGCTTTCAACTGTCCCTTCTCAAAAGTGTTTGGATATTGGCCACTTCCTTCTCCAATGTGCCCTTGCTTCTATCTCTTTCTACCACTTTCCTTATCCCAGTTCTCTCCTTTTTTTTCTGCAAGATGAGCTGTATTTCTATAACTCTATTATATATATATATATATATATATATATATATATATATATATATATATCCAAGTGATGGATCATCTTGTACCTACTGAAAAGGAAGCCAGCATCAATATATTAGAGTCCATTTCTTAAAGTAAGTTGTAAGAATATTGAAAAGGTTGAAGAACACTAGATTATGAATAGCTTTGAATGCCAAACACTTTAAAAATTGATGCTGAAGACAATAGGTAGCCATTGCACTTTATTGAGTGGAAAGGAAATATTTTCAGAACTTTAGTTTAGGAATTTTACCAATAATATTATATAATGCCTGGTTACCAGGTAAAGCATTTTTTCCCCACTTAATGAGTTTTTTTTTTTTTTTTTTTTTGGTCAGGCCACCAATTTAATAGAGCAAAGTTCAGTATAAGTATTAAAAAAAAGAAACCTAAAAGAAGGCCAAAAACCCCTTAAAAACTGTCTTAGTAAGATTTTTCATTATTAATAATAATTGCTAGCATTTCCAAAGGACTTTATGGTTCCTTATGATTTTCAGCTAATCTTATGATTATTAGTTTGTCTTTTTAATGTTATTTCTAGATCAGTTACTTATTATATTATATATAACTTATACTTGTGTTTTCATGTTTTGATTTTTTAACATTTCATGTTTTTATGTTGGCCCATTTTAAGTATTAAGGTTTTCAATTCTTCCTAAGATTTAGCACCATCGGTTTTATTGAATTAATTCTCCTTACAAGTTTTCTTCTCAATTTTTGCCATTTTAATTCTCTATTTTATATCTCTTGTCTCATTTTTTTCTAAGTATTCTTTTATTTCTTCTGGGCATAATAATCTTTCCTCTGATGTTCTGTTTGTCTTTTTTATAATTTTTCCCCTTCTTCTGGATTTACCCCTTGCCTTTTTCCCAGTCTAAGGTATTTTCCCCTTTGTCTTCAGGAATTTCTTGTATTTGCTCAAATTTCCAGATTTAACTTCTGGATTGAGTCAAAATCCATTCCTATGTTCTTGATTGTATTTGTACGTGCTTATTGTTAATGAATCCAGGGGCAAAGACACATCACCATCTGCTGCATTTTCTCTGCCTTTTCCACGTGACAGGAATGATTTTCTTCTATGCTGAAGGACTAAACTTTTTGGCTTGTTTTAAGACCCAAATTAAAATCCTACCTTCTACAGAAAATGTTGGCCAAACTTTCTTAATTCTAGTCCCTTCTCTCTATTAAATAGTTCTATACTTTGCTTTGTAAATATTTGTTTGGGTGTGGTTTCCCTTCTAGATTATAAACTCTTTGAAGGAATGAGCTGTCTTTTACCTCTTTTTGCTTCCTCAAAGCTTAGCACAATGTCATACACGTTGTGGGAGATTTGTACTGCCTTGTTCTCTATTATGTTGCAGGTCCAAGGTATCTGTATACTGGGTTGATTTAAAAATATCTTAAGGATGGTGTGACTATATTTTGCTGTAGAAGGGTACCCTCTATTGCCTAATAATAAGGATCTAAATCCTAAATCAAACTGAACTGGGTACTGATTTACCTCTTTCTTCTGCCATGAAAAGTACACCTGATGCCACTTTTGGGAGCTATTCTGGTCTTTCTTCTACTAGGGAATCCATCTGTTTTGCATTTTAATTTCAACCTCCATCTACCTAATCTTGGCTCTGATCCTTGTACATACAGGATTCTGACAATCTGTTTTGTGCTGTCTTGTGGTGGATATAAGAATTTATTTCTAATTCTCTTTTGTTTTTTCAAACATTTTTCTTTATAGTCCATTTTAGAGTTTTATTAATGACTTTGTGGGAAAACTAGGCCACTCTGCATAAAAATTCTTCAGTTTTCCCTCCATTCTAGAAGCAACCTGGTAAGTAAAGTGAACAGTAAGTGGGGTGAGGATTTAGTTATTTTCTGATTTGTGGGTTAGGAAAATTTTTCTTTGAATTTGTTTCAGATAAAGTATTTCACATTATATTTGCAATGTGTTGCATTCTAGGTCAGTTATTAGCACATCTGTCTTTAATCCCTATTGAGCTAAGAAGAGGCAACATAAAAGTTACATGGTTGTAGAAGAGGATGAATTTACAAATGTAGGTTTTTAAGCCAAATTAAATGTTGAAGATAGACAAGTTTATCTCTTAAATGTGCTTGAATCATTCTAGAAAATAGTATGTTTCTTTCCACTTTGTATGGTCTTGGAAAGGTTCATATTTTCAAAAGCCCTTCACATTTATTTTAAATAAAACCACATAATAAAATAATACTATTAATAATGCATTTACATCATATATGTATAACTGATAAATTTAGTGATACAACTGTCAAAGTTAGCATAAAAAACCTAAATTAACTAGTCTGTTGATGGATTTTGCTAGTAGTTTAATGTTGCAAATAGACATAGGCAGAGTAGCAAAATGAGCATTACATATTTTAAAAGTATTTTTAAATTATGGACATATAATTGTTAATGTTAAGACACAATTAAATAAGTCTTGCTAGATAGGGATTTGCTTTGATTCTCTATTTGTGTTAAATATTTCTTCATGACATTTATGAAAATAAAATGGAAGTTTTTCTCTGACCCACTCTCTAAAGAAAGAATACATAATGATTGATAATTCAATATTTGATTATTTCTTTCCTCTTGCATAGTTATTTGTAACTCCTGCTTTTGCCATTCTTGTTATGTGTTAGGTGAGTCTTTTGTAGCCCCTTTTAAAAATGGTGAATCACAATTTAATATTTGACCATATTTGAGAAACATTGAAGGCTAGGCTACAAGATGAAAGAATACCAGCCTGTAGTTCCCTCTGCACTTCAATTTCAAGTAGAGCATGAATACCCTTTTCTTCATATTGATTCCCTTCTTGTAAGCTATATTGACAAGAGCAACAACTTATAGTTTGAATGAAGAATTCATACAAAGCAATTTATTGATGTGTTTAATTACACTTTATGAACTCAAAGAAAATAAGTAAGTAAAACTCTGGGCCATAAGTGACTCAAAATATGATTTTGACAAAAGGACAAAAATGTTCCAATTTCTACTGCCCTGAAGTTCATAAAAACTCTAGCAATTCTGAACAAAAAGGTTATAGATAGCCAGACAATCCCACTGAGGGATAAGTATGTTTTGATTGGAAGTGCTTTTCTAGGAGAAATTCTATGATGTATGCACATATAAAAGGAGAAGTGACATGCAAAACTTTCCAACCCAAGTCTAGAAGCGTTTTTCTGTGCTAATCTCCTTGGGGGAAAAATAACACAAGAATTTACAAGAAACTTTGTTTCTTTAAAATATGATAGCACAATGAAGTGGTAGGTTGAGTGGACTGAGTCAATATATATGTGTGCATCCAGAATATAGTACGTAATGGCTCTATGCCCTTGAATATATCACTTGGTATCTCACTCATTTTCAAATTATTAAAATAGAGGTGGGATTAGAGACCCTACTATGCTTAGCCATAAACTGAGGTAATTAAATAACAAAATTAGTCACCAGAGAACTACTAGCCACTGCTTAAAACTCAAAGGACTTGTCTAGGGCACTGCCAAGTCAAGTTTTATTAATTAACTCACAAAATTTTTGTGAGACCAGTTCTTTGAAAATTTTAAAAGATAATATTAGTGTGGCTTTGAAAAATCATGTTTTTTTATTTACACCTGAAAAATACCTTAAATCCACCTAGCACAAGTTTCTTATTTTATAGTTGAGGAAATTGAGGTTAAAGAAGGTTATGTAATTTGCTCAAGAGAGTAAGTAGTAGAAGGTTTATTTGAACTTAGGTTCTCTGACCACCTAGTTAATAAACTACACCTGGCCTGCTTTGATATTTAATATATAGTAATCATTCCCCAGCCATAAAAAAAACTACCCATTCCCATGCAAAGAGCATTTTTGTACATACATGCTTACACACATCTATAGTTATTCCAAGTTGTCATGAATGAGAGTTTAGGACTATGCACTAGTCAGAGGATAAGCTTCACTTCCATATACTAGGAAATTATAACTCAAACTGAATGACTTGCTTATGATCCCAAAGTTAGTAAATGTCAGAGATTGGTTTTAAAGTTAGGTCTCCTGATGAATAGTTCTTTCTCCATTCATTCCTCCCTACCATGCTTTCCTGTTAGAGAATTAGTGTATGTCAATATCTTAATAGGACTTAATGACTATGAGGAGATGGTGATAAGAAATCAGTACTCATACAAAAGGCCTTACAAACATGAATTCTAATGTTTCTACAAATGAACTTTCCATAGAAAATCATAGAACACAGCTTTTCCTGGGTAAAATTATACATCCTCACCCAAATCAAAGAGAGGAACTCTTCCTCATAGTGTGGATTAGCTTAAAAATGTGAAAATGTTAGCAAGGAATATGAACTTCTATAGTAATTAAACAAACTTTTTTTTCCTTCCTTTTTTATAAAGCTTTTTATTTTCAATACATATGTATGGATAATTTGACAACATTGACCCTTGTATAGTCTTGTGTTTCAGATTTTCTTCTTCCTCTCACACCCTTCCCCTAGATAGCAAGCAATGTAATATATGTTAAACATATAAACATTTTCTGAAGAGAACTATAAGGGATTTAAAAAAATTTATAGCTTTTTATTTACAAGTTTTATGCATGGGTAATTTTACAGCATCGACAATTGCCAAACCTTTTGTTCCAATTTTTCCCCTCCTACTCCCACCCTTTCCCCTAGATGGCAGGATGACCAATACATGTTAAATATATTAAAGTACAAATTAAACACAAAATAAGTATACATGACCGAGCCATTATTTTGCTGTACAAAAAGATGTGGACTCTGAAATATTGTACAATTAGCTTGTGAAGGAAATAAAAAATTCAGGTGAGCTAAAATATAGGGATTGGGAATTCAATGTAATGGTTCTTAGTCATCTCCCAGTGTTCTTTCACTGGGTATAGCTGATTCAGTTCATTTCTGCTCCATTAGAACTGATTTAGTTCATCTCATTGCTGAAGATGGCCAGGTTCATCATAATTAATCATCATATAGTATTGTGGGTAAAGTATATAGTGATCTCCTACTTCTGCTCATTTAACTCAGCATCAGTTTGTGTAAGTGTCTCCAGGGCTTTCTGAAATCATGCTGTTGTCATTTCTTACCGAACAATAATATTCCATAATATTCATTTACCACAATTTATTCAGCCATTCTCCAATTGATGGGCATCTATTCAGTTTCCAGTTTCTGGCCACTACAAAGAGGGCTGCCACAAACATTCATGCACATACAGATCCCTTTCCCTTCTTTATGATCTCTTTGGGATATAACCCAGTAGTAACACTGCTGGATCAAAGGGTATGCACAGTTTGATAACTTTGAGAATAGTTCCAAATTGCTTTCCAGAAAGGCTGGATGTATTCACAATTCCACCAACAATGTATTGGTGTCCCAGTTTTCCCACATCCCCTCCAATAATCATCATTATTTTTTCCTGTCATCTTAGCCAATCTGACAGGTGTGTAGTGGTATCTTAGAGTTGTCTTAATTTGCATTTCTCTGATTAATAATGACTTGGAGCATCTTTTCATATGGCTAGAAATAGTTTCAATTTCTTCTCCTGACAATTGTTCATACCCTTTGACCATTTATCAATTGGAGAATGGCTTGATTTTTTATAGAGTCAATTCTCTATATATTTTGGAAATGAGGCCTATATCACAACCTTTGACTGAAAAAATGTTTTCCCAGTTTATTGGTTCCCTTCTAATCTTGTCTGCATTAGTTTTGTTTGTACAAAAACTTTTCAATTTGATGTAATCAAAATTTTCTATTTTGTGATCAGTAATGATCTCTAGCTCTTCTTTGATCATAAATTCCTTCCTCTTTTACAGGTCTGAGAGGTAAACTATCCTGTATTCCTCTAATTTATTTATAATCTCATTCTTTATGCCTAGATCCTGAACCCACTTTGACCATATCTTGGTATATGGTGTTAAGTGTTGGTCAGTGCCTAGTTTCTGCAATACTAGTTTCCAAATTTCCCATCAATTTTTGTCAAACAGTGAGTTCTTATTCCAAAAGCTGAGGTCTTTGGTTTTGTCAAATGCTAGAGTATTAAGGTTATTGACTATTTTGTCCTTTGAACCTAACCTTACACTGATCAAGTAATGCTACTGCTTTATAATATAATTTTAGATCTTGTTCAGCTAGGCCACCTTCATTTGATTTTTTTTTTTTCATTAACGCCCTTGAAATTCTTGACCTTTTGTTTTTACATATTAACTTTGTTGTTATTTTTTCTAGGTCATTAAAATAGTTTTGGGGGAGTCTGGTATAGCGTTAAATAAATAAATTAGTTTAGGTAGTATTGTCATCTTTATTATATTTGCTCACCCTCTCCAAGAGCATTTAATATTTTTCCAGTTGGTTAGTGTGAAGATCGTGTATTTTTAAATCTGCAGGAGTCAGGAATTCAGGTTAGGGGAAAATCGTCAGTCTTTATTCTCAGTGAAGAAGGATCTGAGGTGGAAAAGAATCGGCGCTAGCAATGTGTGCAGCTGAGTCAAGAAGCTAGCTCAACCAGCAGCCACACACCAGCAGCTCGGAGTCTCCAACCCAGGCCCAATCTCTCCCAGCTTCTCTTCCTGTCTCTCTCTCTGCCTCCACCCACCAAAATCGTCATTTCCTATACAACACATCAGGACTTGCACAGAGAGTGGGCAGGGACCATTCTTTATCCAATCATGTATATTAATAGAGTATAGCCCAATTACTATTTAGCCTCACGTACTTGGGACCTCAGTGCATCAACTCAAACCTCAGCCCATTACAGGTTAGATCGGACTTTATTAGTGTGAAAAATGATTTGTAGTTTTGCTCATAAAGTTTCTGATTTTCCCTTGGCAGATAGATTCCTAAGTATTTTATACTGTCAGTAGTTACTTTAAATGGAATTTCTCTTTGTAACTCTGACTGCTGGATTTTGTTAGTGATATATAAGAATGCTGATTACTTAATGTGGATTTATTTTGTATCCTGCAACTTTGCTACAGTTGTGGATTATTTCTAATAAATGTTTAATAGAATCTCTGGGGTTCTCTAAGTATACCATTATATCATCAGCAAAGGGTGATAATTTGGTTTCCTCATTGGCTACACTAATTCCTTTAATCTCTTTCTCAACTTTTATTGCCAAAGCTAGCATTTCTAACATAATATTGAATATTAAGATAGTGGGAAATCTTGTTTCATCCTGATCTTATTGGGAATGGTTGCAATTGTTCCCCATTACATATGATGCTTACTGATGGTTTTAAATAGATGCTAATGATTATTTTAAGGAAAAGTCCATTTATTCCTATATTCTCAAGTGTTTTTAATAGGAATGGATGTTGGATTTTGTCAAATGTTTTTTCTGCATCTATTGAGATGATCATATGGCTTTTGTTAATTTGGTTATTATCATGGCCACTTATACTGATAGTTTTCCTAATATTGAACCAACCCTGCATTCCTGGCATAAATCCTACTTGATTGTGGTGTATTATCTTTTTGCTAATATCTTATTTAAGATTTTAGCATCAATATTCATCAGGGATATTGGTCTATAATTTTCTTTCTCTGTTTTCAGCCTACCTGGTTTAGGTATCAATACCATGTCTGTGTCATAAAAGGAATTTGGTAGGACTCCTTCATTCCCTATTTTTTCAAATAGTTTATATAGCATTGGGGCTAATTGTTCTTTAAATGTTTGGTAGAATTCACATGTAAATCCATCTGGTCCTGGGGATTTTTTCTTAGGAAGTTGATTAACAGCTTGTTCTGTATCTTTTTTTTCTGAAATGAGACTATTCAAGCAATTTACTTCTTCCTCTGTTAATCTGGGAAGCCTATATTTTTGGAGGTAGTCACCCATTTCACTTAGGTTATCAAATTTATTGCCATAAAGTTGGGCAAAGTAACTCATTATTTCTCTAATTTCCTCTTCATTGGTGGAAAGTTATCCCTTTTCATCTTTAAGACTACTAATTTGGTTTTCCTCTCTCCTTTTTCTAATCAGATTTACCAAAGGCTAATCTATTTTCTTGCTTTTTTCATAAAACCAATTCTTAGTTTTATTTATTAGTTCAATTTTTTTTTACTTTCAATATTATTAATTTCTCCTTTTAATTTTAATTTCAAATTTAGTATTTGATTGGGGTTTTTTATTTTGGTCTTTTTTCTAACTTTTTTTAGTTGCAAACCCAATTCATTGATCTTCTTTTTCTCTATCTTATTCAAGTAACCCTCTAAGGATATAAACTTTCCTCTTATTACCACTTTGGCTGCATCCCACAAATTTTAGTATGATGTCTCATCGTTGCCATTATCTTGAGTGAAATTATTTATTGTGTCTATAATTTGCTTTTTCACCCAATCATTCTTTAAGATGAGATTATTTAGTTTCCAATTATTTTTTTGGTCTATTTACCCCTAACTTTTTGTTGAATGTAGTTTTTATTGCATCATGATCTGAAAAGAAATCATTTACTATTTCTGCCTTCCTGCATTTAATTTTGAGGTCTTTATGTCCTAATATATGGTAAATTTTTATAGGTTTCATGAACTGCTGAGAAGAAAATATTCCTTTCTGTCTCCATTCAGTTGTCTCCAAAGATCTACCATATCTAATTTTTCTAATATTCTATTTACCTCTTTAATTTCTTTCTCATTTGTTTTATGGTTTGATTTGTCTTATTCTGAGAATTCAAGGTTGAGCTCTCCCACTATTACAGTTTTGCTGTCTTTATCTTGTTTTGCAACTCTCTTAACTTCTTCTTTAGGAAGTTAGACGCTATATCACTTGGTGCATATATTTTTGTTTAGTAGTGATATTGCTTCATTGTCTATGCTATCCTTCAGCAAGATATAGTCTCCTTCCTTATCTCTTTTAACTAAATCCCATGAAGAGCCAAAAGAAACTTATCATATCTGAGGGAATTTAGTGAGGGGGAGGAACATTGTGTGAATCCTGCTGTCATCAGAGTTGGCTCAAAGAGAAAATAATTGACATACTTGTTTTACAGAAAATTTTCTCTCACCTCATTAAAAAGCTGGAGAGAAAAAGGGAAAAGGAAAAGAATACTAAGGGAAGGATACAAGAAAGGGGAAGAGATTCAAAGGGGGAAGGGAGGGATCCTAGAGAGAGTGAATGGCGTGATACAAGTGGGGCACATAAGTTTAAACCTGGGAAAGATGCTATCCCTGCTTTTTTGACTTTACCTGAAGCATAGTAGATTCTGCTCCAGCCTTTTACCTTTACTCTGTATGTATCTCCCTGCTTTAAATGTGTTTCCTGTAAACAACATATTGTAGGGTTCTGACTTTTGATCCAGTCTGCTATCCGCCTCTGCTTTATGGGAAAGTTCATCCAATTCACATTTATGGTTAAAATGACTAATTCTGTATTTCCTATCATCTTATTATCCCCAGATTATGCTTTTCTTTTATTTGCCCTCCCAAATCCTCTTTCCCATAAAAGAATTATTCCCTGTTTAAAAGAAAAAAATTCTGATGATGCAGTAGAAAGATGTCTTTAGGCACTGACATTGAGCACAACTGTAACAGAAAACACATTTTGGAAGTGATGGTCACAGGAATGGATACTAGGACGGGATGTTGTTACCAGGCTCAACATATAGGAATTTAATGAAGTATTAATTTTATATTTGTCTCTTCTTTTCAAATGGAACTCATTATTGGAAAAGTAGGTCACCTTTATCTATTTAATATGCAGGGTCATCTTTTATGAATAAAGTTACTTCCCATATAAATTCATCTATTCTATAATCATCACATTGATTTTCCTAAAATACAGTTCTTATCATATGCCCCATACTTAATAAACGCAAGTGATATCATGACTCTTATAGAATTGAAACCTCCATATTATATGACAGCTCTTCACAATCTCCAGGCAAATTTCTTCATTATTTGAGCATTTCTTACTTTTCATGTCTACTGACATATCATTCCTCTCCATGCATTCTATACATCAGCCATATTGTTCTAACACTTCTTAATATAATATTCCATTGTTTTTGGCCTTTATTCTGGCTACATCATATGTTCAGAATGCTCTTTCTTCTAAACTATATCTCTTAGATTACCCTAAGTTCTTTTTCATTTTCTGTTTGTGTAAAATATTTTACATGAAATACTTATTAATTCCCCTCCTCTGGGTGTTAGTACCAATATTTTGAAAACATTCAATTTGCATATGCATATATATACATATATACATTAATTGTTTTATTTTTGTAGTTATATAAAATATATTAAAATATATATCAATATATTAATATTTCAATAAACATTTCTTCATGAATGATGTTGAAAGAGAAAAAAAATTAGAAAAAAAGGAAGAAACCACTAGAAAGAAAAAAAAAAGCACAAAAAAGTGAACATAACATGTTGATTTACATTTAATCTCCACAGTTGTTTTTTTTTTTTTTTTCCCCTGGATGCAGATGGCATTCTCTATCCAAATTTCATTTGGTTTACCTTGGATCACTGAAATACTAAGAAGAACAAAGTATTTCATAGTTGATCATTGTACATTCTTGTTGTTACTATGTAGGGTGTATTTCTGGTTTTTCTTATTAAGCTGAGCATCAGCTAATTCTTTCCAGGCTTTTCTATAATCAGCTTATTTATAAATTTTATAGAACAATAACATTGCATTACCTTCATATACCACAAGTTATTCAGCCATTCCCTAACTGCTGAAAATCTACTCACTTTCAAGCTCTTTGCCATCACAGAAATAATTGCTACAAACATTTTTGCATATGTGTGTCCTTTTCCCTCCTCATGATTTCCTTGATATACAGACCCAGTAGTGGCACTGCTCAATTTTATATCCCTTTGAGATAATTTGAATTTTTTTCTCTGGAATGCTTGGATCATTTCACAACTCCAATAATGAATATGTCCCAGTTTTCCCATATCCCTTCCATCATTTAACATTATATTTTCCTGCCATCTTAACCAATCTGAGAGGTAGTACTTAAGAGTTATTTTACTTTGTATTTCTTTAATCAATAGTGACTTAGAACATTTTTTCATATGGTTATAGATAACTTTAATTTCATCATCTGAAAATTTTTCATTTTCTTTCACCATTTATGAATTGGGGAATTACTTTTATTCTAATAAATTTGACATAGTTCTTTCAATGTTTTAGAAATGAGACATTTGTCAAAAACACTACCTGAACTAAAATATAATTTTATAATTATAAAGCAGTGGTCACTAAAAACATTTGGTATTGGCTAAGAAATAGTTGATCAGTGGAATAGGTGAGGTTCAGAGACCAAAATAGCCAATAAGTATAGCAATCAAGTGTTTGACAAACCCAAAAGACCCCAACTTTTGGGATAAGAATTCACTATTTGACAAAAACTGCTGGGGATATTGGAAATTAGTATGGCACAAACTAGGCGTTGACTCACACTTAACACCATACACCAAGATTAAAATGGGTTCCTGATCTAGGCATAAAGAATGAGATTATGAATAAAATTACCTCTCAGACCTGTGGAGGAGGAATTTGTGACAAAAGGAGAACTAGAGATCATTATTGATCACAAAATAGAAAATTTTGATTATATGAAGTTAAAAAGCTTTTATACAAACAAAACTAATGCAGACAAGATTAGAAGGGATGCAATAAACTGGAAAAATAATTTTACAGTTAAGGGTTCTGATAAAGGCCACATTTCCAACATATATAGAGTATTGACTAATTTATAAGAAATCAAGCCATTCTCCAATTGATAAATGGTCAAAGGATATGAACAGACATTTTTTTTTCTTTCTTTCTTTTTTATTTATTTAATAGCCTTTTATTTACAGGTTATATGTATGGGTAACTTTACAGCATTAACAATTGCCAAACCTCTTGTTCCAATTTTTCACCTCTTACCCCACACCACCTCCCCCAGATGGCAGGATGACCAGTAGATGTTAAATATATTAAAATATAAATTAGATACACAATAAGTATACATGACCAAACTGTTATTTGAACAATTTTTGAATGAAGAAATTGAAACTATTTCTAGTCATATGAAAAGGTGTTCCAAATTATTATTGATCAGAGAAATGAAAATTAAGACAACTCTGAGATACCACCACACCTCTCTGATTGACGAAGATGACAAATTTTGGAGGGGATGTGGGAAAACTGGGGCACTGATACATTGTTGGTGGAGTTGCAAATTCATCCAGCCATTCTAGAGAGCAATTTGGAACTATACTTAAAAAGTTATCAAACTGTGACTCCCCTTTTATCCAGCAGTGTTACTACTGGGCTCATATCCCAAAGAGGTATTAAAGAAGGGAAAGCAGCCCACCTGTGCAAAATCTGTTTGTGGCAGCCCTGTTTGTAGTGGCTTAGAAAGTGGAAATTGAATAGATGACTAACAATTGGAAAATGGCTGAATAAATTGTGATATATAAATCTTATGGAATATTATTTTTCTATAAGAAATGACCAGGAGGATGACTACAGAGAGGTTTGGAGAGACTGACATGAACTGATGCTAAGTGAAATGAGCAAGAACCAGGAGATCATTATACACTTCAACAACAATACTATATGAGGTTAAAGTTTGATGGATGTGTCAACAATGAAAGATCCAAATTGGTCCCAATTGATCAATAATGAACAGAAACAGCTACACCCAGCTAAAGAACACTGGGAAAGGAGTGTGGACCCCAAGATAACATTTCCACTCTATTATTGTTTGCTTACATGGTTGTTTTTCTTCTCAGGTTATTTTACCTTATTTCTAAATCTAATTTTTCTTGTGCAGAAGACAACTATATAAATATGTATGTATGTATATATATATATATAATATATATATATAATATTTATCACATACTTTAACATATTTAGCATGTATGGGACTACCTGCTATCTAGGGGAGGGTGGAGGGAAGGAGGGGAAAAGTTGGACCAGAAGTTTTTGAAAAGGCCAATGTTGAAAAATTACCCATGCATATGTTTTTTCAATAAAATCCTATAATAAAAAAATACATTACCTGTAATTCCACCCTTCTCCCAGCTTTGTACTTCCCTTTTAATCTTGTTTCTGTTGGTTTTGTTTGTGCAAAACTCATTCAATTTAATGTAATCAAAGTGTCAATTTTGCATTTTATAATGTTCTCTAGTTCTCCCTTTGTCATAAATTTCTCCATTCTCTGAAGATTTCAAAGGTAAATTATTCCTTGCTCTCCTAATTTGCTTATGGCATTCTTCTTTATGTCCAAATCATATACCTATTTTGACCTTGTTTTGGTATGGGTGTGAGATGTAGGTCTTTGCTGAATTTCTGCCATATTATTTTCCTGTTTTCTCTTCAAGTTTTGTCAAATACTGAGTTCTTATCCCAGAAACTGAAGTTTGGGGGTTTAATCACATACCAGATTACTATAGTCATTGTTTATTGTGTCACATGTATCTAACCTACTCCACTCTATTTCTTAGCCAGTATCAAATTGTTTTGATAGCTACTATTTTATAATAGAGTTTTAGGTTTGGTACTGCCAGGCCATAATCCTTTGTATTTTTTTAAATTAATTTCCTCGATATTCTTGACCTTTTGTTCTTCCAGATGAATTTTGTTTTTTTTTTCTAGCTTTATAAAATAACTTTTGGCAGTTTGATTGGTATAGATATGCATGTATTATTATTACATCTGTGATCTTCCCATTAGTATATAAGATTAAAGATTAAAAGTGACATGAGCTATTTCATTTTTCTTCTTATATTCTCAGACTTTAGCACAATTCCTGAAACATAACTGTTTATAATTAGTGCTTACTAATTGACTCAAGAATATCCAGTGAACAAAGATGATATGATTGGTAATCTGATGATCTCTGTAATGGGAAGGAATTTGCAACAAAAGCATTAGTAAAATTTTTATTTATATTTTATTTATGAAATGCATTAAATTTAAAAATATTTTCTCTTACAAACATTTGAAATAGCAAACATTGCAATATTATGTCTATTTTGGGAGCAAAATTTATGATTTTATAGTGTAGAAAGCATATGTTATAGAATGCTCTAATTAACTCAGATTAGCAACTTAAGTTTTCTGGCTTTGGTTTGAGCACTAAAGGATTATGATGACCATAAAGGATTTGTAAGAGGCAAGACTGAAACAGTATGAAAAATCAGTTTTGTGAATGTGCATTTTTAATAAATTTAAAAGCAGTTTAAAATTTTATTCTATAGTAAAACACCAACATTTAGAACTGCTGATAGAAGTGCAGTATTTTTCTTCACTTAGAATTCTAAAATATTGGAAATGTAAGGGATCTCAATTGGTTCAACTTAACAGAATTAGGAAGAAATCTAAAGAAATCCTATATCATTTAAAATAAGTGGTCATTAAACTTCAACTTGAACACATTCAATGAATGAATTATTACTACCTCTTGGAGTTGTATGTATCTTTTAGGGGGGCATGGTTGTCAGAACTAAACAATGAAATATGAAGTACTTTAATGTACTTTTATGTACTTTAAGTACATAATCCCAATTGTGTGAGTATTCTTTTCATCACACTGTAAGCCATATATAGTTTCATATCTAATCTAATTCAATTTTCCAAAATGTTTTCCTAGACAATGAGGTGGTACGGAGTAAAGAGTGATGATCCTGGAGTCAGGGAGGAGCTTGAATATTACCTCAAATATTTGGAATCTCTGTGACCCTGGACAAGGTGAATTAATATTTGCCTTTTAATAATAATAATAATAATAATCATATAAATCACCTTGTATTTTGTGAAGATAAGACACAATTATATTTAAGTGATGGTTAAAATTAAAAGTAGTATATAAATGTTATTATTTATCATCATCATCAAAGAAGACATCTTTTTTACAGAGGTCACTTTTGCCAATATACTAAAGGATATCCTCAGTCTTTTAATATGTTACCTACCAGTTTGAACCATAAATAACATTGTTTATTTATCCTTATTTTCTGCTCATGTATATCCTTATGTCGCTTATTTGTTACACATAGGTGATTGTTAGAAATATACTGTAGCTTTATTTTGTCCATCATGAAATTTTGTTCATGTATAATTCTGATTCTTGAAAGATGCTATTCTAATATTCCCAGCCAGTAATATCATTAATTAATTAATTATTAATGTTCTTTATATTTGTTTTAAATATGTTCCATTCAGTTTTCACATCTTATACCCAATTCTGCTTTCTAGGATCTTGCAAAGAAAGAATATCCCCTTGTAACATGAGACAGCCCTTCAAAAATTTGATGATAGATGCTATTTCTTTCCTTAGCCTTATCTTCACCAAGCTAAAATGTCCAAGTTCCTTTCATCAATCATTATCTAGCATTGTTTCCAGTCTCTTTGCTGTACTGGATCATCACCTCTGATATTGCTCAAGCTTGTCAACGTCCTTCCTTAAATATGACATCTTTAACTACATGCAATATATTATATGTCTTCTGACAAAGTCATAAATAAAAGCTTTGATACTTATTACCCATTTGACCTTAGGTAAGTCACTTTACCTCTTGACACTATAATTTTCTCATCTATAACATGACTAAATGATCTCTAAGGGCTCTTCCAAGTCTAAACTCAATGAATTATGATCATCAAGATAAAATCTGTCAAACATTAGTTAAAATCCATGTATAATATACTTTCATCATTTCAGAGCCATTGGCACAGTAAGCCCATTTTTTAAAAAAAAGGAAGAATTCAAGTTTAGCAGGTTTGCTCTTCATGAATCAACACTGTCTTATAGCATAGTCATTTAAAAATGTTTCTAAACCATTTAAAAAATGCTAATATATTCTACTCCTTGGTATTGGCATCAGGTTAACTCATTTTTTGAATTTGTTGAAGTGATTTTCTGTTTCAGAAATGAATTATCTTTTTTTCATTCAAAGCTCTTAATATTATGATTCCTATCCATTTTTTTTATCTTTTTAGACATTATTCTAGCCATATTGGCCTATGTTGTTTCTCAAGCACACTGCTTCATCTTCCACTTCAGAGCCTTTGTAATGAATATCTCTCATTCTTGGAAAGCTCTCTCTCAACTTATTTCTTCCTATTGGAATTTCTGGTTTCCATTATTTTAAGGGTTATCTTCTAAAGTGGGCCTTTCTTCAGTTCTCCCACATGTTAATTCCTTTCCTTTTAAAGCTATCTTGTGTCTACACAGACAAAAACTTATATAAACACACATCGTTGTCTATATATGTTGTCTTTCAAATACACACTATCTCAATTATTAAAATTTAAACTTCTTGGCAATATAGCACATTTGATTTTTATTTTTCTATTCCCAGCACTCAGTATGGTACTTGTCACATAGTAAACACTTAATAGCTTATTGATTCCCCTTTATTCTAGAAATATTTTTGGTGTTGAAAATCTTAGATTAAGAGCTGGAAGTAATCTTAAAGTTTATTAATATAAAATTCTCTTCTCAAGATGAGGAAAATGAAGTCTAAAAGGATTAACTGACTTGTCCAAATCATACTTTCCAAGTTTCAGGTTATCTCATCAAATAAGAAACTTTGTCCTCTTTGTTATGCTCTAAAGGCCTAGAAATCATTATGAATAACATCCTTACAAATTATATTAGGATACTCAGATGTTACCAGTCTGGGTCATTTTACAAACATTTTTAGTATTAGGTATTCATTATGTCTTCACATAATTTTAATTTCTTCTCTTGAAAACTTTGTTGCTGCTGCGGCTGATGTTGTTGTGTGTGTATGTTTGGTTCATGCTATAACTCTGTTCTTTTCCATCTGAAAATCATGCTTCATGAGACAACCTGGACAAAATAGAAGTTTGGTGGTGATGGTGTCATTTTTGTAATCTGATTTCAGCTCAGCCAACCCAAAGCAAAAGTATTTCCCTTCTTTTTCTCTTAACATACAGAATATTTTTTGTTAGCTTCCATATTACTGATGTTTTTCTTTGAACAGGCAACTGTTTTTTTTTTGCTTCATCTTTAATGCCATGTCATTTCTTTCATTCTTTATAAATGTTCATTTGATACATGAACTCTAGAGCCCCCAGATGAAATGCATTGACCCCTTTAGGGATCTTAGTTCCTCTTTTCCATTAATAATGCCTATCATATTTGTGTCTTCAAAGTTTCATTCAGCTTTCAATGAAAGTACTTCAACATTTCAAAAAAAATCCAGTTTTTTTCATGTGAATACTCTTTTTAAGTAGACACAGAGTATATGTCCTCTATTACTTTTGACATGAAATATATATATATATATATATAATTGAAAATGGGTGAGCTGAAGTGAAAAGATCTGAATTCAAATTTATTCTTTGATAATGATCTTTTTGTTCTTAGGTATATAATTAATATCTTTAGCCTTCAAGTTTCTTTGCTTTACAATGTATAAATGAGAATAAATTCTATCTAATCTTTCTCCCTATTCTAGACCTATTACTCTATTTCTATCTCATTTAAGTTTTTCAAGAGAAGCTTTTATTTTTAATTTTAAATTTTAAATTCTGTATTTAATAGTGACAATTGATAAATATTTACTAAGAATCTACTATTGGTAGAACTGGATATACAAATAAGGGTAAAAGAGTTATTATTCTCAAAGAACTTATGGTCTAATGAGAGATAACATACAAATAAATATATGTAAACAGATATAATAGATGTGTGTGTGTGTGTTTGTGTTTGCTAAATTGTCAAGTATCAGCAAAAGGAAAATAGTATTAAGAGGGACTGGGAAAAGTTTTTTTGTAAAAGGTGAAATTTGAAATAGGACTTGAATCAAATCATGAAAATCAAGAAGCAGAGTTGAAGAGGGAATGTATTCCATAAGCGGCGAAAATACAAGGAATTTGGAGATGGAGTGTTTTGTTAAAGAAAGGTTAAGAAGGTGTTTTGAAAGGAAAGGTAGATGTAAGAAGACTTTAAGTTTGGTGGGAAGATTATGAAAGGCTATGGAAACTACAGTGTCCATACTATGGACACTACAATATATTATATTTCCTGATCAGACATGTGCTTCGTTCATGTAGGTCATTTAGACAGCAAACTACAATATTGATTAGAGCAAGAAGTGACCTCCTTAAAGTAGACCCACAAGAAAGCTCCTGTGATAGCACTCATTCCTGAGTATAGGTGAAGATATAAATTTTTCAGATGAGGACACTAATGCTTTTAGAAAAGACAACTGATATGTTCAATTTTATACAAGTATTTTAAGTGATTCAAGAGTTGAATTTGGGTCATATGATTCCAGTGCTAGTACAAAATTAAGAAAAAAATTAAGGGGTAAGAGCCAAGATAGTGGAGCTTAGACAGACCTTTGTGTGAGCTCTTCCCTCAGATCAACACCAGATCACCAAATCACACCTTTGAACTGGTTTTGGCATAACAGAACCCACAAATATTTGGAGTGGAATAAATTTCCAGCAGAAGGTATTTTGTAAGAACTTCAGAAAGGATCTGTCTCAATCAGGCAGTGTGTGTGTGTGTGGGGGGGGGGAGAGGAGTTGAAGGCCAGCAGAGTGCAGTGCAGTGCAGTGCAAAAAGACCTAGGGTGGAGAGGCTTCTTCACTTTGGGGGAGTGGAGTGGTTTTTCATAGACAAGTTAGAGCAGCATTTATTACTCTGTAATGGTTCAGAAGTCAGTGGAGGGGGGGGGGGGGGGGGAGCCAAGATGGCAGAGAAGGCACATGCGACTTTGACTTTCTAAGCTCTTCTCTTACCCTCTTTATCAATATTATATCGAGCCTCAAAAATAATCTTGATTGGTACAATTTGTAAAGATAAGAAGTATAACAACTCACCAGCAGAAGAAAATCTGCAGTCTCGCCAAAAAAGGTTGGTTCCGGGGCTAGGTGGGGGAGATCAGCGTAGACTGGGAGAGAAATTAGGTTCCGAGGAGAGCCTCAAACCGAAAGTGAAAGCACAGATCACAGCACAAGCTCACAGCCCCAACCCACAGTACAGGGCTTTTCCTTGGGGCAGTTGCGAACCTGCAAGGCAGGAGGGGGCCGCCCAGGTTATTAATCCGCAGTTGGGCTCAACGGGCCATAACTTTCCAGGGTCGGGGCACGGCAGAGACATTGGGCAGAGACCCTGGCAGGGTCCCGGTAGAATAGAGGTTTGCAGTCAGCTGCTTTAAACCCCACAAGAGGCTCTGGACTGGGGCAGTACACTTTCAACCCCTTAGTCTCTGGCCGGGCTGCTAACCCACAGCCTAACTAGGCAGTTCAATAGTCGGCCAGTGCTGAATCTACCTACTGTTGGGGAAGGAAAACCTCACTCAGGCACTCCCTGGAGCCAGGGAAGCTGGTAACCCCTTGCGTAGGAGACATCCCTAAGGCTTAAAACATGAATAAAAAGATGAAAAGAAAATCGACACTCTATGCAGAAAAAGAGCAGGTCACAAACCTGAAGGGCCAGCAAATACAAAAATGCACCAGACTTCCTTTTTACATGATGGTCCTTTAGAAGAGACCATTAAAAGTCTCAAAGAGTTAGAAGATAAAAGGGAAAGGGAAGAAGGACAAAGGAAAAAACTTCCTGAAATACAAATTGGAAAAAGTAAAAAAATCTGGGAAAGTAAATTGTGGTTGGAAAAAATAAAAATTCACTAGAAATGGATTTGTGAATTGGAAAAGACAAAGAACTCGAAAGTAGGTCTATGAATTGGAAAAAGCAAAATACCTTCGAAAAACCCTAAAATAAAACCCCAAAGGAATATTGGGAAATTTCAGAACTATCAGATTAAAGGAAAAAAATTTTAAAACCCCCAAAATTTAAATAAAGGTTTAAATAAAATCACCCAAAATTGGTTTCTTCCATTGGACCAAAGGGCCGAATCTGATATTCAAAAAGGCAAAAGAATTTGGGATTCAGCCAGAATAAACTACCTAAGCTGAGATTTTTCTTCAAGGAAGAAGATGGACATTTAATGAATCAAATTAATTCCAGGCAAGGAAAAACCAGAACAAACAAAAATTTGATCTCCAACCATAGAACTCAAGGATGCAGAAAATTAAAAAGAACCTTGAGTTGTTTTCTTTTGGATAACAAAAAGAATACATGTTAATTTGATTTTTACTGATATAACATAAAAAAGGGTAGTATGGAAAAGGGATGATGGCAGAAAAGGTGGGAAGGAGGATAAAAGCGGAAACCACATCCCCAAAGAGGAAAGGAAAACTTATCATTCTGGGGGAATTTAAGGGGAGGAACATTTGTGAATCTTACCTCATCAGGTTGGCTCAAAGAAAAAAAATTACATTTGTTTTAAGAAAATTCTCTCTTGCCTCATTAAAAAGGGGAGGAAAAAGGAAAAAAGAAAAAAAGAGTAATAAAGGGAAGGAAGGGCAAAAGATTCAAAGGGAGGGAGGGATTCTAAAGGGGTAAGCATCGTGATACAAAAGGGGTACATAAGGGAAAAAAGAGGAAAAGTGTTGGGAGGCAAGAAAAGTAAAAGCTTTCTGGGATTTTGGGATGGAGGAAATGATTTAGTAATTCTAACCGTAAATTGAATGGGATGAACTCCCCCCATAAAGGAGGAGATACGATGGATCAAAAGTCAGAACCCTACAATATGTTGTTTAAAGAAACACATTTAAAGCAGGAATACTATGAGAAAGGTAAAAACTGGAGGAAAATTATTATGTTGGTGAAGCGAGGGTAGCCATCCTTTTCCAGATCAAGAAAAGCAAAAAAGTCTAATTAAAAGAGAAAGGAAGGGAAATCCTCAAATAACATAAACAACGAACAATATCAATATTAAACGCCGGTGGTATGGCATCCAAATTCTGGAAAGTTAAGAGGTTTCAAGAAGGTTGACAACAAAATTGTAATAGGGAAGATCTTTAACTTGCACCTCAAATTAGACTAATCAAACCACAAAACAAATAAGAATGAAATTAAAAAGTAAATAGTATTAGAAAAATTCGATGTTAGATCTTTGGAGAAAATTGAATGTAGATGAAAAGGAATATTTATTCTAACTTTCATGGAACTATTTAAAAATTCCCAATATATTGGACATAAAGACCTAAAATTTCAAGAAAGCAGAAATAAAACTTTCCTCAGATCATATCAATAAAACTACTTCAACAAAAGTTAAATAAATAGACCAAAAAGTAATTGGAAACTAAACAATCTCATCTTAAATAATGATTGGGTGAAGCAGCAAATTATAGATACAATTAATAATATCACTCAAGATAATGAAAATGATTAGACGTCATGCCAAAATTTGTGGGATGCAGCCAAAGCGGTAATAAGAGGGAATTTTATATCCTTAAGGTACTTGAATAAAACAGAAAAGAAAAGATTAATGAACTGGGCTTGCAACTAAAAAAAAACTAAATAAAGACCAAATTAAAAGCCACCAATCAAATACTAAATTTGAAATTCTAAAATTAAAAGGAGAAATTAAAAATATTGAAAAAAAAAACTATTGAACTAATTAATAAAACTAAGAGTTGGTTCTATGAAAACCAATAAAATGATGCCTTTGGAAATCTGAATAGAAAAAAGGAGGGAGGAAAATGAAATTATAGTCTTAAAATGAAAAGGAGAACTTTCCACCAATGAAAATTAGAAATAATAAAGGGTTATTTTGCTCAACTTTTGAATAAATTTGATAACCAATGAAATGGATGACTACCCCAAAAAATATAGACTTTCAGACTAAAGAGGAGGAAAAATTGTTGAAAGTCCCATTTGAAAAAGAAAAGAACAGGCAATTAAACAACTCCCTGAAAAATCCCCAGGACCAGATGGTTTTAATTGAATTCCACCAAACATTTAAAGAACAATTGGCCCTTGCTATAAATTATTTTAAAATAAAGGGAATGAAGGAGTCCTACCAAATTCCTTCTTACACAGACTGGTACTGAACCTAAACCAGATAGGTTGAAAACAGAAAAAAAAATTATAGACCAATCTCCCTAACGAAATTGATGCTAAATTCTTAAATAAGATATTAGCAAAAAGACTGAAAATATCTCTGGGATAATATCTATGATCAATAGTTTAACCAGAAATGCAACTGTTCAATATTGGGAAAACTATCAATATAATTGGCCAATTTTGCCAAATTAACAAAAACCATAATCATCCAATAGATGCAAAAAAGCATTTGAAAATCCAACATCCATTCCTATTAAAAACACTTGAGAGTATGGAAAAATGGACTTTCCTTAAAATAATCAGCACATCTTTTAAAACCACCATAAACATCATATGTAATGGAGCAAACTGAAACCATTCCCAATAAGATCTGAGGAAACAAAAGGTTGCCCACTATCACCGTTACTTTGTATTTATTGAAACATAGCTTTGAATAAGAGCGAGAAAGAATTAAAGGAAAAGAATGGCAATGGGAAACCAAATTTCACTCTTTAGAGACATGATGGTATACTTACAGAACCCCAAATTTACTAAAAGTTTTAGAAAAATACCAACTTTAGCAAAGTTGCTGGTTACAAATAAACCCCATAAGTCATCACTTCTTATATATCACTAACAAAATCCAACAGTCGAGTTACAAAGAAATTCCATTTAAGTAACTCTGATAATATAAAATATTTGGAATCTATCTCAGGGAAAATCAAAACTTTTATGAGCAAAATTACAGAGCACTTTTCACACAAATTAAGTCTGATCTAACCAATTGGAAAAAAAATTAAATGTCTTGGATAGGGCGAGCAAATATAATAAAGATGACAAATTATAAACTAATCTTTTATTTCCCCATAAATCAGATCCCAAAACTATTTTAATGACCTAGAAAAAAATAACAACAAAATTCTTGGAAAACAAAAGATCAAAATTTCAAGGGAATTAATGAAAAAAAATCAAAAATTGAAGCATACCAGACCAAACTATATTATGAGCAGCAGTTACCAAAACCATTTTGGTATTGGCTAAGGAAAATTATTTGATCAGTGGTAGGTAAGGCTCAAGGGACAAAACAGTCAACAACTATAGCAACCGCTTGACAAACCCAAAGACCCCAACTTTTGGGATGAACTTACTGTTTGATAAAATTGCTGGGAAAATGGAAACTAATATGGCAGAAACAGGATTGATCATTAACACCATACACCAAGATAAGGTCAAAATGGGTTCATGACCTAGGTATGAAGAATGAAATTATTAATAAATTAGAGGAACACAGGATAGTTTACCCCTTAGACCTGTGGAAGGGGAAGGACTTTTTGACCAAAGAAAAACTAGAGATCATTACTGATCACAAAATAGAAAATTTCGATTATACCAAACTGAAAAGTTTTTGTACAAACAAAACTAATGCAGCCAAGATTAGAAGGGAACCAATAAACTGGGAAAATATCTTTACAGTCAAAGGTTCTGATAGAGGCCTCATTTCCAAAATATATAGAGAATTAACTCTAATTTATAAAACATCAAGCCATTCTCCAATTGAAAAATGGTCAAAGGATATGAACAGACAATTCTCAGATGAAGAAATTGAAACCATTTCTAGTCATATGAAAAGATGCTCCAAGTCATTATTAATCACAGAAATGCAAATTAAGACAACTCTAAGATACCATTACACACCTGTCAGATTGGCTAAGATGACAGGAAAAAAAATGATGATTGTTGGAGGGATGCGGAAACTGGACATTAATGCATTGTTGGTGGAGTTGTGAACAAATCCAACCATTCTGGAGAAGTAGTTTGGAACTATGCTCAAAAGTTATCAAACTGTGCATACTTTGATCCAGCAGTGTTCCTATTGGCTATATCCAAAGAGATCATAAAGAAGGAAAGGGACCTGTATGTGCACAAATGTTTGTGGCAGCCCTCTTTGTAGTGGTTGAAACTGAAACTGAATGGATGCCCATCAATTGGAGAATGGCTGAATAAATTGTGGTATATGAATATTATGGAATATTATTGTTCTGTTAGAAAGCCAACAAGATGATTTCAGAAAGGCCTGGAGAGACTACAGAACTGATGCTGAGTGAAATGGCAGGACCAGGAGATCATTATATACTTCAACAACAATACTATATGATGACCAGTTCTGATGGACCTGGCCATCCTCAGCAAGATCAACCAAAGCATTTCCAATGGAGTAGTAATGAACTGAACCAGCTACGCCCAGAGAAAGAACTTTGGGTGATGACTAAAAACTATTACATTGAACTCCCAATCCCTATATTTATGCCCACCTGCATTTTTTATTTCCTTCACAAGCTAATTGTACAATATTTCAAAGTCTGATTCTTTTTACAACAAAATAAGGTGTCATGTATACTTATTGTGTATCTAATTTATATTTCAAATATTTAACATCTACTGGTCACCTGCCATCTGGGGAGGTGGTCGGGAAGAAGGTAAAATTGGAACAAGAGGTTTGACAATTGTTAATGCTGTAAAGTTACCCATGAATATAACCTGTAAATAAAAGACTTTTAAATAAAAAAAAAAGTCAGTGGATCAGCAGATTAGCTGTGAGATCTCCAATACAACTACAGAAGGAAATAGTGAGATCCTGAGCTGCAGCATAATATGGGACTTGGTCACACCCACCCAGCATGGAAAGGAAGCAAGCAACAGCACTAGGGCAGCATGAAACTACTATAAACTTTAGAGGAAGTTTAAGGCAATTTTCTCCTTTCGATATGAGCAGGCCTCAGCCTTTAAAAATGAGCAAATAACAAAAAAGAACTCTTACTACAGATAGCTTTTATTGAGACAGAGAACAGTTCTGAAACTCTGAGGATTCTAAAGACAAAACATCTCCAGATAAAGCCTCAAAGAGTGGTATCAATTGGTCTGCAATTCAAAAAGGATCTTAATAGTGACTTAGAAGAAAAATTGGGGGTGGAAATGAAAGCTCTGGAAAAGAAAACACAGAAATTGTCTGAAGAAAATTATTCCATAAAGAATAATTTTGGTGAAATGGAAAAAGAAAACAACTTCTTGAAGAACAGAATTTATGAAATGGAAAAAAAAATTGCAATGTACAAAACAACTCATTTAAAAGTTAAATTGACCAAATACAAAAGGAGATAAAAAGCTAACTGAAGAAAATAATTCACTAAAAATGATAATTGAACAAATGGAAGCAAATGACTGGATGATAAATCAAGAATGAGCCAAACAAAACCAAAAAAAGAATAAAATATGAGAAAATGTAAAATACCTTATTGGAAAAGCAACTGACCAAGAAAATAGACCCAGTAGAGACAGTCTAAGAATTATTGCACTCTCTGAAAACCACAAGGAAAAAAAAAAAAAGAACCTAGACAACATCTTCCAAGAAATCATCAAGGATAAATGCCTGGATATCCTAGAACCAGAGGGTAAAATAGGCACTGAAAGAATCCACTGATCATCTCCTGAAAGAGACCTCAAAATCAAAACTCCAAGGAATTTGGTAGCTGAATTACATAATTATCAGGCCAAGGAAAAAATACTGCAAGCAGCCACAAAGAAGCAATTCAAATATTGAAGAGCCACAATCATTAATACCCAGGACTTAGCAGCTTCCACTTTAAAGGATCAAATGATCAAGAATATTATATTTCAGAGGGCACAGGAGCTTGGATCGCAGCCAAGAATCAACTATCTAGAAAAATTAAATGTTGTCTTTCAGGGGAAGAAATGGACATTCAATGAAATGGGAGATTTTCATTCATTTTTGATGAAAAGACTAGAGATTAAAAGAAATATTGATCTTTAAATACAGAAATCAAGAGAAGCATAAAAAGGAAAAAGGAAAGAAAAAAATTTCCTAAAGGTTAAAATTTTCGTATCCTTATATGGGAAGATGACATGTTTAAGTGTTGAGAATTGTATATTTGTTATGGATATACTTTGAATGTATAGGTATAATTTAACTTTACTATAATGATATTTTAAAAAGACACTGGTGGAAAAGGAACGATATTGGAAGAAGAGGAAAGGAGAGGTAAATTGGGTTAAATTATATCATATGAAGAGGTAAAAAGACCTATTATAATTGAGGGAAAGAAGGAAGAAGGATTTGGCTCAAAAAGAGAATATCAAAATATTTAGTTTCATATAGAAATTTGTCTCATCCTATAGGGAAGTAGCAAGAGAACTTGAAAAGGAAAGGAACCAGATGGATTTATATGTGAATTTTACCAAACATTTAAAGAAGAATTAATTCCAATACTATGCAAACTATTTGGAAAAATAGGAAAATAAGGATCCTACTTAAGTCCTTGTATGGCATAGATTTGGTTATGATACCTAAATCAGGTAAGGCCTAAACAGAGAAAGGAAATTATAGACCAATTTTTCTTATGAACATTGATGAAAAAATATTAAATAAGTTATTGGCAAAGAGATTATAGCAAGTCATCACGAGAATAAAACCCCAAGACCATGTAAGATTTATAAAAAGAATGCAGGATTGATTCAATATTAGAAAAATAATTATAATAATTGACTATATAATCAAACTACCAGAAATCATATGACTATCTCAATAGATGCAGAAAAAGCATCTATAAATCCAACACCATTTGCTATTAAAATGCTAGAGGGCACAGACATAAATGGAGTTTTCCTTAAAATTATCAATAGCACCTATTTGAAGCAAGCATCATATGTAAGGGGGATTAAGTAGAATCATACCTAGTAAGATTAGGGATGAAACAAATTTGTCCACTATCACCATTACTGTTCAATATTGTATTAGAACTATTAGATTTATCAACAAGAGAAGAAAAGAAATTAAAGGAATTGGAGTAGGTAATGAGAAAATCAAATTATCACTCTTTACATATATGATGGTATACTTAAGAGAATCCTAGAGAATCAACTAAAAAAAAACTAGAAACAATTAACAGTTTTAGCAAAATTGCATGATACAAAATAAATTTACAGAAATAATCAGCATTTCTATATGTTACCAATAAAGTCCAGCAGTAAGAGACACAATGAGAAATTATATTTAAAATTACTGTAGATAATATAAAATATTTGGGAATCTATATGACAAGGCAAAGTCAGAAACTATATGAATACAATTACAAAACACTTTCCATACATATAAAGTCAGATCTAATCAACTGGAAGAATATCCAGTGCTCATGTGTAAACTGAGATAATATAATGAAAATGATAATTCTATCTAAAATTAATTTACTTATTCAGAGTCATACCAATCAAACTCCCAAAAAATATTTTACATTGCTTGAAAAAATAATAACAAAGTCCACCTGGAAGATCAAAAGATCAAGAATCTCAAGGTAATTAATGAAAAAAAATGTAAATGAATGTGGCCTAGCTTTACCAGACCTAAAACTCTAATTATAAAGCAATAGCCATCAAAACCATTTTGTACTGGCTAAGAAATAGAATACTTGATCTATGTAGTAGCTCACATCCAAAGGATACAATATTGAGTGACTATAGTAATGCTGTGTTGGATAAACTCAAAGACCAGAACTTCTAAGATAAGAACTTAGTATTTGATAAAAAATTCCTTGGAAAGCTGGAAATCAGTATGGCAGAAACTATGCATTTAAACACATCTAACATCCTATTCCAAATTAAGAATGATATGGGGTCATTATTTAGATATAAAGAGTGATGATGTTACAAACAAATTATAAGAACAAAGGATAGTCTACTTCACAGATCTGTAAAGAAGGAAGGAAGTTGTAGCCAAAGAAGAACTGGAATACATTATGGATTACATAATTGATAAATTTGATTATATTAAGTTAAAAAGGTTTTGTACAAACAAAACCTATGTGTGCAAATTTAGAAGGGAAGCAGTACACTGGTAAAAAAAATTTATGTTTATGGGTTTTGTTTAAGACCTCATTTCTAAAATATATGGAAAATTGACTCAAACTTATAAGAATACAAGCCATTCTCCAGTTGATAAATAACCAAAGGATCTGAACAGACAATTTTCAGATGAAGAAATTAAAACCATTTCTAGTCATATGAAAAAATGCTCTAAATTACTATTGATCAGAGAAATGCAAATTAAGATATCTGTGAAGTACTATATCACACATCTCTCATATAGGGTAAGATTACAGGTAAAGATAACAGACAATTTTCAGATGAAGAAATTAAAACCATTTCTAGTCATATGAAAAAATGCTCTAAATTACTATTGATCAGAGAAATCCAAATTAAGATATCTGTGAAGTACTATATATATATCACACACTTCTCATATAGGGTAAGATTACAGGTAAAGATAATAACGAATGTTGAAGGGGATGTGGGAAAACTGCAAATCTAATACATTTTTGGTGGAGTTGTGAACTGATCAAATATTCTGGTATGGCAATAACTATGCCCAAAGGGCTATCAAACTGTCCCTACTCTTTGATCCAGCCCTATCTGTACTGATTCTGTATCCCAAAGAGATCATAAAAAGGTAAAAAAAACCCCATATACAATATTTGTAGCAGCCTTTTTTTAGTGGCAAGGAACTGGAAACAATGTATGTCCATCACTTAGACAATGCCTGAATAAGTTATGTTGTATGAATATTATAGAATATTATTGTTCTATAAGAAAAGCTCATCAAGATGATTTCTGAAAGACCTTGAGAGACTTACATGAAATGATGCTAAGTGAAGTAAGTAGAACCAAAAGAACATTATTCACAACAATATCATGGAATGATGTTTTGTGATGGACAAAGCTCTTTTCCAGAGTGACATTATTCAGTTCAGTTCCAATGATCTTGGTCATTTTTTTTGTCATATTTTTCATTTTTTGATCTGATTTTTCTTTTTCAGCATGATAATTGTGGAAATATGTATAGAAGAATTGTACATGTTTAACATGTGTTGTATTACTTGCTGTATAGTTGACGGGTGGGGGAAAAGAGGGAGAAAAATTTGGAGCACAAGGTTTTGCAAGGGTGAATGTTGAAAATTATCGAGGCATATGTTTCGAAAATAAACAGCTTTAAAATAAAAAAAAAATAATAAATGTTCCCCTCTGGTCAAGGCACCTTAAAAATAAAAAGGTATTTTTAAAATGAATTCAATATATCAAAATAATTATGCATCTTCTTTTCTCATCTGGATTCTCTCACTGTGCAAATTAAGAAATTCTCTCCTGTTCCCCTCCCATATATTCACATAAAGGATAACTAAAATTTTGAGGGAAAAGTTTCATGACTATTTTTTGTTTACTTGTAGAAGGTCTTTTAAAAATAATATTGTGGGATAAGGAAATAGTGGCCTATATTTACATTTATGACAGAAGCTCCCACTGAGAAACTCCCTCTGTCAAGGAAGTTCAGTACTTTCTAGGCAATTTATTAGAACAGACAAAGTACTAAGCATTTAAACAAGTTCTATATTATTGCATAGCCAGTATGAAAGAAGAGAATTTTATTTTGGTCTATATTTTTCCAGACCAACATTTTTCTAGTCCCTATGACACATTAATATATACATGTATATATATATATATATATATGCATATGTGTGTATATTTATTTTATATACATACACAATAGAAACATGCTTTCATGTGTATGTGTTTGTATCTGTAAACCATGTTGACTATACACTACCATTTAAGATGATAATATTGGAGAACCATTTTTCTGCATTTTCTAGCTGTCCACATTCATCTCATTGATACCAATAAATTTACTTGAAGTTTGGGGACTAGTTGTTTTAGAATGTAAACCAGTTCAACAGCCATACTGCCTTGATAGAATTTATTTTCCATAATACTGCCCCAACCATACAGAATGAATGTGTTATCATGGATTATTTATATTTATTGTTTACTATGTATTAGTCACTGGGTTATGTGCTAGAGACACAAAAGCAAAACATGCCATTCTCTAAAGAAGTTTGTTTTCTCACAAAAGAGACAATGAATAGTTGGTACAAAATATCTAAAGGATAGACACATAGTGATATTAGAAGTGAAGATTCTATGAACTGATGCAAGCAGGAAAACGATTACTACACTATAATCTTGGAAAGGCACATTGGAACCAGGTTGTCAAGGGGTTTAAAACATAAATAGAAGAGTTTGTATTTCATTTTAGTGGAAATAGGGAGGTTTTGATGTTCATTGAGTAAAAGAGTATTATGATCATAGTTAATTATGTTGAAAATAGGTGATCAAGGGTAGAAACCTAAGACAAGAATATCAATCTGAAATCAATTGCAGTAGCAGGGGAAGGCAATGACAGAGGCTTTAATTAGGTTGAAAGGCATGGAAGTAGAAAAAACAAGACAGAAATGAGAACTCATGTAGAAATAAAATCAATAATCTTAGCCAATTGATAATATACATTATGGAGAAAAGCAAGTTGAAGAAATTTCAAAGATGTGAACCTAGTTGACTAGAAAGTGAATGTGCTATTGATAGGAAGACAGAAATTGGAACAGGTGTGTGTGTGTGTGTGTGTGTGTGTGTGTGTGTTAGAGAAGATATGTTTTTTTGATATATTTGAGATGACAGGATATACACAAATCTAATTGTCTTTCACAGAGATCATGGCAAGGGCTTCAAGGGCTATATCTATATCTATCTATCTATCTATATGGGAGTAATCATAGATAGATGATAATTAAACTCATGATTGGTATAAAAGATTCTGAGAGACAAGTATAAAATAATGAAGAAAAGATTGCTTAGGATGGAGTCTTGGGATATAGTTAATTTTAAAAGTCAGAATATGCAACAAAGGATAAACAGAAAAGGATGTAGTCAGATAATTAGTAGGAGAACTGAGAGAGAGAGCAGAAAGAAAAGAAAAGAAAAAAGAAAATAAAAATATTGGCAAGCAACAATATCGAGAAGGAGAAAATTAACAATAGTGTTCAATTCAATAGAAAGGTCAAAAAAGGATGAAGACTGAGAATACATCTTCCTCTGTCTCACTGGATTAACAATTGAATATAAATTTGTAGACTCCTTTTAACACTTTTCTGTTCTCATTCCAGGGTCTCTAATCCCATTATTTTTTTCTCTACTGACAGTTTTCAGTTATAATTTAATCCTGCTTCTCTCTTCCCTTTCAATATTTTATTGTCCTTGAGGTAAATTCCATAAATCTATTTAAGTATACTCAGATATTCCACACTTTTATGAAAGTAACAAAATGCCATTCTTCTATAGCTACTGCCACATCTTGTTCACTCATTTTATTTCTAAATAGTTGTACTTCACTGTGTCTTGAATTTTTATTTTTTTAAATACTTTCAATCTGAATTCTCAGAAACTGCTCCCCAAAGAACCTAAAATTTTAACCATTGCCCAAATTGAATGGTACTTTTTGGTATTTTTTTTTTTCTCCTAAAACATTTCCATTTGCAACACCATCTCTAAGTTCAATTTTGCTTCTAATTTTGCCTCCTGCCATATTGTTCTTATATGAGCTCTTATATATTTTCCAGTGACGTATTCAGCATATGTTTTGGAAATAATACCTTTTTTTAACATAAGTGTAGGTAATTCTTGTGAGTAAGGTTAGGAATAGGGACTGGATTTGAAATTTTGTTGGTTTGAGGAATTTCCAGGCTATGTTTTCTCTGATAATGAAGGTCAACAATTTCTCTTTGGTTTACATTGTGCAAAACTTAATACAATATGTTATTTTTACTGTTGTTATAATCATTGAAATTATTACTATTATTTCTTAGAATTCTGAGTGGTATAGTAAACTACATATATAAGGTCACAAAAATATATTTTGGCAGGGTTTGAATATAGGACTTTCTAGATTCAAGGTTGTTTGTCTATTTTCCATGCCATGTTGCTTATCTTATTGATAATTAACAATTTTGAAGTGCCCAAGAGACCATATATGGAAAGGTCACAGATGGAAAGCAAATTAATCCATTCTTCAATAAGAACTGACATGCTGAAGTTTATTTTAAATTTTTTTGCCATCCCTACATTGGTATTATTTCTTTTATTCCTATAGTAAATATGTGCCTGACTTTTTTTTGACATTTACCATTCTTAAAATTATAGTACTTTTTATTCCCTTCACTAATTTTTTATTTCTCTTTCTTGATGCTACTATGCTGTCTAGGTTGAAACAAGAATCTTCATGGTAATCTATAACTTTTCTTTCACTCTATTAATTTAGTATTGAGACACTGTATTTACTATTATTTATATTATTTAGGAGCAATTGATTATCTATCTATATGAGTGGGACTTTATGGTAGATCCAGAGATTTGTTTTTCTTCACTAAATTTAGAAAATAATTTACTTTTTTTCATTACATAGATAATTGTTGAATTTCCTCAAATAGAATGTTTTTACATTTTATATAACTTTGCATTTCATTAGTGTACTTGTGGGGAGGAAGGCCTTTTGATAATGAGTTGTTAAGTTTGTAACAAAAAAAATCATTTATTTAGAAATGCAATAAAAAGAAAGGAAGGATATAAACAATTTTTTTCTTTTTATATACTATTTAATTTTTGTTATATATGTAAATTAATTTTTAAAATATACATTTCTTTATAAATCATATTGGGAGAGAAAAATCAGAAGAAAAGGGAAAACCACAAGAGAAAAAATAGAAGAAAAAGGAAAAAAAATGAACATAGTATGTGTTGATTTACATTTAGTCTTCATAGTTCTCTCTCTAAATGCACATAGCATTTTTTATCCTATGTTTATTGGGATTGTCTTGGATCACTGAGCTGCAGAGAAGAACCAAGTCTTTCATAATTGATCCATGTACAATCTTGCTATTACTGTGTACAATCTATTCCCGGTTCTGCTGACTTCACTCAGCATCAATTTATGTTTATCTTTCCAGGCCTTTCTAAAATCAGTTTGTTCATCATTTTCTATTAGGACAGTCTTATTCTGTTACTTTTATATACCATAAATTATTCAGTCATTCCCCAATTGATGGACATCTATTCATTCTGCAATTCTTTGCCACCACAAAAAAGTATTTACAAATGTTGTTGCATATGTGAATTTTTTTCTCTTTATGATTTTTAAAAAATGTAGATCCAATAGTACTGCTGCTGCATCAAAGAGGATACACAGCTTTATATCCTTTGCGCAGAGTTCTAAACTGCTCTACCGAACAGTTGTATCATTTCACAGCGCTACCAAAAATGCATTAATGTCCCACTTTTCCCATATCCATTCCAACATTGGTCATTATCGTTTCTAATTATCTTAGCCAATCTTAGAGGTGTGTAGTGCTTTCTCAGAGTTGTCTTAATTTACATTTCTCTGATCAATAATGATTTAGAGCACCTTTTCATATGAATAGAGATGGTTTGAATTTCTTTATCTGGAAATTGTCTGTTTATATCCTTTGAACGTTTATCAATTAGAGAATGGCTTCAATTCTTATAAATTTGGGCCAATTTTCTATATTTTTTAGAAATGAGGCATTTATCAGAACCCTTGAATGTTAAAAGGTTTTCCCAGTTTAATGTTTTCTTTCTAATCTTTAGTTTTGTTTGTACAAAGATTTGTTTTCAACTTAATATAAGCAAAATAATCTATTTATTTAAACTTTTTTTTCATTATTTTTTCCTGTCAGCCTAGTCAATCTGAGGGGTGTGAGATCGTACCCCAGAATTGGTTTAATTTGTATTTTTCTAATCAATGTTTATTTATAGCATTTTTCATATTACTATAGATATCTGGCTTTAATTTATCATCTGAAAATTGTTCATATCTTTTGACCATTTATCAATTGGGGAAAGAGTTGTATCCTTACACATTTGAATCAGTTCTTTATATATTTAAGAAATGTGCTCTTTATCAGAAATGCTGATTGTAAAATTCCCCTCCCAGTTATGAGATTCACTTTTAATTTTGTTTGTGTTCGTTTTCTTTGTGCAAAAGTTTTAAAATTAATGAATCAAAGTTGTCTATTTTGCCCTTTCATAAAGTTCTGTAGTTTTTACTTTGGTCATAAATTCTTCCCTACCCCCCTTCTCCAAAGATCTGATAAACTATTCTTTGCTTTCTTAATTTTTATGGTACCCCCCTTTTATGCTGAAATTATGTAAACATTCTTAAAAGATTTATTTTTATTAAAAATTACTATATATGAAAGTGAATATAACATGGTTTGATTTACATTAAATCTCCATAATTCTTTTTTCTGGATGCAAATGGCATTTTCTTTCCAAAATCTATTGGGATTCATTTGATGACTGAACCACAGAGAAAATCAAGTATTTAATAGTTGATCATCACACATTCTTTCTTTCATTGGGTACCATGAATTCCTGGGTCTGCTTGTTTCACTCAACATCTATGGAAATCTTTCCAGGCTTTTCTAAAATCAGCTTCTTCGTTATTTTTATAGAATAATGATATCCCTTTACCTTCATATACCACAACTTATTATCAGTTCCCAAAATCATGGACTCTATTCATTTTCCAATTCCTTGTTACCACAAAAGAGCTGCTACAAATATTTTTGCATAAGTGCAAATTCTCTTCTTTATGATCTTGGAATATAGACGCAGTAATGGGTAAAAGGGTATGAACAGTTTGATAGCCCTTTGATAGTTCTATATTGATATTTGTTTAGTCTATCTTGAACTGGAAAGTGGTTTCAATACCTTAGACTCTCTTCAGAGGCTTATTTTCACATTTTTTTCCTAGGAAAACTGGAAGAGCTTGAGCAGCTTCCTGGTTTTACTCTGACATCTTGGCTCCATCTTGGAAATTCATTTTGACTTAATTTTGGTATGGAATGTGAGATGTAGTGACTATCTATGCTGAGTTTCTGACATCATTTTCTAGTTTTCCTGGCAATGTTGTGAAATAGTGAGTTCTTATCCCAGAATCTGGAATTTGGGGGTTTATCAAATACTCTTACTATACTTTTTGGTTATTATGTCATGTGTATCTAATCTATTCCATTGATCCACTGCTCTGTTTCTTAGCCAATACCAAATGCTTTTGATGACAGCTATTTTATAATGTAGTTTAGGTCTGGGAATGGTAGGCCACCATTTTTTGCATTTTTTTTATTAAGTCCCTTGATATTCTTGCCCTTTCTTCCTGATACATTTTATTACTATTTCTTCTAGCTCTATAAAATAGTTTTGGCAGTTTTATTGGTATGACACTGAACAAGTACACCAATTTAGGTAGAATTGTCACTTTTATTATATTAACTCAGGCCATCCATAAGCAAATGATATTTTTAAATTGTTTAGATATGTCTTTATTTATGTGTGAACAATATTTTTTCAAAGTAAGAAATTCAATTTGTCAACAATCATATGAAACACGGGATTATATATTTGATCCTGCAGGTAATAGAGAGCTTCTAAACCTTATCAAAGGAAAGTAAGGTAACATGTTCAGACCTAAATTTTTGAGATATCATTTTAGGAGCTGAATAGGGAATGCTTTCAAAAAGAGAGAGAACCAACAGAAGGCCACTGAAATAGCCCAGACTTGAGGAAAGGAAAACCTATACTAGAGAGGTAATGGAATTAAAGGAAAGAAAGAAGCATATGTGAAAGATGTTTTGAGAGAAGAATCTTCAAAACTTGGAAACAGTTTGGGTATAGGGGTGTGGTAGAAAAATGAATAGATGATGATTAAATCTAATATGGAATATTTTGATAAATGGGATGAATGTAATTATCTTGACAGTAACAGGGAAGTTAGGAAGAGGGGAGGCTTTCAGGAGAGAGATATTGAGTTCAGTTTTAAGTGTGCTGAATTTAAGAAATTTACTAGACCTTCACAAGTTTGATATATATGGCAGTTGGAGATAGAAAACTGGAGATTAGGAAACAGGTTAGTGCTAGATTAGATAAATCTTAGAAATCATTTGCTTAAAGATAATAATCAAATCTATGGGAGCTGATAATTTCACAAAGTGAAATACAGAAAGGAGAATGGTATATGTTACAATGTTGAAGGCAACTCAAGAAATAAGTATGTTTTCAGCAAAGAAAACTGAGAAAGAATGGTCACCTTTATGGGAGGTAAATCAAAATAAAACAGAATCATGAAAATCTAGATATTAGGGAGTAACAAAGAGGGTGATAAATAAGATAAAAAGGCTTCAGAGGGATCAATAAAAATAAGAATTGACAAAAAGTTATACTATTTACATTTAAGAGATCATTAGTAATTTTTCATAAAAGGTAGTCAATTGAATGTTGAAGTGGTAGCCAGGATATAGAGTTAAAGAAGAGATGGGGAGAAAAAAGGAATTGAAGGCCTCCATTATAGATGCCTTCTTAAAATAATTTAACTACATTGTGGAAAAATATATATGTGACGTGATATATGACATGTGAGGAAAATATATGTGTTGATATGTGTGAGAGGATAACTAGGACAATCTTGAATGAAAATGGACTGAGTGATATGAGCAGAAACAGAAAAAGTTTATATAAGTAAACATTATTTATTATAACAACAAAAACAGTAAAGCTTTCAAATCTTAAAAACTCTAATCATTACAATGATCAGTCATCATTGTGGAGGATCAATGATGGAGCATACTGCTCAACTCCTAATAAGAGTTAGTGCACTCAAGTTGTAAAATGAAACATAGTTTGTAAAATGAAACATATGGCCAATATGGTAACTTGTTTTGGTCTGCAATGTCTATTTGTTACGTTAATTTGGTTTTCTATGTGTTCCATTTTCCCTGTCCCATTGGGAGGTGATGTTTGTGAGAAAGAAAATAAATGTTTATTATTTTTTAAAGTTAAAAAGAAAGGAAATCAATCCATGTAGACATAATTTTAGAAGTGAATAAGTACTCAATTAAAATCATGTATTAAATACTTCCCACATGTAAACAAATGTATTGAATTTGGGGATTACAAATAAAAAAAAACAAGAAAAACCACTGATTTCAGAGTTCAGAGTTTAACAATTGGCAACAACACACATCAGAAGCTTTAGTTGTAATTCCATATCAGGGTTAAGTAACAAAACATTTGGTAGTTCATTTTCTGCAATATGATATCTATTGGTATAAACAATTGTTTCTGTTAGGCCATCTTAAAACAGCAGGGACTTTGGTAGCAAGAACTTTCTATGCTATGTATTCATTAATTGGGATAGCTAATGCGTTAGGAATTAAATAGAAGTAAATGCTCATGTCTGCAAGGGTAGATTCCCTAGATCATAATGTAAAAGTAAGAATGAATAAAAAGAAATGGACTGTGAGAGGATGTGCTGCTAGATCACATTAACTTAATTCTAATAGATGACATTAAATGGGTAATTGCTGTTGGTGCTGATGATGCTGATACCGGTTACCACAAAGTTTCCTTTCATTTATAGAATTGTGATCTTGGAATAGAAAGGGAAGGGCTATTGGAACACCAGTTCTCCAGGATTTTCTTGAGCATTTATTGACAATTATTATTAGTGGTGTTGGGCAAATACCACACAATATTTGTTCCACTCAGGGACTGCAATGTGCAAAGGGCTAGTAGATACACCATACCAAGAAGTTTCACCTCAAGGGAGGGGATTTGCAAAATGTTGCTTATGGTTTAAGCTGTCTGTCACATGTCACTAATTGTTTCTCTTTCAACATAAATTACACCTTCAGCTACTCTACTTCGGTTGCTCTATTGATGGCAAATGGTCATGATTTATTCTTGGTGATGGTGAGGGGATAGCTGGTAAAGAGATAAGGAAACACTTTCCATAAAAATTACATAGACTCCATACAAAATGTGCTATATATGTATATATGTAACTTAAAACCACACTTAAAATTTGAAGTTTATCTCAAGTTCCAGGGATGGAGTCAAGATGGTGGAGTAAAGCCAGGAAGCAGCATAAGCTCTCCCATTTTCCCCTAGAATACCACATGAACACAAGCCTTTGAAGAGTCTGATGGAAGGAAACCACTCTCCAGCTCAAAATAGATCAGAAAAACTTCAAGAAAGCTGGGGTGAAATGCTCACATACACTCTGGGAAAGTCAGTCTTAATCACAAAAAATCAGCAGCAAAGACTCTTAGTCCTGGCTTGGTAGAGGAGCAAATCAGTGGGACAACCTTGAGGAACAGCTCAGAAGGCAAACTCAGAGAAAACTGGCTATTTTTTGAATAGAGAAAGCAATCACAAGGGGCCCCTGTGCTCAAAGTCAAGGCTCAGAGCTGCCCAGAAAACTTGGGATAGGGCCGCCTTTACCTCAGGAGCAGTGCTCATCCATAAAAGTAAAAAAAAAAAAAAAAAAAAAAAAAAGAAAAGAAAAGAAAGGAAATACCAAAAAGAAAAGGAAAGAAAATGAGCAAGAAATAGAAAAGGATCTTGATAATAGAAAGCTATAATGCTGAGAGGGCAGACCAAAATACCAACCTAGATGACAACAAAATGTTCACAGAAAAAATCTCAAAGAAAGATATGAACTGGTCTCAAAAACCAGTCAATCCTCCAAGAGCCTCCACAGCTGTGAATAATAACATCTGAAGTAGTTGCAAGGCAGTCTTTGCTAATGCATATGTTCCTTGTAGATGGGTAATGAAATAAATTGGAGGCAAGAGAGAAGAGGACAGAGGTCAGGCAATGCAACTGCCTCTCGGGGAGAGATCAGAAAACAGCAACTGCTTCTCAGTATTCTTGTATCATTAGCAAAGACTAAAGAGGCTTCTTATAAGTGCTCATAAAAGACTTCAAAAGGTAAATAAGAGAAGTAGAAGAAAAAATGAGGGAAAATAATGAGAAGTATACATGAGAAAGTAAACACTTGGAAAAGGAAGGAAAAAGTTTTCTGGAGAAAAATCTCCTAAAAAAGTAGGATTAACCAAATGGAAAAAGAGACATAAAAGCTATCTAAAAATTACACATTAAAAACTAGAACAAGGTAATTGAAATTTAATGACATTGTGAAACAGCAAGAATTAGTCCAACAAACTAAAAAAAAATTAAAATGGCAGAAAATGTGAAATATGTAATTGAAAAACAGCTGACCTGCAAAATTGACGTAAAAGAGAACATTTGAAAATTGTTGGCCTCTCTGAAGGCCATGACAAGAAGAAAAATAGACTAGTAGCATTCTTCAAAGATTATTAAGGAAAACTTCTCCAATTTCATGAAACCTAGGGGAGTATACTCATTGAAAAAATCCATTGAACACCTTTGGAACAAGATCTCACAAGAAAAAAAAAAAAAAAACAAACCAAAACAAAACAAAACCAAGGAATATTGTTGTGAAATTCCAGAACTACAATCTCAAGGGAAAAAATACTGCAAGTTGCTAGATAGAAACAATTCAAATATAGAGGAGCAACAGTCAGAATTACCCAAGATTTGGCAGCTTTTACAATAAAATATCAGAGGAACTGGTAAACATATTTTAGAAAGAAAAGGATGTAGGGTTACAAGCAAGAATTAAGTAACCTGCAAGATTTATCATAATCTTTCAGGGTAGGCAATGGAGTGTTAAGGACCATACCTAGGTGAAGGGGCAGGTCAATCCTCCAAGAGCCTCCACAGCTGTGAATAATAACATCTGAAGGAGTTGCAAGGCAGTCTTTGCTAATGCAGATGTTCCTTGTGGATGGGGAATGAAATAAATTGGAGGCAAGAGAGAAGAGGACAGAGGTCAGGCAATGCAACTGCCTCTCAGGGAAGAGATCAGAAAACAGCAACTGCTTCTCAGTCTTCTTGTGTCATTAGCATCCACTGACATGAAGAGATCTGTTCTACAGTTCTGAGTTAGAACTTCAACAGTCACTGACGGTTGGTTTTCATATCACAACAATGGATCTTCAAAGAAGTAAGAGATTTTTCAATCATTTCTATTGAAAAAAATAGAATTATGGGCAGGACCAAGATGGCAGAGAGGACACACACTTTATTCTGACCTCCCTTCTACCCTCACTTATTAATTACCTAATTCAACCTCAGAAATAGTGCTTGACTGGTAAAAATCCATGAATATTGGGAGTACAACAGATTACCAGTCAAAGATAACTTGGAAGATACCAGAAAAGATCTGTGTTGATCAGGCAGGAGGAGGCCAGTGCAGGCAGGGAGGCAGAAAATGAAGGGTAGTCCACGCTGGCCAATGTGTGGTCTCTGTAGGTAGAGAATTTGCACAGAGGACTCTACCACAGGTTGGCTGCTCTGCTTTGGTTGCAAAGCAATAGATCAGCAGAGAAAGTACACAAAAGCCAAAAGTAAAGTGTACTCCAAAACAACAGAATTTAACAGTACCTGGCGACACCCACCTCTGGAGTGACTCAGCATGGAACATAGTGCAGCTGGGCAGCCACAGTCTGCATTGTGGGGCTCTACCTGGGGAAGCCACACTTCTGCTGCTCAGTCACTTGTCCCAGGGCAGCCACTGTTCCACACAGCGGGGCTCTGCCCAGAACAGTGACACTTTCATAGCAGCATAGTCACTCTTTGCAGCCTGTTTGCAGAACAGCTACATTGTCATGGTGTATCACCCTCGGGATGATCTTCTGTAATCTTTTTGCTAATTTATTTAAGATTTTAGCATCAATATTCATTAGGGAGATTGGTCTATAATTTTATTTCTCCTTTTTCAATCTATCAGTAAAAACAAATTATACATGCACTCTTTATATATGTCCATAACAAAAATAGTTCTCAAGAGTTCTTTTTATCTTTTTTTTTTTTTTTTTTAACATTTAGTTTGTGTTTTTTTTTTTTTTTTTTTTTTTTTTTTTTTTTTTTTTGGTTTAGCTCTGGTTTTTCATTAGAAACAAAAGGAATTCCCATCTTTAATTAAATGTCCATCTCCTTCCCTGGAAGAAAATCCTCACCTTAGCTGGGTAGTTTATTCTTGGCTGTACTCCAAGTTCTTTTGCCTTTCAGAATATCAGATTCCTGGCCCTTCCAACCTTGAATGTGGAAGCAGCTAGATCCTGAGTGATCCTTATTGTGGCTCCTTGGTATTTAAATGTTTTTTTTTTTTTTTTTCTGGCTGCTTATAATATTTTTTCCTCAGTCTGATAGTTCTTAAATTTAGCCACAATATTCCTTGGAGTTTTTATTTAAGGGCCTTTTTCAGAAGGTGTCATGAATCCTTTCAATATCTATTTTATCTTCTGATTCTGTTACATCTGGGCAGTTCTCTTTGATAATTTCTTCTAAAATAGTGTCTAGGCTCTTTTTTTCATCATAATTTTCAGAAAGTCCAATAATCCTCAGATTTTCTCTCCTAGATCTATTTTCCAGGTCTGTTGTTTTTCCAAGTAGATATTTAACATTTTTTCTATTTTTTTTCATTTTTTTTGGTTTTGCTTGACTGATTCTTGATGTCTCAATGAATCATTCATTTCTATTCAGTTCTGATTTTTAATGAGTCATTTTCTTCATTGGCTTTTTTTTTTTACTTCTTTTTATGTATGTCCAATGAGTTGTTTTGCTCCATGGAATTTTTTTCCATTTCACTAATTTTTTTTTACTGAATTGTGTCCTTTTTCCAATTTCCAATTTCTACTTTCTTGGGAGTTCTTTATCTTTTCTACTTCACAAATACTACTTTTTCTTTATCTTTTCCATTCACAAATTCTGTTTTTCTGGAAGTTCTTTACCTTTCCAATTCACATTTTAGGAAATTGTTTTCTTTTTCCATTTTTTATCACATTTTTTCTTTAAGTGAATTATATGCCTTTTTCATATTCTCCCATTTTGTAATTTCTTCTAGGAGAGCCTTGTGTTATGGGTAGCAGGTTACATCCCCCTTTGGGGTTTTGTCTGGTGACTGTCTGCTATTAGTCTCCTCAGGCTTGAAAACCTGCTCTCTTTCTTTGTAGAAGCTATTGATGGTTAGCATATGCTTGGCTTTTTTACTCATTTTTTAAAACCTTTATGGTCTGCCTTCAGATCAAGGTGATTGCCAGCTTCCTCTGCAGATCTGGGATAGATGTATGGACAGTAGCTGTCCTGCAAATGGGTTGCTAAGAGGGGCCGAGTTGTGGAGGTGCCTTGTGAAAAGCCCCACACGATGGAAGGGACTCTACCCTGGGAAGAACCCCACTGTGTGCATCAGTGGCTGCTCTGGGACTTGCGGTTGAGCAACAGAAGTGTCATTGCCCCAGGAAGAACCCCACTCTGCAGATCAGTGGCTGCCCAGAGCTCCACAACAGAAGTGTTTCTGCCCTGGGAAACATAATGCTGGAAATTCTATTGCCCCATGCAGAGTGCCTCCCCCTCCCTGTCTCCCTCCCCTGCTGTGCAGATTTGTGGCTTTCCTGAGCAAAAGCCCCTCATTGCAGAATGCAGCTGCTCAGCTGTGCTGTGGCCTGTGCTGAGTCACTTCTGGTGCTGAGTGAGTGTAGACATGTCCTGTAAAGTCTGGCATTTTTTGGAGTACACTCTACCTTTGGCCTTTTTGTAACTTCTCTGCTGATCAACTGCTTTGCAACCAAAGCCTCAGAAAGCTTCCTTTCTGGCCGTGAGAGCTCTTCCTTATATGTCCCACACTGAGTATGCACCAATCATTATGTCACTAGGAAACCATTATTTGTTGTAGGATTAAATCAATGCTAAACTAGATTTAACCACTATCTCCTTAATTCCACTTACTTAGCTCCTTTTAAGAATCCTAACATCTCTGACTTTCTTTTGTTTTTAGAACATAGGGGTCATGACCTCCCTGATTTCTCAAGAAGGTGAGAACTCCAAAAAAGAAAGTGATCATGCCTTCCATGACTGCTCAAAAAAGGAGTAAAAACACCATAAAAAGGAGGTGGTCACACCCTCCCTGACATCTCAGGAAGGGAGATGAAAACACCAAAGGAAATGGAAAATCAAAGCAGATTGGGGGTTTCTGAAGAGGCTCATTTGAATCAGGTACACATAAATCCATCAATATAGGAGGTATTACACATAATTACATAAATTACATATGCACATAGCAATATAACACAGGCTAGTAGTGATGTAACAAATAACATGAATCAACATGAGAAATTATATATGTCCATAAGTCCTAGAAATAGTCCAAAAGGAATCTAATAGTCTCATCAACAATTTTTCATCTCAAGGAACCCAATGATCCCTGCTGGTTTTCAAGTCCTACAACAGTCTCATCTTGTGTTTGGGAATCCAGTGATTCCTACAGATTTTGTTCTTAGGTCTTCTCCTTTGTTTTCAGGTTTTTCTCTTTTTCTGTCTCTTTCTGATAGACAAGGTGAATGTGGCTCATTGGCACCCATACGATTTCTTCTTCATCTGTAGAAATACAAACAAACCCTCTTCTCCAAGCAGTTAACCTATCTGGTCCCTTCCATTCACCAGATTCTGGATCTCTCCACATCACCTGGAGATTACATTGGAGCTACTCATTATATTGGATCTGCTCTCACTGGACACTACCCTTCTATTGGATTAAAAAGCCTGTATTCTCCACAGTTGTAATTCCTTTCTGCTATCTGATTGCCTTTCTGCTGGTTGATCATGTAATCCCTTTTTGTCATCTGATTGGTTTTTGGCTGATTGATCACATCAGACCCCTGAAATTCTAAAGATTCTCTGAGTGTAAACTCAGTTGCCATCATACCCTACCTGTCTTTTGTATGATATCTTGGAGCTGGTTCCTGCCTCTCATTTCCCTGGGTCAATCTACATTCTGAGGCCCAGTGGAAGTCCTTGTGGCATTTTTGGCATGGGGTTTTGGGTTTTATTCTCTCACCATGTCCTCTCACTTCATCTCTTTGTCTACACTGAGCTCTTAGATGTCCTATTTTTTCACACCGAAAACAAGAATATTACTGAACAATCTTCTGGTCAGTATCGATGCAAAAATTTTGAATACAATTTCAGCAAAGAGATTATAGCAATTTATTAGCTGGATAATACACTATGATCAAGTGATATTCATACTAGGAATGCAGTACTGATTCAGTATCAGGAAAGCTATTAAAACAAGTTACCATAACAATAACAAAACCAACAGAAATTGTATGATAATCTCAATAGATGCAGAAAAAAGCTTTTGACAAAATACAGCACCAATTTCTATTAAAAACACTAAAGAGCATAGGGATAAAGGGAGTTTTCCTTAAAATAATTAAAATAATTTCCTTAAAATAAAAAATAAAATAATTTCTATAAAATAAGAATTCCTAACACAATATCTAGCATTATTTGTAAAGGAGAAAAGCTGGATGAATTCCCAGTAAGATCAGGGTGAAAAAAGAATAGCTACAGTCATCAATATTTTTCAACATTGAACTAGAAATATTGGTTTAGCAATAAGAAAAGAAAAATAAATTAAAAGAATGAGAATAGATAATAAGGAAAAAAATCATCACTCTTTAAAGATGATCTGATGATATACTTAGAGCATTCTAGGTAAACATCCAGAAATCTACTAGAAACAATTCTTAGCTTTAGCAAGGTTGCAGGATATAAAATAAACCCACACAAATCATCAGTATTTCTATATATCACTGACAACACTCATCAGCAAGAGATAGGAAGATAAATTCAATTTAAAATAACTGTGGGTAAAATAAATTATTTGGGGGTCTACCAGCAAGAACAAAATCAAGAATTATATGAACACAGTTACAAAACAATTCTCACATAAATAAAGTCAGATGTAAACATTTGGAAAAATATCAACTATTTATGGGTAGAGCAAGTTAATATAATAAAAATGACAATTCTGTCTAAATTATTCTACTTGTTCAGTGCCATACCAATCAAACTTCCAAAAATATTTTATACAATTAGATAAAATAATAACAAAATTCATCTAGAAGAACAAAAGATCAAGAATATCAAGGGAATTAATGAAAAAAAAAATATAAAAGATTTTGTTAGTGACTTAGCCGTATCGGATCTAAAACTATATCACAAACTCATTAGATACTGGCTAAAAAAAAAAGAATGGTGGATTAGAGGAATATATTAGATACACATAACACAATAATCAAGGCCTATAGCAAACCAGTATGTGATAAATCCCCAAACTCCAGCTTCTGTAATAAGAAGTCTCTATTTGACAAAAATTTCTGGGAAAACTGGAAAATAGTATGTTCAAAATGTGGAATAGATCTACTTCTTAAACTCCATACAAAAGTAAGGTCAAAATGGGTACATGTTTTGGACATAAAAGATGGTACCATAAACAAATTGGGAGAATAAGGGATAATTTTCTTTTTATATCTTTGGAGAAGCTAGGAATTATGACCAAAGAAGAACTTGGGAACATTATGAAAGGCAAAATAGATAACTTTGATTACATCAAATTAAAAAGGTTTTGCAGCAGCAAAAGCAACAGAAATGAGATTATAAGGGAAGTACAAAGCTAGGAAAAAATCTTTACAGCGAGCATTTATGATAAACATTTCATTTCTAAAATATATAAATAACTGTGGCAAATTTAGTAAGAATACAAGTCATTCCCCTTATTGATGATCAGAGGACATAAACAGCCAATTTTCAGATAATTAAATTAAAGCCATCTATAGTTATATGAAAAAATGCTCTAAGTTTCTACTGATTAGAGAAATGAAAATTTAAAAAAACTCTGAAGTACCATCTTATACCTCTCATATTAGCTAAGATGATAGGCAAAGATAATGCTAAATGCTAAATGGTGGAATACATGTGGGAATACTAGGGCACAAATGTATTATTGGTGGAGTCATCAAATAATCCAACTATTCTGAAGAACAATCTGGAACTATGCTCAAAGGCCTAACTGTGTGTACTCTTTGAGCCTGTAGTGCCATTACAGGATGTGTATCCCAAAAAATAACTCACATATTTGTAGCAGCTCTTTTTGTGGTAGCAAAAAATTATAAAATAAATAGATAATCATCAGTTTGAGGATACCTGAACAAGATGTGGTATATGAAGGTAATGGAATATTATTTTTTTGTAAAAAAATGATGAGCAATCTGATTTTAGAAAGTCCTGGAAAGGTTTACATGAACTGATGGTCAGTGATACAAATAGAGCTAGGAATACACATTAACAGCAAGAATTTGCGATGATCAACTACAAAAAACTTGGTTATTCTCTGTGCTTCAGTAATCCAAAGCAGTCCTAATAGACTTTGGGCAGGAAATGCCATCTAATTCCAGAAAAAGAACTAATAAGACTGAATATGAATCAACAAATGCTGTGTTTACTTCTTTTTTCTGTTTTTTTTAACCTCTCATGGTTTTTCCCTTTTCCTCTAATCTCTATCAACATTATTCATAAAGCAATGTGTATTAAAACAAATAAGTTTACTAATTTATTTCAAGCAATTTCCACAAAAATAAGATTTCCATACCAATTATGTTTTTAATGTCAGTCATTAGAAGAAACAATTTATTGCAGAATAGAGAATATAGAAGAATATAGCATATAGAAAATATATATTATATAAATATATACTTATGTATATATTTATATAATATGATGTTAAATTAGATAAGACAGACATTTTAAGCATAAACAGATACAGATAAAGACACATACATATGCATACACATCCACATGCATATTTATTTTTCTATCTATATCTATATCTATATATAGAAAAGCAGATTTCAAATACCAGAAATTTTCTTTATTAATCATAAAATTCTACCCAAATGTATTGCCATGATTCTAATTATGAAATTTAAGAGGTATGAACTGTGTTTTTCTAAAAGCACTAAAGTAATGAAATTCACAGTGTCATAAATTGATGTCAAAAGAAAAGGGTTGTTCTTGGTCAAGGATTATGATGAGTATCTTTATTGGAAGGGTAAATTTAGGCAAATGGAAGAAGTTTATTTTTTTAAAAAATAGTACAATTAGGTATGTAAAAGTCAAAAATAGTGTCTCCATTTAGTAAGACATGTGCATAGTCAATAAATTAGAACATAAGCTTAGAACACAATGTAATGATTTGCTATCTACCATGATTCTACCAATTAACTACTACAAAGTGAGCTATTATCTTTTCAGATTCAGTTAAGTCCAGTTAAGAAGATGTACATTTGATTTTTTTTTCTTATTAGAACCATGCATTGACATAGGAAAATGTCAAATTTTAAAAAGATAAAATTCATTGGATTGGGGGACTGATTATTCATCTTAATTATTTCTGACATCTCCAACATTATGTTGTCACTTCCCCAAGATAAAAGAAACAAATAGGCTGACTACTTAAAAAATATTGAGAGTGACTAGCTATTACCATATTTTGAAAAAAGTTAATAGCTGCATTTTATCTTCAAAAAAAATAAAGAATAATAGAATACACAAATCCAGTTGTAAGAAGCATTAAGTCATTTTATTAGGTAACTATAGCTAATAGAAATATTATTTTTAATTAAAAGAAGTAGGGAATAGGTTATAAGCCAGTTGTATAAACCATGAAGGGTTAGAATCAGAAATTAGTAGAAGTGCTAGAATAACAATATCTTTTATAAATAATTTGCCTATATATTCTAACAAGCAGCAATATTCATTTAATTTCTCTGACTTGAGCAAGAGGATTTCTATCAAGAGAAAATTATGCTTATGAAGAAACAGCAATTTCACTTGCTAGATGATGGTCATAAATATACTTTCTTGATAGCAGTGATGGCATGATTTGGGAGAAGAAAGGAAAGTCAGCATAACAAACAATAAATGAGTAATTGATTCTGGGTTCATAAGTATTCAGTGTTTTCATAGGTGAATTGCATCTATTTAATCTGTAGATGACCCTATATTTGGGCAAAATAATTATGGAAAGGGGGTTACTAAGAGTTTACAGGAGAGAATCAAATCTTAAAGTGATTTCTGATAAAGTAGAGAAGTAAGATACAAAGAATAATATGATCAATAAAAGTATCTGTGGGTTAATCTCTCTAAAGAAGAAAAATAAACTTCTAAAATAAATATTAGGAGTAATTATTTTTAATTAAAAGAAAATAATGACATCTAGGACTCACAATAACTAATAAACTAATTAATCAGGAGTCTAAAGATCAATCAGGATGAGAGGAGATATGAATAGAACTTAGAATTTCAATGATTTAGGGAAATCCCAAGTGTGGAGATCACCTCTGAAAATATCAGTGGGAACCTTCTCTGTTGGGACATTAATTGAAGCCTTCTCCTTAAGGTCACATATATGACTTGTATACAATAGTGTATCTAACAAGATTGTGTATGTAAATGAGGCAAAAGTAGAAGATATTTTTTATTCACATCTTATCTTCTTGTTCACTGAGAGAATTTTGCCAACTGTCTGCCACTATTTCCACTCTATTTATCACCTGGAACAGAACTTTCCATATTTTTTTCATTTTTAGTAGATTCCCAGACATATTATATTTAATGTAAAGAGTTGTGATTATAAAGAATTTTTATATTACAAATATCATAAAATATATACATTTCAAAATATGTAAAGAATGAAATAAGCAAGGCCAAGAAAACTATTGATATTATTAAAACAACACCATAAAATATTCCATGATTGTAGAAGATTTATGATGCAGCATATTATACCACTTAAATGAAATTTGTATACATATACTTTTAAACATAATAAACAAAGTAATTAATTTTGCTTAACAATGCCTATATTTTTGAGAAACTTGTTTTTTTTTCCCTCCCTCTCCATAGGCTAGAGCCTCAGGAGACAAAGCACATTGATTACTTAATTAAAAAAAAATAAATACCTGAAGAAAAGAAATTGTTGTTAAATCATTCAGTTCTTTCCAACTCTCTATGCCACTACAAAGAGTAGTGTCCCTGGGGGTTTAGGGGCTCAAGACCGGCAAAGATACTGAAGTGGTGTGCCATTTCTTATTCTATTATTATAGAATTCTCTATAGAGAGAGAATATAATACTATTCTATTATTATAGAATAAGAAAGAAGGGCAATTTAATAATATTGTTCAGGCAGTGGATGGCTCCTTTACATCTTAGTGAGCAATTAGATATTCTATTTTAAAAATGGAAAAGAGAAAACAAATTTGGAAAAAAGGAAGTTAATTTTTAATGAAAGGAAAAATTATATGACCATACATATTTTGAAATATTAGAATCAATATTTGTATATATATCATTTAATTACACTGCACACCCCATGATTATTTTGAGGTGAATCTTTATTGAATAATCAATCCAAGGGAATTATTTTATTCATGAAAAAAATAAAGAAACTAGAATTCACTAAAAAACCATAAACTGTATTTTAAAATACAAACTCTAAAAAGAGAGAAAACATGCCAATTTTATAGATAATACTGGATGCCTTATCATATCTGAATTAAGCTGCTTGCTTTCCTTGAATTGGAATGTTTTACTTTTGCTCCTCAAAATGGGCTATGGGAATTTCTATAGGATAAAACTCTCCCTTAAAGCAGTTCAGCATTCTTTGCAATATATAGGGTTAGAGAGTCACTTAGATCATTATACTCAGGCTGCCTCTTTAAAGTCACTGGTATATTGAAGGACTCATTTCATCTGTTTTTTCAAGTACATTAGTAGAACTAAAACCCACATCATTTCATTCTCTACTTTTTCTATATGGCAGGCTCAACTTTTAGGGCAAGTAGAATGAATATGCTTTGTTAGTTTGACTGAAAAGTTTAATTAAATATATCCAGTGTTAGTCTTTTTTCCTATGTATGTACAAATAACTTAAAGTAGTGGACAAAGTTCCAGACTGAGGACCACAATTTTGCCACTACATTAATTCCTTGAGCAAGTTACTTAACTACACAAGATCATTTGTTCATAATTGAAAACTGTAGACTAGATGACTTCTAAAGCTAGAAAAGATAGACAATATATAAATCAAGGAATAGAGTGCTATACCTGGATTCAGGAAAACATGAGGTTCAGTTCAACATGACATGTTGATCAATCTGTTTAATCTTTCTTAACCTAAGTTTCCTCATCTGTAAAATGGGACTAATAATAATACTGACTTTTCAGGGTTGTTATAAGTATCAAACAAATAAACAAACCAAAACCTTTGAGAACCTTACAATGTTATATAAGCATTATTATTATTATTATTAATCTTGAGAGCAGAGGAATAAGTATAAGTCAATACTTAAATAGTCTTAAGAACTTAAAATATTTTATCCTAACTCCACAAAAATAATTTAAAAATGACTTCTGTTCACATTTATGTAGTAATTGACAATTTCTAAAGATTAATTCAAATATCATCTACCCCATTCTGCAGAAGTGAATACTGAAATTCAGAGATTGAATGGCTTGTAAAAAATCAGGAAATTAGACTTCAGATATGATCTCAAGCAAACACTTGGCAGATAAAATAGAAAAGTAAGGAAAATATTGGCTAAAGAAAGCAAAGGAATTAGATCAAATTTCACTTTGCAGCCTTATATTATATATAAATATATATGTATAATATATAATATATATAATATAATATATAACATATATAATAATAATATAATAATAACATATAATATAAATATATATATATATATATATATATATATATATATATATATATATATATATATATATATATATAAATATAAGCCAGGGCTTATATTTGGGAATGCTATTTAATTTCCCTGAATCTTATCGTAAAATCATATAACTAATAAATATGTTCACACATAAATTGGTGACTTATTTCTTGAGCTCTGTTTCTCATGGAGGTGTGAATGTAGTTAGAAAGAGACAGAGGTTGATGTGACGGGAAGGTTTTCTTTTTGTCAAGTAGGGAGAATGGAGAGTTTCCAAGACAAAGCCATAGCTTTCCAGATTATGACACAATTTTGATCATAGTCAATACTAATATGTTAAATGCATTCTCCTTCTTCCATGCATAGACCCTTAAATTTCTGCTGATTGGCACTTTCAACAAACCCCATTTTGGAATCATTTTATGTTTATTTTTTCTTTATATCACAATAATGGTAGATGGTCATTGAAATATGTTACATTTATGAAATTCTGATAATCCATATTTCCATAATTTTCCATTCTTTTCTTTTTTTGCCTTTAAGTATTATGTTCTAAGACAATTGATATCAATGATTTATTCACCATTAATTTAGGATCTTTAACTGCTTTGATCTTTTGCCATTCCCTAAAAATTGTGATTATTCTTGTTATCTGAATTTTCTGTTACTTTTTAGTGGCTAAAAGTTGTGTCAGAAAGTCATAAAAATATCATCTGTGGTCAGGTATAAATTAGTGCAATCGAAATTAATCTGCAACTTGACTGCTGTTGGAAAATGATCCTATTCAACTCTGTATTAGAATTTGTTGTTAACTTTACTTCTTCACCAAGCTTAATATATTCATTAATAAATAACAGGCATAGTTTTCATTGTTGTTTTCTTTCTAGAATTTTTTCTCGTATGAATTACTACTTATTTTTGCTTCTAGTAGTTTTTTCTGTATTATACATTCTCTGTTTTGTACCTAGTTTAATGGAGTTGCATAGACATTATTTTATTTTCCTTTCCCTTTTTAAATTATATTCAGAATATGCCAGAAAAATACATTTTCCCAACATGTTTACGTGTTTTCCAATTCTGTCCAAAAGTCTGTCATCCCTCAAAAAAATGAACCAAAATGAACCAAACAAAATCAACCAAAACAAAAAAAAAATAGTTTAGACATCCAAATCCAGTTAGACTCTATCTTCTTAACTATCTATACATTTTATAAAATTGTCTTTCTTTTCCAAAACATTTTTTCCCATTGGTAAAAAAAAATAACAAAGTTCAACCTATGGCTCTACAGTCTTTAGTTTCTTTTCTAGGATTTCCTAAATTCAGAAATGCTTTTTGAATTCCTTCCACTATTGTTATCTATATCCATATGAATTAGAAGACATAGGAAACATCATATTACTTGATAAGCCTTGAAAGGTTCTCACAAATTCTGTGAACCTTGATTTTTATTCCAATGACCTTTCCTAGATATTTTTTTTTCCTGATATAACCATAGGCTTTCATTCTCTTTTTATGAGCATTATGGTTATTTTCTCTTGGAGAGTTCATTTCCATTTTCTTCTAAGGAGAACATTAGATATATTACATAGATGTATTTCCTCACTACTCCATTTTAATATCCACCTTCTTGAAAGGACACAGTAGTATTAGGCTGGCAATTGTATGACAACCAGGTCTCTGAGGGATGTGTGTGTGTGTGTGTGTGTGTGTGTGTGTGTGTGTGCATGCGCTTCTCTGCATGCATTGCAAAATTTTTTAATTTATTCTTCATTATTAACATTTAGTTAAAGCTATACACTCAAACAAATCAGTAAATCCAGCCCTGGTTTGTATTATTTTCCAATTTCTGACATAACACTGAAAATTTAACCGAAGACTTTTTTAAGTCAAAAGGAGCTACCTTCAACACACCTCAACTTCTTCATACCCTTTGAAACTTAAACTCCACTTCTGGCACCCTCTCTCCCTCCAACTCTGATTGGAGATTCTTTTTTTTTAACTTTATCAGGTTCCTGTCCTATTCCCCAAATTTCCTTATAAAATCCCATACCATGGTTCTTTTCTACTTTCTAGCACTCCTTTACATACCTTTCCCTATAGAAAGAATAATCTTAGATGATATAGATTGTCTTATATACATTTACATGAATCCCTAATGCTTATCACAATGTCAGATATATAATAGACACTTTACTGATATTTTATCTATAGACTTATTTTTGAAACCCCCGTTCTATTTTTAATTTTATTTTTAGGGAGCACTTCATTATCCTTGATAAAAAGTGTCAGATAATATTAAAAAAAACTCTTTGGGATGTTTTATTCTTTCCTAGAAGGAAGATTATCCTTCATTTTATCAATGGATAGAAATTCCTTTGTTGTGAAATAAAGATAAAGAATAAACACTCTTTGTCAATCACTACAAAAATCTCACTACTCTTCTTCCTTAGTGGAAGCCAGATTCTGAGTATTTTGTCAATTTTTGACAATAATTTTGTCAATTACAACTCAACAACAATTGAGTTGTAAACTCAATATGGGTTCTACAATATGTGATTTTGCTTACCTAATACTTGTATAATGTTAGGCAGATTACTTCAGCTCTATGGGTCTCCATTCATTGAGAAAACGAGAAGATTGTATTAAATAGTGAATCTTATCTCTCAAATCTAGGAGTATTATTCTATGTAATTTAAAAAAAAACCTCACAATTTACTAAATGTAATCCATATTAAGAAATATTTATGTTACTTTGGGTATGAAAATATCTAGATAATAGTCATAACTGAGTTAAAGTCAAATCTCAGATATTTAGTAGCTATAGAACCCTGAGTAAGTCTCTTGACAATTCTGGACTTCTGTTTTTCTATCCATAAAAAGAGGGGTTTGTGCTGAAAGTCATATAAAATCCTTTCGCTTTAAGTTTATAACATTCTGAACAACATTGTAAGATACCTGTTTTTAAGAGTTGCTTTTAATGAAACTATACAATAAATGCTACCCCAAATGACTGGGGCCTAAAACATCTGAACAGTTCTTACTCAAATCAAATAGATGACATAAATGAAACTAAATACATAAAACCACTTCTTTCTATGTGCCATTTGATTTGATTTTCATGACATTATTTTAAGAAGTATTTATTTTCTATACAATGATACACATAAATCTAGACAGTAGAAAAAGTTTGAAAGATTATGAGGGTAGTATTTAATTTAAAAATCACACATGAATGTTTTGCTAGACATTTTATAATATAATTGATAGTATTTTTTTAATGTCAGGACAACTGAAGCTATGAATAGAATATTGGACTTGTAATCAGGAAGCAATGAGTCATATCTGGACTCAGACACAACTAGTTGTATGACCCTGAGCAAATCACTTAAGCACTCTGAGACTCAGGTTCTTTACTTATAAAATGGAGATAATAATAGCATGTACCTCTTGGTATGATTTTCAGAATAAAATGAGATAATCTTTGTAAATGACATTTCAAACCTTGAAGTACTATATAAATGTTACCTTACTCACTCACTCTATCTATCTATCTATCTGTCTACCTACCTACCTACCTATAAATAATGTGATAAATTGACCTAATATCTTTAAGTCTGACAGATCTTCATCAAATCTCTTCAGTTATTTACATTGTTCTAAAGTTAGAATAGACATAAGAGATCAAATTGAGAGTCAAATCGACTCTAATTTTTAAGAAATCAAGCCATCCTCCAATTGATACATGGTCAAAAATATGAATAGACAATTTTCTGATGAAGAAATTCAATCTGTTTCTAACCATATGAAAAGATGCTCCCAGTCATTACTAATCAGAGAAATGCAAATTAAGAAAATTACACACCTGTCAGATTGGCTAGGATGACAAGAAAAAATAATGCGGAAAGTTGGAGGGGATGTGGGAAACTTGGTACACTGATTCATTGTTGGCAGAATTGTGAATGAATCCAACCATTCTGGAGATCAATTTGGAACTATGCTCAAAAAGTTATCAAATTGTACATACCCATTGATCCAGCAGTGTTACTACTGGGCTTATATCCCAAAAAGATCCTAAAGAAGGGTAAGGGACCTCTATATGCACACATGTTTGTGGCAGCCCTTTTTGTAGTGGCTAGAAATTAGAAATTGAATGGATGCCCATCAATTGGAGAATGGCTGAACAAGTTATGGTATATGAATGTTATGTTCTGTAAGAATGTTTTGTAAGAAATGACCAGCAGGATGAATGCAGAGAGGCCTGGAGAGACTTACATGAACTGATGCTGAATGAAATGAGTAGGACCAGGAGGTCATTATATACTTCAACAACAATACTAAATATATAGTGATCAATAATGATGGAAATGCCTCATTTCAACAATGAGATGAACCAAATCAGTTCCATTTATTCAATGATGAATAGTCTCAGCTACACCCAGTGAAAAAACTCTGGGAAAGGAGTGCATTTCCAATTCCTCTATTTTTGTCCACTTGCATTTTTGATTTCCTTCTGAGGTTAATTTTACATTATTTTAAAGTCTGATTTTTGCGTAACAAAATAACTGTATGAATAAGTATACATATATTGTATTTAACAAAATTTAACATATTTAACATGAGAAAAACACCTATTTTCACACCTATTAAGATAATCATGTGATTTCTATTGGCTTTGTAACTGATATTGGACAATTATGGTAATAATGTTCTTAATATTCAAATAACCTAAATCCCTGGTATTATTCAATCACAGTAAATAATCCTTTTAATATATTTGTATAATATCTTTGCTAGCATTTTGTTTTAATTTTTGCATCAAAATTCATTAGGGAATTTGGTTGATAATATTCTTTCTTTGTTATGATCCTCCTGGTTTAAGTATCAGCATCATATTTGTATCATAAATGAAGTTTAATAGTAATCTTTCTTTGTCTATTTTCCAAATAATTTATGCAATATTGAAATTAAATGTTTAACTATTTGATAGAATTCGTTTCATTTTTAATGTTAATATTTGGTTTTCTTCTTCCTTTAATTTTTAAATCAAATTAAGAAAGGGCTCTGCAATTGTTGGGTTTTTCCCACATAACCATTCCCTACTTTTATGCATTAGCTCAGTATGTTTTACATTCAATAATTTGTTCTTTGATTTTCAGCATTTCCAATTTGGTGATCAATTGGGGATTTTAATTGTTTTTTTAATAGTTTTTCTTCCTGAATTCCCAATGCTATTGATGTTTCCTTTTTCTATTTTGTTGATATGAGAATTTAAAGGAATATTTTTCCCCTTGTACTGTTTTGACTGCATTATTTAAATTTTGCTATGTTTTCTCATTTTTGCCATTCTCTTTAATGAAATTATTGGATGATTTAATGATTTGTTTTTTGATGCACTTCTTTTCTATTTTTTTTTCCTCAGGCAATTGAGGTCAAGTGACTTTAAGGATCAGACAAGCAAGAAGTATTAAGTGTCTAAGGTCAGATCTGAACTCAATTCAGAGATGGTGCTCTATTCATTGCATGATCTAGCTGCCTCGATTTATTCTTTATTTATTATTATAACTTTTTATCTACAAAATATGTGCATAGGTAATTTTTCAACACTGACCCTTGCAAAACCTTTTGTTCCAAATTTTTCCCTCCCTCCACCTCACCCCCTCCTCTAGATGGTAGGTATTCCAATATATATTAAAATATATGTTAAATCCAATACACACACAAACACACACTCACATACACACACACACACATATACATACAGTTATCTTGCTGCACAAGAAAAATCAAATTTAAAAAGAAAAAAAAAAACCTGAAAAGGAAAATAAAAATTCAAGCAAACAACAACAGAAAGAGTGAAAATGATATATTGTGGTCCACACTCAGTTGCCACAGTCCTCTCCTTAGATTTAGATACCTCTCTTCATCACTGAACAATTAGAACTGGTAAGAATCACTTCATTATTGAAAAGAGCCACATCCATCAGAATTGATTGTTGTATAGTCTTGTTGTTGCCATGTACAATGATCACCTGCTTCTGCTCATTTCACTTAGCATCAGTTCATGTAAGTCTCTCCAAGCCTCTCTAAAATCATCCTGTCGGTCATTTCTTACAGAAAAATAATGTACTATAACATTTATATACCATAATTTATTCAGCCATTCTCCAATTAATGGCATCAATTCAGTTTCTAGCCACTATGAAAAGGGCTCCCACAAACATTTTTGCACTTTTAGGTCACTTTCCCTTCTTGAACATCTCTTTGGGATATAAGCTCAGTAGAAACACTGTGGGATCAAAGGATATGCACAGTTTGACAAGTTTTTGAGCAAAGTTCCAAACTGCTCTCCAAAATGATTGGATCCATTCAGAATTCCACCAACAATGTATCAGTGTCCCACTTTTCCCACATCCTCTCCAACATCCGTCATTATCTTTTCCTGTCATCTTAGCCAATCTGAGATGTGTGTAGTGGTATGTCAGAGTTGTCTTAATTGGCATTTCCCTGATCAATAGTGATTTGGAGCACCTTTTCATATGACTAGAAATAGTTTCAATTTCTTCATTTGAAAATTATCTGCTCATTTCCTTTGACTAATTATCAATTGGAGAATGGCTTGATTTATTATAAATTAAAGTCAGTTCTCTATATATTTTGGAAATGAAGCCTTTATCACAACCTTTGAATATAAAAATGTTTTCCCAGTTTATTGTCTCTCAATAATTTATCATCATTATTGTTTCAGAAAGAAAGGGAAGAAGGAAGGAAGGATGAAAGGAAGGGAAAAAGGAAGGGAGGAAGGAAGGAATGAAGGAGAGATAGATAGAGAGAGAGAAAGAGAGACAGAGAGAGAGAGACAGAGAGACAGACAGAGACAGAGAGACAGAGAGACAGAGAGACAGAGAAAGAAAGAAAACTTTAGGACATGTTTGCTGAATGTTTTTCTCCAGTCACCTAAGACTGCCCCCAATTAAACAAAGAATAACATATTACAATGGGCATCTACCTACAAGATGCTTGTTTACCTACAATGCTTGTTTTCCTTGGGTTTTACTGCTTTTTGAAAAGTTCATTTGAATAATCATTTAAGATCTTATTAGCTTTAAATTACAGGCAAAGCCCATGTAATGAAATATATACTAAAACTTCCAATTGCTTCAAGGAAGCTACATATGTGTAACGGGGGGGGGGGGGGGAAATCTGGTCCTATGTAATGTATAATGGACAAGTTATCAGATAAGAGGTTTTTAAACCATAAAGATAGGTTTTTTATTTGTTGCAACCTTACTGATCATCACTCTAATATGATGGAGTACCAGCTGCTGTTTGTGAAATTTTATTGATTAAATGTACTCTCTTTTTTGGTTTCTTAGTTGTGCTGGAGTTAAGACTACATCATCTAATTCCAGATCATGAATTTTGTGATAGGATGAATTATGACAGCAAAAATATAATTTAAATTACAAAATAGCCAATCATCAATGAGTCATTTTCTTCACACTATGAGTCATCCAATTTACAACTTACAGAAGCAATGACAATTCATTTTCTAATTTTATTTGTAATGCTTAACACTGTTATAGACCATGTAAGTGTTTTCTCTTGATGCTATAGTTAAAATCGATATAAATCAGATGCCTTTGAATTACAAAGCATTTAGACCAGAACAAATAATAAAGCTTGCTTAGCATTAAATTTGTGACAGTTTTATTTAAATAACCAAGTAGAACACCAAAGAGTGAACTTATTCCACTTATTTTTGAATATGTATAATGTATAATAAAAGATAGGTGGAGTAATCTGTAGAAAGCTGCATGTGAAGCCTGGATGATTTGCATTCAAATGACTGCAATACATATTATTTTACTTAATTAAAAGTTAATTTAAAATGAGTAGAATCAGGAAAGGCTCATGGAAGAAAGACATATTTCAGAAAAATCCTGAAGTTGTAGATGCAGCATCCATTGTGGACACTGGTATAGAAATTTATTCCAATTGTAAGTATTTTAAAATGCCATATACTATATATTTTCTCATTTTTAGTTATCATTTTTTAGTCTCCATAGTATTTTATACTTCCAAATATATGTATAGATAATTTTCAACATTTATTTATGTAAGACCTTGTGGTGTTCCAAATTTTTCTCTACTCTCTTCCTTACCTCTTCTCTCCTTAAGAAAGCAAACGATTTGATATAGATTGAACATGCACAATCTTTTTAAACTTTTTATATTTGTCATGTTGTGCAAGAAAAATCAGGCCAAAAAAAGAAGAAAAAACAAACAAACACAACAACAAATAAAACAAGGTCACAATGTGATGCTTTAACCAACATTCAATTACCATAGTTTTCTATCTGTATGTGCATGACATTTTCTAACTGAAGTCTAAAGGAATTGCCTCAATAAAGAAAAGTCAAATCCATCATACTTAATTGTCTCATAACCTGGTCCTGCACACTTCACTCAACATCACTTCTTAAAGGTCTCTTCAGGAACCAAGTGGTAATAAGGAGAAACTTTATATCTCTAGAGCAGGGGTCCTCAAACTACAGCCTGCGGGCCAGATGCAGCAGCTGAGGACATTTATCCCCCTCACCCAGGGCTGTGAAGTTTCTTTATTTAAAGGCCCACAAAACAAAGTTTTTTTTTTTCTATAGTCCGGCCCTCCAACAGTCTGAGGGATAGTGAACTGGCCCCCTATTTTAAAATTTTGAGGACCCCTGCTCTAAAGGCTTACTTGCATAAAATAGAGGACAAGAAGATCAATAAATTGGGCTTGCAACTAATAAAGCTAGAAAAAGAACAAATTAAAAACCCCAATCAAATACCAAATTTGAAATTCTAAAAATTAAAGAGATCAAAAAAATTGAAACTAAAAAATCTATTGAATTAATAAAATTAAGAGTTTGTTTTATGAAAAAAAAAACCCCAACAAATTAGATAAATGTTTAGTTATTTTGATAAGAAAAAAGAAAGGAGGGGTGGAGTTAAGATGGTGGAGATGACACACATTTCTCTCTGACCTTCTCTACAGCCCTGACAATAATTATGGAATCCAGCCTCTGAATTAGTTCTGAACAGGCAGAATCCACATATATTGGGAGTGCTTCAAATTATCGGCAGAAGACAATTTCAAAGATCACCAGAAAAGGTTTGTTTCAATTGGAAATGGGGAGGAGACAGCCAGGGCAACCAGTATAAATGCAAATGAAGATAGCTCAGTGTCCAGGGGCAGAGGATTTGCAGGAGGAAACAAATCAGAAATGGGAGAGTGGCAGCTAAGCACAAGCAGCTGACCAAAAACACCAGCCCAGACAGAGCAGGACACTGGGGCAGAACAGTCTCAGTGTGGGGGTGTAACTTCCATGGGGAAGAGAGTTTACAAGAAGAAGCAAACCAGAGAAGCTCTGTGTCAATCAGAAGTGGGAGAGAGGCAGTGAAGCCAGTGTAGCTGACCACAAATGCCAGTTCAGAAAGCTCAGGATTTGACTTTTCTTTATAGAGCAGTGTAGTCTCAGAGTGCTTGAGCAGACTTCAACCACAAACACCAGGCCAGACAGCACAGAGCCCTGGGAAATTGCTAATGACTCCACGTGGGAAAACCAGAACCAGGAGTGAATTAGCACTAAACTAGCACAGCTGGGGTTGCTTGGAAAACTTCTTCCACACTAAAGGCAGACCTTAATTTAACTTAATAAAAATGAATAAAAAAAGTACAGAGGACTATAACAATTAACAGCTTTTATGGTGAAAGAGAATAACATTTCAAACCCTGAGGAGAATAAAGGCAGATGGTCTCCAGATAAAGCTCCAAGGAGTGAAATAACCTGGTCCCCATCACAGAATGCTCACCTAGGAGAACTTAGAAAGGAGCTTAAAAGAGAGCTAGAAAAAAAAATGGGGAAAAGAAATGAAAGCCTTGCAAGAGATGCTGGAAAAGGCAACAGAAAATAGACAAAGTGAAATGGAAAAAAAAAAACATATAACTCATTTAAAGATAGATTTGATAAACAGGGAAAAGAAAACAACTCCCAGAAATAAGAATTTGTGAAACAGAAAAGAAAATAACTTCTTAAAAACAAATTTGTGAAATGTAAAAAAAATCCATAGAACAAAACAACTCATTCAAAACTTCAATTGGACAAATACAAAAAGAAGTAAAAAAAAAAAAAAAAGAAAATGAAGAAAATAACACAATAAAATTCAGAATTGAACAAATGAAAATGAATGACTCAATAAAGCAACAAGAAACAGTCAAGAAAAAAAAAATGAAAAAATAGAAAAAAACATGAAATACTTAATGGGGAAAACAACCAACCTGGAAAACAGATCTAGGAGAGTCAATCTAAGGATTATTGGATTACCTGAAATACATGATGAAAAAAAGAACCTAGACACTATTTTTCAGGAAATCCTCAAAGAGAACTGACCAGATGTCATAGAAAAAGAAAGTAAAATAGACATTGAAAGAATTAATTGAACACCTACAGAAAGAGATCCCAAAATTAAAACTCCAAGAAATATAGGGGCTAAATTCCAGAACTATCAGACTAAGGAAAATATACTACAAGAAGCCAGAAGGAAACAATTCAAATATTAAGTAGCCACAATAAGGATCACACAGGATCTAGCAGCTTCCACATTAAAATATCAAAGGGACTGGAATCTGATATTGTGAAAGGCAAAGCAACTTGGTATGCAGCCAAGAATTAAATACCTTGGTAAACTGAGCATTTTCTTCCAGGGAATAAGATGGATATTCAAAGAAATAGGTGAATTCCATTTATTTCTGGTGAAAAAAAACTGAGTTAAATAAAAAGTTTGACCTCAAATATGAGACTCAAAAGAAGCATAAAAGGGTTTAAAAAGAACCCTTGAGAACTCTATTTCTGTTATGGGTATACATAAAGAGTACATGTATAATTTGGTTTACTATTATAATATAAAAAAAAGATCTAGAGGTGGAAAGGAGATTGTACCAGAAAAAGGAAAAAGTGGAGTTACTACATCCCATGAAGAGGCAAAGGAAACCTTTTATATCTGAGGGAAAGAAGAGAGGAGGATGATCATAGTGTGAATCTTACTCTCATCATAACTGGCTCAAAGAGAAAATATTAGACATATTTGGTTTACAGAGAAGCTTCTCCCACCTCAGTAAAAAGTGGGAGGGGAAAATTGAAAAGGGAAGAGGTATGAAAAATAGAAAAGAATGAAGAAATGGAAAGGAAAGGTTAAAAAATGTAGAGGGATTCTAAGGAAGGATCCTAAAGGGGGAAGTCTGGGTGATGCAAGTGGTGCTCCTAAGTTTAATACTGGGGATAGAGAGTTAGAGGAAAAGAAAAGAGAAAAACACAATCTGGGGTTAACAAGATGGCAGAAATACAGAATTAGTAATCTTAACCATAAATGTGAATGGGTTAAACTCCCCCATAAAGCAGAGACAGATAGCAGATTGAATTAAAAGCCAGAATCCTACAATATGTTGTTTCCAGGAAAAACACTTGAAACAGGGCCATACACAACAGAGTAGAGAGGTAAATGACTGGAACAGAATCTACTATGTTTCAAGTGAAGTCAGAAAAGCATGGGTAGCCTTACTTATCTCAGATCAAGCAAAAGTAAAAAATGATCTAATTAAAAGAGATAAGAAAGGACACTATATCTTGCTAAAGGGCAGCATAGACAATGAAGCAATATCAACACTAAACATGTTTGCACCAAGTGACATAGCATCTAAAGTCTTAAAGAGAAGTTAAGAGAGCTGCATGAAGAAATAGCAAAACTATAATAGTGGGAAATCTCAACCTGCACTCTTAAAACTAGATAAATCAAACCACAAAATGAATAAGAAAAAAAGTTTAAGAGGTAAATAGAACACTAGAAAAGTTAGGTATGACAGATCTTTGGAGAAAACTAAATGGACACAGAAAGGAGTACACTTTCTTCTCAGCAGTTCATGGAACCTATACAAAATTGACCATATATTAGGACACGAAGCCCTCAAATTCAAATGCAGAAAGGCAAAAATAGAAAAAGCATCCTTTTCAGATCACAATGCAATAAAATTACATTAAATAAAAAGCCAGGGGAAAATGGAAACTAAATAATCTCATCCTAAAGAATGAATGGGTGAAACAGGAAATCATAGACACAATTAATAATTTCACTCAATAGAATGTCAATAAGATGACATATCAAAATGTGTTGAATGCAGTCAAAACAATAATGAGGGGAAATTTTATATCTCTAGAGGCCTACTTGAATAAAATAGAGAAAGAGAAAGTCAATGAATTAGGCTTACAAATAAAAAAGCTAGAAAAAGATCAAATTAAAAACCCCCAATGAAAAACTAAACTTGAAATTCTAAAAGTAAAAGGAAAGATTAATAAAATTGAAAGTAAAAAAAAAAGACTATTAAATTAATAAATAAAACAAAGAGTTGTTCCTATGAAAAGCTAACAAAATAGGTAAACCCTTGGTAACTTTGTTTAGAAAAAGGAAAGTGGAAAATCAAATTGCTATTCTTAAAATGAAAAGGGAGAACATTCCACTAATGAAGAGAAATTAGAGCAATAATTAGGAATTACTTTGCACAATTGTATGCAAATAAATTTGATAAATGAAATGGAAGAATACTTTCAAAAATATAAATTGCCCAGATTAACAGAGGAAGAAGTAAATTGGTTCAATAATAATCCCATTTTAGAAAAAAACATAAATAGAACAAGCTATTAATCAACTTCCTAAATAAAAATCCCCAGGACCAGATGGATTTACATGTGAACTCTAGCAAACACTTAAAGAACAATTAACCCCAATACTATATAAACTATTTGAAAAACTAGGGAATAAAGGAGTCCTACCAAATTCCTTTTATGTCACAGACAAGGTACTGATACCTACTGGGTAAGTTGAAAACAGAGAAAGAAATTTATAGACCAATCTCCCTAATTAATATTGATGCTAAAATCTTAAATAAGATATTAGCAAAAAGACTACTGAAAATCATCCCAGGATAATACAACATGATTAAGTAGGATTTATACCAGTAATGAAGGGCTGGTTCAATATTAGGAAAACTACTAGTATAATTGACCAAATTAATAACCAAATTAACAAAAACCATATGATCATCTCAACAGATGCATATGAAGTATTTGATAAAATCCAACATCCATTCCTAATAAAAAAAACACTAGAGAATATAGAAGTAAATGGACTTTTCCTTAAAATAATCAATAGCATCTATTTAAAACCACCAGTAAGCACCATATATTATGGGGATAAACTGCAATCATTCCCAATAAGATCAGGGGTGAAACAAGTTTGCCCACTATCATCATTACTATTCAATATTGTATTAGAAATGTTAGCTTTGGCAATAAGAGCTGAGAAAAAAATTAAAGGACTTAGAGTAGGTAATGAGGAAACCAAATTATCACTCTTTGTTGGTGATATGATGGTATACTTAGAGAACCCCAGGTACTACTAAAAAGCTATTAGAAATAATCCACACCTTTAGCAAAAATTGCAGGATACAAAATAAACCCACATAAGTCATCAGCATTCTTTTATATCACTAACAAATCCAACAGAGTTACAAAGAGAAATCCCATCTAATGTAACTACTGACAGTATAAAATATTTAGGAATCTATCTGCCAAGGGAAAATCAGAAGATATATGAGTAAAACTACAAAACTCTTTCCACATAAATAAAGTCAGATCTAACCAACTGGAAAAATATCAAATGCTCTTGGATTGGGTGAGCAAATATAATAAAGATGACAACACTACCTAAACTAAACTAATGTATTTATTTAGTGCTATACCATTCAGTTTCACAAAAAAAAAAAAAAAAAAAAACAACTATTTTAATGACCTAGAAAAAACAACAACAAAGTTACATGGAAAAACAAAAGGTCAAGAATTTCAAGGGAATTAATGAAAAAAAAATGAAGGTGGCCTAGCTGTACTGTACCTAAAATTATATTATAGAGCAGCGGTTACCAAAACCAAATTTTGGAACTGGCTGAGAAAAAGACTAATGGATCAGTGGAATAAGTTAGGTTCAAAGGACAAAACAGCCAATAGCTTTAATCATCTAGTGTTTGAAAAACCCAAAGACCCCAGCTTTTGGGATAAGTACTCACTGTTTGACAAAAATTGCTAGGAAAATTGAAAATTAGTATGGCAGAAACTATGCACTGACCCACACTTAACACCATACATTAAGATAAGGTCAAAATGGGTTCATTACCTAGGCATAAAGAATGAGATTATAAATAAATTGGAAGAGAATAGGATACTTTACCTCTCAAACCTGTGGAAGAGGAAGGAATTTATGACCAAAGAAAAACAAGAGATCTTTTTTGATCACAAAATAGAAAAAATGGTTTATATCAAATTGAAAAGTTTTTGTACAAACAAAATTAATTCAGAGAAGATTAGAATTGACTCTAACATATAAGAAATCAAGCCATTCTCCAATTGATAAATGGTCAAAGATTATGAACAATTTTCAGATCAAGAAATTGAAAGTATTTCTAGCCATATGAAAAGATGCTCCAAGTCATTATTAATCAAAGAAATGCAAATTAAGACAACTCTGAGATACCACTACACACCTGTCACATTGGCTAGAATGACGGGAAAGATAATGTGGAATGTTGGAGGGGATGTGGGAAAACAGGGACACTGATACATTGTTGGTGGAATTGTGAATACATCCAGCCATTCTGAGAGCAATTTGGAACTATGCTCAAAAAGTTATCAAACTGTGCATACCCTTTGACCCAGCAATGTTATTACTTGGCTTATATCCTAAAGAGATTTTAAAGAAGGGATAGGGACGTGTATGTGCAAGAATATTTGTGGCAGCCCTCTTTATACTGGCCAGAAACTGGAAACTGAGTGGATGCCCATCAATTGGAGAATGGCTGAATAAATTGTGGTATATGAATATTATGGAATATTATTGTTCTGTAAGAAATGACCAACAGGATAATTTCAGAAAGGCCTGGTGAGACTTATATGAACTGATGCTGAGTGAAAGGAGCAGGACTAGAAGATCATTATATACTTCACCAACAATACTATGTGATGATCAACTCTGATGGGCTTGGCCCTCTTCAACAATGACATGAACCAAATCAGTTCCAATACAGCAGTAACGAATTGAACCAACTACACCTAGCGAAAGAACTCTTGGAGATGACTATGAACCACTACATAGAATTCCCAATCCCTCCATTTTTGTCCACCTGTATTTTTGTTTTCCTTCACAGGCTAATTGTACACTATTTCAAAGTCAGACTCTTTTTATACAGCAAAATACCTGTTGGGAGATGTATACATATATTTTATTTTATTTAACTTATACTTGAACATATTTAACATGTATTGGTCAACCTGCCATTTGGGGGAAGGGGTGAGAGGAAGGAGGGAAAAAGTTGGAACAAAAGAATTTGCAATTGGTAATGCTGAAAAATTACCTATATCTTGTATATATAAATATAATTAATATATATATATATATATATATTATATATATAATGCTGAAAAATTACCTATAACATATATATATATCTATATATATATATATCTTGTAAATAAAAAGCTATTAAAAAAAGAGATAATTCACAGCTTTAGCAAAGTTGCGTAATACAAAATAAATCCACATAAATGCTCAGCATTTGTATATATCACCAACAAAACCCAACAGCAAGAGATACAAAGAGAAATTCCATTCAAAATAAATAACTGTCAATAGCACATACTATTTGGGAATCTATCTACCAAAGAAGAATTAGGAATTATATGAGCAAAATTTCAAAACACTTTTCACACAAATAAAGTCAGATTTAAATAATTGTATAAATATTAAGTGCTCTTGCATAGGCCAAGTGAATATGATAAAGATGACAATACTCCCTAATCTATTTATTTAGTGCTATACCAATCAGGTTCCCAAGAAACTATTTTAATGACCTAGAAAAAAATAACAACAAAATTCATATGGAAGAAAAAAAGGTTGAGAATTTCAAGGAAATTAATGAAAAAAAATCAAATGAAGGTGGCTCAGCTGTACCTGATCTAAATTATATTATAAAGCAGCAGTCACCAGAAACATTTGGTATTGCTTTAGAAATAGATTAGTTGATCAGTGAAATAGGTTAAGTTCACAGGACAAAATAGTCAATAACTATACGAATCTAGTGTTTGACAAACCCAAAGACCCCAGATTTTGGGATAAGAATTCACTATTTGACAAAAACTGCTGGGAAAACTGGAAAGTAATATGGCAAAAATTAGGCATGTACTCACACTTAACACCATACACCAAGATAAGATCAAAATGGGTCCATGCATTAGGCATAAAGAATGAGATTATAAATAAATTAGAGGAACATGTGATAGTTTATCTCTCAGACTTTTGGAGGAGGAAGGAATTTGTGACCAAAGGAGAACAAGTGATCTTTATTGATCGCAAAACAGAAAATTTTGAATATATCCAATTAAAATGCCTTTATACAAACAAAACTAATGCAAACAAGATTAGAAGAGAAGCAATAAACCGGGAAAACATTTTTTAAGTTAAAAGTTCTGATAAAGGCCTCATTTCCAAAATATATAAAGAATTGACTCTAATTTATAAGAAATCAAGCCATTCTTCAATTGATAAATGGTCAAACATATGAACAGACAATTTTCAGATGAAGAAATTGAAACTATTTCTACTTATATGAAAAGGTGTTCTAAATTACTATTGATCAGAGAAATGTAAATTAATAACTCTGAGGTACCTTTACACATCTGTCAGATTGGCTAAGATGACAGGAAAAAAATAATGATGAATGTTGGAGGGGATGCGGGAAAACTTGGACACTGATGCATTGTTGGTGGAGTTGTGAACAAATCCAACGGTTCTGGAGAGCAATCTGGAATTATGCCCAAAATGTTATAAAACTGTGCTTACCCTTTGATCCATCAGTGTTACTACTGGGCTTATATCCTAAAGAGGTACTAAAGAAGGAAAAGGGACCTGTATGTGAAGATCGCATATTTTTAAATCAGCAGGAGTCAGGAATTCAGGTTAGGGGAAAATCATCAGTCTTTATTCTCAGTGAAGAAGGATCGGAGGTGGAAGAGAATCGGCGATAGCAATGTGTGTAGCTGAGTCAAGAAGCTAGCTAGACCAGCAGCCACAAGACCAGCAGCTAGGAGTCTGGAACCCAGGCCCAATCTCTCCCAGCTTCTCTTCCTGTCTCTCTCTGCCTCCACCCACCAAAATCGTCATTTCCTATGCAACACATCAGGACTTGCAGGGAGAGTGGGCAGGGACCATTCTTTATCCAATCATGTATATTAATAGAGTATAGCCCAATTACTATTTAGCCTTATGTACTTGGGACCTCAGTGCATCAACTCAAAACTCAGCTCATTACATCTCCTGCTTTCTTTTATTTTAGAACACAGGTGGTCATGCCATCCCTGACTCCTCAGGGAGGTCAGAGCCCCCAAGGGGAGGTGATCACAGCCTCCCTAACTTCTCAGGGAAGGAGGTGAAAGCACCGAAAAGGAGGTCATCACAGCCTCCCTGACTTCTCAGGAAAGGTGGTGAAAGCACTAAAAAGGAGATGATCACGCCCTCCCTGACATCTCAGGAAGGGAGATGAAAAGCACCAAAGGGAAGTGGGGGTTGCTAGCGGGTTTCTGGGTTGAAAGGTCTTATTATGCACAAACACATCAGCATGGGAGGTATTAAACAAGCACATAGCAATAACGCAGAGGCTATTAGGGATGACTCTCCCCATAGTCAGTGCAGGCTTGATGTGGTGTAACAAACATGAATTGTACACGCAAGTAGCGGAATACCAAACAATATAAATCAACATGGTGTTGGAAAAGATCACCAAAAGTCCTAGAAGGAGGGTATGTAAACAACAATGCACCAAATGTGAAGATCGCGTATTTTTAAATCAGCAGGAGTCATGAATTCAGATCAGGTGAAAATCATCAGTCTTTATTCTCAGTGAAGAAGGATCAGAGGTGGAAGAGAATCGGCGATAGCAATGTGTGTAGCTGAGTCAAGAAGCTAGCTAGACCAGCAGCCACACGACCAGCCGCTAGGAGTCTGGAACTCAGGCCCAATTTCTCCCAGCTTCTCTTCCTGTCTCTCTCTGCCTCCACCCACCAAAATCGTCATTTCCTATACAACAAAGAACAAAGAATGGGCAGGGACCATTCTTTATCCAATCATATATATATTAATAGAGTGTAGCCCAATTACTAGTTAGCCTCATGTACTTGGGACCTCAGCGCATCAACCCAAACCTCAGCCCATTACACCTGTATGCCAAAATGTTTTTGGCAGCCCTTTTATTGTAGTGGCTAGATAGTGGAAAATGAATGGATACCCATCAATTGGAGAATGATTGGGTAAATTGTGGTATATGAATGTTATGCAATATTATTTTTCTTTAAGAAATGACCAGCAGGATGAATACAGAGAGGTTTGGCAAAATTTACATGGACTGATGCTGAATGAAATGAGGAGAATCAGGAGATCATTATACTCTTCAAGAACAACACTGTATGTTGATGTATTCTGTTGGAAGTGGATATCTTCGACAAAGTGAAGATCTACTTCACTTCCAATTGATCAATGATGAACAGCCTCAGCTATACTCAGAACAGGAACTTTCGGAAATGAATATTGACTACTTGTATTTTTTTTCTTTCCAGGTTATTTTTACCTTCTGAATCCAATTCTTCTTGTGGAATAAGAAAACTGCACGGATCTGCACACATATGTTGTATGTAGGCTATACTTTAACATATTTAACATGTATAAGATCACCTGTTGTCTAGAGGATGGAATGGAGGGAGGAAAGGGAAAAGTCAGAACAGAAGTGAATGCAAGGGATAATGTTGTAAAAATTATCTATGCAAGTTTTGTCAATAAAAATTTATAATAAAAATGTTTCACTGTTATTCTTATAATATTAATGGAGAGAAACTACTATTCTATTAAGTGTATCTGCATGGAACTTATTGGAAGACATAGACATGAAACAAATGAGATAGCTAATTGGGTGCAAATTTTAATCTATATCTTTGGAGTAACAACTAAAATAATGAGATTTCAGATCATTGTTTACATATTTGTTTAATAATATCTTCCATTTATACAAATAAATGTGTTTATATAAAATCAAGCTGAAAAAAATCTTAATATAAAGAATGTTAAGTTACTCTTCTTTGAATTTTCAAACTAAGCTATATATGGAAACATGGTTCCTGTGTCCCTTTGTCTTTTACTTTTCAGATCATCCAAAGTTTAGAATGCAAGTAACTTATTACTAAATTTGTGGTTTTATGGAACATTCCCTTAGTCCTTTGGCTTCTGAGTCATAATTTTCAGGATTTCCTTTGAGACTTGATTTCTTCTCCCTTTACCTTGGTCAGTGATTAATTTGGTAAATTGACAGTGGTTCTTAACATTTAAACAGTAAGTCTCTGGGGTGAAGTGGATAATGATCTGTAAACAAATGCTTGAGTGCTCCAAGGGAGCTGCTGTAAAAAGGAACTCTACTGAAAGTTGAAAATTTTTGTTGTAATATAAAAACTTTCCATACCTTTAAATTCTGAACTGTCATAATTCAGCAGTTCATACTACTTGAGTTGATTTCTAGCATTTAAAATGTTTAGCTAAATAAGAACTCATGTACAGAAGTTGTTCACGTGTTGTCTCCTCCATTAGAATAGTTTCTTAACTGATAAAACAATGGCTTTTTGTCATTCTATGTGTCACAGTAATTGAATAGTGCAGTAAAGTGTTAATAAATGTTCTTAAATTGACTGACTCCCAAAAAATAGGATCCTATGAGAGAGTTTTGAATCTTTGAGACTATTCTCCACTAGAAGAATGAAATTAATGTACTTAAATATAGTAAGATGAAAATTGTGATTGGAAGCTAAACAAATTTTTTCTTGGAGGTTCTTCATTTTCCAAATTAAAAGTCACAAAATAAACAAATTCCAGGGGGAAGGCTGAGGTCCCCTGGACAATGAAGAGAGAATTTTATTTTTCTGAGGTTATGCTCTGACCATGATATGATTTAAGAGCTTTCTCTGGCTCTTCCTATAGTTTTCCTAACCTATAACTTTGAAAAATGTACTGAGAAGGCTAGACTCTCAAGTTCATTGTAGGGTCTTCTTGCTTCATTGTTCATAATCTTGGAGTCCAATTCTTAACCTAGACCAAAGTACAAAGAAATTTTAGTACAATGGGAATGTTGCTAAACTTTTAAATCCCAATTACCAGATTTCAAATTAACCACTCATTATTTTTGTGATCACAGAAAAATAGGTTTCCTCTTTAGGTGTCAGTTACTTTATATGCAAAATGAAAGAGGAGAGAACTCAATTCTCTGAATCTTTTTCCTTTTTATTCCTTTCTACCTCTTTCCAGGAAGTCCTGGTTCAAAAGTAAAGTATTTGACTCCTATGTATGCATAGACATTTTAAAAGCTATCTTCCTAAAGCTGGAAAGTAGTCCACAGTACTCTCAGAGAGAAGAAATGGGCCTCATATATCCCTCTGTTTTATGTTTTTTTCAGGGTTCCTGAGATAACCTCTGTCACCAGATGTTTCTTGAAATGTTATCATTTCTCTTTATTCTAACTACCACATTTCTTTGTACACTCCATTTCAGAGATTCAGTGTCAAAATAGTATGATTTTTATAATGCCTTTCCCTGGACAAATTCTGGTATTGCTTCTGGGATCCCTCCACATTGATTTTAGTGTGGAGTGAACTCTTTGAGGAATTAAAGTAATTCTCCTTAAACAGTATTTGCTCTTATACATATACAATAGGACAATTGAGAGAAGCAACTATGCTTTTTCATGGCTCCTAATTAATATAATTTTTCTCCTGTTCCCTTACTACTGAATTGATTTTTTGACCATTTCCTTCTCTTGAGCCCCTTTTAAAATATACACAATAACTGACCCACACCTAACACCCTATACCAAGATAAGGTTGAAATGGCTTCATGATTTAGACATAAATAATGATAATATAAATAAATTAAAAGAACAAAGAATAGTCTATCTCTCAGATCTGTTGAGACAAATAATTTTTGGACAAAGAACTAGAGTATATTATGGAACACAGAATAGATCATTTTGATTATATTAAGTTAAAAAGTGTTTGTACAAATAAAACCAATGCAGACAAGATTAGAAGGAAAACAGAAAACTGGGGAAATTTTCACATACAAGGGTTCTGATGATAAAAATGTCATTGGGGATAGGAGCAGAGCCAAGATGGTGAAGAGGAAACACATATTTTTCTGAGTTCTTATCCTCAAAGTAACAGCAAATCCAGCCTCTGAGCTGATTTTTGAAGTGAAAGAACCTATGAATATTGGGAATGTAACAAATTATCAGCATAAAATAATTTCAAAGATCTACAGAAAAGTTCTGTTTCAATCACAGGAGGAGGGCCAATAACAGGCTGGTCAAGCACAGACACCAAATGCAGGCAACACATAGTCCTGGGGAAAAGTGGGCTCTGTATGCCAGAGAATCTACTGGGAGGAATCTACTCTTCCCTGGTTGCAAGCCAGTAGATCAGTAGACTAGATATAAAATATCCAACACAAATATAAAAAGGCAAATAGTGAATGCCTAAATGCCAAAATATCATGGGACCTGACCATGCCCACCCAGCACTGGCAGTCAGGCAGCACTGATCCAACACAGCCACTGCCTCTTGCAGAGGAATCTTGGGCAATCTCCCCTTTGCCCTAAAAGTAGAACTTATTTTTTTTAGAAAAAAGCAAAAGGAACTCTGATCATAAATAGTTTTTATTGTGAAAGAGAAGGAGATTTCAAACCCTGAGGTTGCTAAAAGCAGATCATCTCCCAATGAACACTCAAAGAGTGATATAAATTGGGCTCCATCTCACAAGGCTCTCTTGGAAGCAATTAAAAAGGATCTTAAAAGAGAGCTAGAAGGAAAATGGGGAAAGGAAATGAAAACTTTGCAAGAGGATTTGGAAAAAGAAACACAGAAATTATTTGAAGAAAATTCCTTGCAAAAAAGATTTTGTTTTATGGAAAAAATATATAAATCTTATGCAAAATAGATTTGACAAAATGGAAAAAGAAAACAACTCCCAGAAAAACAAAATTTGCGAAATGATAAAAAAATTGTGAAATGGGGAAAAATCCATAGAATAAGAAAACTCATTAAAAATTCAATTGTGCAAATACAAAAAAAAAAAAAGGTAACTGAAGAAAATAATTCACTAAAAATCAGAAATGAACAAGTAGAAATGAGTGACTCAATGAAACATCAAGAGTCAGTCAAGGAAAACCAAAAAAAAAAATGAAAAAATAGAAGAAAATGTAAAATACATATTTGGAAAAATAACTGACCTTGAAAACAGATCCAGGAGAGGCAATCTAAGGATTATTGGACTTTCTGAAAACGTAGACATTATCTTTTAGCAAACCATCAATGAAAACTGCTCTGATGTCTGAGAATCAAAAGGCATTGAAAGAATGCACTAATCACCTCCAGAAAGACACCCCCAAAAGAAAAAAAAGAATTTTATGGCTAAATTTCAGAGCTATTGGACCAAAAGAAATTGCAAGCAGCCATAAAGAAACAAATCAAATACTGAAGAGCCATAATTAGGATTACCCAGGACATAGCATCTTGTATCTTAAAGGATCAAAAGCCCTGGAATCTGATATTTCAAAATGCAAAGGAACTTGAAATGCAGCCAAGAATAAACTAACCAGCTAAACTGGTCATTTTCTTTCAGGGAAGAAGATAGACATTCAATGATACAGATGAAATTCATTTATTTCTGATTAAAAGACAAAAGCTGAATAAAAAAAAATTGGCCTCGAAATATAAAACTCAATAGAAGCATAAAAAAGGTAAAAAGGAAAGAACTTGAAAACTATATATTCTATTATGGATGTACAGAGAATTGAGGTATAATTTGAATTTGCTGTCATAATATAAAAAAAGAAACTAGAGGTGGAAAGAAGATTATACTGGAAAAAGGGAAAAATGGAGTAAAATGAGGGAAATTACATCTGATGAAGAGGGAAAGAAGACCTATTATAAATGAGGGGGGAAAAGGAAGGGAAGGAATATTGTGTGTAAATCATACTGTCATCACATTTGTGTCAAAGAGAGAATATTAAACATATTTGGTTTCAGAAAGAAAGTTGTCTGATCTTATATGAACGTGGGATGGGAAAGGGAAAAGGAAAAGAGGAGGATAATAGAAAATAAAATAAATAGTATGGGAAAGGTATAAGAAAGTGGGAGAGGCTATAAAAGAAGAGTGCTGCTTGAAGGAAGTGGTAGTTAGAAATAAAATACTGGGGAGGAGGGAAAGGGGAAAAGGAAAGGGGAACCATAAATTTGGGTAAATAAGATGGCAGAAAATATTGAATTTGTCATTTTAACTGTGAATGTGAATGGGGTGAACTATCCTTTAAAATGGCACTTGATAGCAGACTGAATTTAAGGCAGAATCCTATAATATATTGTTTACAAGAAATATGTTTAAAGCAGTGCCATTACATACAGACTACAGATTTAAAAAATGGCAATATTTAGTCCCTTTCCTATTTAACAGAAAGATTTTTTTTCTTTTTTCCCCTTTCCTTTCCTTTTTTTTTCTTTCTTCTTTTCTTAAGATTTGAAGTATACAATAAAATGTGTAGTTGTGACTCAGGGTCTGCCCCAGGCAACACTGTTAAATTATGGAGCACTCCAAATCTATTGTTTCAGAACTACTAATTCCTGCTGAGAAAAAACAAAACAAAACAAAACAAAATAATCCTTCTCCCCCCTTTTCTTTTTGGTTGTTCTGGAGTTCTATACACTTTATTCTGAGTTTAATTTAATTTTTATTTCAACCAAAAAAAATATATTTTTTTCTCCTAACATCTTTCTTATATATCATCTTATCTCCTCTCACACTGGAACTACCTACTGCATCCCCTCTATTTCAATAGCTTTCAATTCCAGTCTATTCTACCCAAATGCCAAAATAATCTTCCTGAAGAGCAGATCTTATCATATTACTCTCCTATTCAATAAACTTCATTACTTCCAGGATCAAATATAAGATCTTATGTTTGGTTTTTAAAGTCCTTCATAAAGTGGCCCCTTTCAGTTTTTCAAGTCTTACTTCTTTCTATATACTCTGCAGTAACATTGGCCTTTCAGGCATAAAGACTTCAAAATCAAATACAGAAAGGCAGAAATAATAAATGCATTTTTTCAGATCATGATGCAACAAAAATTCCATTTGAGGAAAGGCTAGGGAAAAATAGATCAAAAGTTAATCGGAAACTAAATATTCTAATCCTAATGAATGAATGGATAAAACAGCAAATTTAGACACAATAATTTCATTCAAGAGAATGATAATAATGAAACAACATACCAAAATTTGTGGGATGCTGCCAAAAAGTGGTAAGAAAGGGAAATTTTATATCTTTAGATGCTTATTTGTATAAAAAGAATATCAATGAATTGGGAAAGTAAGAAAACTGTTGAATTAAAAAAAATAAAACTGAGTTGTTTTTATGAAAAATAAAACAAGAAAACAAATAAACCTTTAGTTAATTTGATTAGAAAAAGGAAACAGGAAAATCAAATTGTTAGTCTCCAAAATGAAAAAGGAGTAAGGAAGGGAAGAAGGGGAAAAGTTGGAACTGAAGTGTTTGCAAGGGTCAATGTTGAAAAATCATCCATGCATAATCAATAAAAAGCTACAATAAAATATGGAAAATGAGAAACTTTTACCATCGAAGAGGAAATTAAATCAATAATTAGGATTAATTTTGCTCAACTTCATGTCAATAAATTTGATAATGTATGTGAAATGGAGGAATAACTACAAAAATATAGATTGCCCAGATTAACAGAAGAGGAAATAAATTACTTCAATAGTCCCATTTTAGAAAAAGAAATGGAAAAAGCTATTAATCAACTTCCTAAGAAAAATTCTCCAGGACCAGATGGATTTACATCTGAATTTTACTAAACATTTAAAGAACAATTAACTCCAATGATATATAAACTATATGAAAAAATTGGGATTGAAGGAGTCCTACCAAATTCCTTTTATGACACAGACATGGTACTGATACCTAAACCAGGTAGAATGAAAACACAGAGAGAAAATTATACAGCAATCTCCCTTAATTATGCAAAAATCTTGAATAAAATATTAGCAACGAGATTATAGAAAATCATCCTTAGGATAATACACCATGACCAAGTAGGATTTATTCCAAGAATGAAGGGCCAGTTCCATATTAGATAAAAGCTACAAGTATAATTGACTATATCAATAACCAAATTAACAAAAACCATATGATCATCTCAGTAGATGCAGAAAAAGCCTTTAATAAAATCCAACATCCATTCCTATTAAAAACCCTAGAGAGTATAGGAATAAATGGACTTTTTTCTTAAAATAATCAGTAGTATCTATTTAAAAAACCATCAACAAGCATCATATGTAATGGGGACAAAGTAGAGTCATTTGCAATAAAATCAAGGGTAAAACAAGGTTGCCCACTATCACCATTACAATTCAATATTGTATTAGAAATGCTAGATTTGATAATGAGAAGATAAAAAGAGATTAAGGGAATTAGTTTAGGCAATAAGGAAACCAAATTATCACTCTTTGCAGATGATATGATGGTATACTTAGAGAGTCCTAGACAATCAGCTAAAAAGAAAAAAAAACTATTAGAAAAAATTCAAAACTTTATCAAAATGGCAAGATATAAATTAAACCCATATAAATCATCAGCATTTTTAGCTGTGCCAGACCTAGAAGTACATTATAAAGCAGTACTCATCAAAAACCGGTTAGTATTGGCTAAGAAATAGAGTAGTCAATCAGTGGAATAAGTTAGGTTCACAGGACAAAATAGTCAATGATTATAGTAATCTAGAGTTTGACAAACCCAAAGACCCCAACTTTTGGGTAAAAACTCACTGTTTGACAAAACCTGCTGGGAAAATTGGAAATCAGTTTCACAGAAAATAGTCATTGACTCACACCTAACACTATATACTAAGATAAAGTCAAACTACATCCATGATCTAGATATAGTGATATTATAAACCAATTAGAAGAATATGGGTTATTTACCTGTCAGATCTGTGGCAATGAAAGAATCTATTACAAAAAAAGAACTGGAACTCATCATTGAACAACAAATAAATAATTTTGATTATATTAAATTAAAAAGTTTTTAAACAAACAAAATTAATGCAGACAAGATTAGAAGGGAAGCAATAAGTTGGAAAACATTTTATATTCAAGGGTTCTGAAAAAGGTCTTATTTCCTGAATTCAAGCTATTCTCCAACTGATAAATGGTCAAAGTATAATAAACAATTTTCAGATGAGGAAATTGAAACCATTTCAAGTCATAAGAAAGGTGCTCTAAATCATTATTGATTAGAGAATTGCAAATTAAGACAGATCTGAGATAGTACTACACACCTTTCAGATTGACTAAGATTGCAGGAAAAGAGAATGATGGATGCTGGGGGGATATGGGAAAATTGAGGCACTAATACATTGTTGGTGGAATTGTGAATGGATCCAAACATTCTGGAAAACAAATTGGAACTATGCCCAAGAGTTAACAAACTGTGCATACCCTATGATCCAGAAACATTTTTACTGTCCCTGTATCAAAAATAATATAAAACATTGAAAAGGACCTATGTGAGCAAAAATGTTTCTAGCAGCCTTTTTGTTTAGTGACAAGAAACTGGAAATTGAGTTGATGGTCATCAGTTGAATAATGGCTGAATAAGTTATGGTATATGAATGTTATGGTAAAATATTTTTATATAAGAAACGATCAGCAAGATTATTTCTGGCTAGACTTATATAAACTGATATTGAGTGAAGTGAGTAGAATAAGGAAAACATTTTAAACAGCTAAAGCAAGATTCTATGGTGATCAATTCTGATAGATGTGGCTTTTTACAACAGTGAGGTGATTTAGGCCAGTTTTAAATATCTTGTGATGAAGAAAGCCATATGCACCCAGAGGAAGACTGATCACAAAATAGTATTTTCACTTTTTATTATTATTTGCTTGCATTTTGTTTGTTTTCTCATTTTTTATCTAATTTTTCTTGTGCAGCATGATAATTGTGGACATATGTATAGAAGAATTGACATGTTTAATATTTTGGGAGGGGGGTGGGGCCAGGGAAGGAGAATTGTGAAACAAGATTTTGCAAGGGTTGAATTTTGAAAATTATGCATATGTTTTGGAAATAAAATTCTTTAATACAAAGTTTGCACAGAAAATAAAAAAAAAATGTTTTGTGAATACCTGAGATTTTTAAAAAGAAGGATATAAAAAGATGTAGGCAAATGTAAGAAAACTCTGCTGGCAGGGATCTAAACATGTATTTATCTCCTGATCTAGTAAAAAGAGTGCTAGATTTTGAGTTAAAGGTCATGGATTCAAATTCTGGTTTGAAAATTTTTTTCATCCTGAAAAAAAAAATATATATATATATATATATATTCTCTTTCTTTAACTCTCAAATGAGGGGTTGTGTTATTTTTTAGAGTAGTATCTGTTGAGGAAGTCCTGAATAGTGTGTAAGACTGAGAGAAAATAAAGAGTTGATCTCTGAGGCAAGAAGGAAAAGGCAATTTTGGAAATCAGTTTAATTGTCTTTCATATAATCTCCCATTCTAATTCACATTTACCATTTCCAGGATCCTTTGTATATCCTCAGTTTGTCTGTAACCTATTTCCCTAAATAAATTGACCATTTGCTAAATAGAATAGTCATTGAGAATTCTTCACATGGCCTACCAATTTTTCATGTCTACCTTCATTTGGTGTCTACATCACATCATTTGGTGTTCCAGCCACATTACCTGTTAGATTAATTTTTATTTGAAAATGGAAAAAAAATGATCCCTAAGACCTGATTAATTTAGAGGAGTAGAGCTCCTGTCATTGATATGACTTACCAGTTTCCAGAGCATTAGGATTCTAGCCCAGGAAGAGCTAAGTTCTCTCAAACTTGATGACTGTTCCTCTCTTGTTGTTCAATGTTCATTTTTAAAGAGAATCAATGATATCACAGAGTGATGTCTTGATTTAAATGCATATTTGCTTTAAGTGAGGGAGAATTGCATGAAGTTATCAGCCTCACTCTCTTTTCTAGAACCATGGAACTCTAGTGGCAGGACAGAAGTAAAAATGACTGGAGGTAAACCAGATTGCAGTAGAGGACTTTGATATCTTTGATATCTGACCAAGCTGTAAGTATTCTATCACATATGCTTCAGTCAACTTTATTGTCCTTAGCACAAATTGTTCTCATGCTCTAATTCTGCCAGGGGAAGTATCTATATTCTATATCTATATCTATATCTATATCTATATCTATCTATCTATCTATCTATCTATAAAGTAATATATATTCCTTTAATTCACCTACATGTCTGAGGACTGTCAGTGAATTTCAACCATAGCCCATCTGCTATGATAGTTTTATTAGGGTCTGGTTACTGTCCATTACATAGTTTCTTTGAAACACAGGTAAGAGTTCATACCCAAGTGGACCTTAGCTGCCTACTACCACCTCCTAGCTGACTATTACTACTTCTAACTCTCCCTTTCAACTTCCTTTATATATTGCTTTCCCCCATTAGAGTGAAAACCTCATTGAGGGCAAGTTGTTTCTTTTGTTGATTTGTTTTATTTTCCCTTGATTTTCTTTTCTTTTTTTTCCCTTTTTTTGTATTTTTATCCCAAGTACTTAACACTGTGACTGGTTCATAGAAGTTCCTTATTCAATATTTATTGAATTGATTTGAAACACATTTGTATTGTATCACTATAAGCAAAGTGCTAAGATAAGTGCTAGAAATAAAAAAGACAAAAATGAAACAACATTTTGCCTGAAGGAGTTTGCACTGTGCAAAGTTAAAACAATGGGTATACAAATACAGCAAAACTGAAGGTGGAGGAAAAAATAACTAGGGAATCAGGGAACACATCTTGAGAAAACTCTATCACCACTTTGATCATCTTATTCCTACTTGAAATCATATTGGAATTGTTTGAAGTCCCATTTTCTGGGGCCTTGAGCTCTCATTCCCTGAAAACTTTGTTCATTTCATTTTCTTCTGAATTTCTTCTCTTTTAATGCAGATTTTTCCTGACATAGAATCAAATACAATAGAATCTCATTCATATCAACCCACCTAAAAGCTTATCTTCTAAATTTGTTCTCATTTACCAGTTTGCAAACGTGCAAATAATTACAAGGAATCAACAAATCCTTATAATCATATCCTTTTCTGAACAGAAAAGAAGCAATGAGGAAGGATTGGGGCAGAGAGGAAGTATATTGTATCTAACTGAATCATTACTTTATTCTTAATGAATATTCTTTCCATGCTACTGTGAAATGAACTTATTTTTGTTAAATGCTAGATGTTTTAACATTAGATTGTCGATTATTTCAGGCTTAGTATTAAAATGAAATAAGATACTCATAGATGACATATCATTCAATATAATGGGACCCACAGTGAGTAACTGTCTGAGTTAGAATATGTTCATGTATTTTGGGAAAATAATTACATCTTATTTGTCCAGTTTTTCCTTCTACAACATCTCAATCTAGCAGCTCAAAATTTTAATTCTGATTTTAGAACTCTGATGAAGAACAACTTAGACATTCTACCTACAGCCCAAAGCCATACTCCCTACATTGAACATATTTTATTTTCATCATCCTCATCATCATCACCATCATCTCAAACTTGTTAACTATTAACAAAAAATATTCATACAACTTTAAATGATCTTGAATAAATATGAAATTATATTTTTAAATTATAGAATTTTAATGGCTCAGAAAATAAACTTCATTGAATTTAGTAATTTAAAATATTTATAGCTACATTAATAAATTACAAATGAAAATAATAATATATAATTTTGTTTCTCTATTTAATTCTGATCAATATTTGCATATTTTTCAACTATTATTTTTTAATATTTTGTCATAGCTGTAGTCTAAGCACATATTGTTCTAATTTTGTTCTCTTTAATTTATATAAATTCATATCTTTGCATGTTAATGTAAACTTTTACTTATTATATGGAAGAAATATACTTATATGTTCCTATATCTGAATTTTTAAATCATGTCTCTAATCACTGGATGCCAGAATAATTTTATTGCTTATTCTAATATAGGTACAATTGCTGAGTGAATGTTTTTGTGCAGAGAACTGCCTTCCACGCCAACAACATTTTCACAGTATAATTGTGCATTGGATCAGAAGTAATAATTAAGTAATCATTGAATGATGTTCTTTAATTCTATTTTTACTATTATTTTATTATTGTATCTTATATTCATACTTATGAGTAAATCTGTATTTCTTACTTATGATTTTGGTTATTTAATTCTAATTTTCTTTTATGTATTTTTTATGTATTATCAATGATAGGCTTAATTAATTTTATATATTAAAAAAGCTTTATTTTTTAATGTAATTTTCTATAATGCTAACTTTCCCCATTAATTTAACAGTCTCTTTCCATTTACTTTTTTTTGCCATATTAATTTCTTTATTTTTCTAATTATTTTTCATGAATCATCAGCTAATCAAGTTTTCTTTTTCTCTCTCCTTTTAAGTCCTGTAGGCATGTTTATATAAGTACAAAAGAACATACATAGGTAGAACCAAGTCATGGAAAGACTCTAAGGAGATATTATTGTTACTGAATATAAGTAGTGTTCATTTCCCCATCTCAATTCATGTAATGTACTCAGTATTAGACAGGTGTTCTTAACTATTTTTGCTGAAATTAATAACCCCTTTCTCAGAAAAAAGTTTTTAAATGCATAATACGATATGCATTTTATTAAAATGAAACTCTATGGATCCCCAGATTAAGCATCCCTTTTGTAAGGACAAGAAGAGGTGATAAATTTATAAATACTGGGATAAATGCCCCATGATCTCTTTATTAGATATGAATCTCTTTTCTTCAAGAAGATGCCAGCCTATCAGTGCAAAACAGAAGTTAACTCTGCTCTGGGGATTTTAAATAGCTGGAGCATATTAGTCAAATTCATTCTTACTAAATAAAGAATAAAACAGAAAAAAAAAAAAAAGAAAAGAAAAACACCTAGTGGTAAAGAACTCTAGGGCAGGGAGCTCCTTGAGTTGATGGACTCTTACAAGGAGACTGAAATAAAGGAAAAGAAGAGTAATTCTTTTATCTTTTCCCTCACCCCACTTCTAACTGACCATATTATTAGAAAAACTGTATCAATAGCAGGTACAACATCCATCCAAAGGAAAAAAAAAGAGAGAGAATGACATATTGAGAACACTTTGTACACAAATACAAACAGATAATTGATATAGGAAACAACTTTGAAGAACTAGACAGATTTTACTATAAGGAAAATGCATCATTATTAAATCTACAGAGGTACAGAATCCAGCAAAAACCTACATACTCCTTCCTTTCACATCTTGACCACTTGGTGTTCCAGTACAATTCTGTTATTTTTTTTTTTTTTTTTTGAGTCCCTTGCTTCCTTATCCAGCCCTGAATCTTGCCCTTTTAAAATACAACCATAAATTCCTCCCACAATCCATTGCCTTTGTTGCAGGCTAACTAAATGAAACATATTGAACTATTTTCAAATGAATATGCATTGCAGCGAGGCAATCTATTTAAATCTTCCTAATTAGTTTCATGACTTTTCTCATTACAATGACTTTTTTCACTCATTGTTACCTCAGAAAAATTCACTAAAAAAATTGTGACACTTGTCAAGATCTCTTCTCCTCCTCATTTCAAATAATTTAAAGGCCTACTATTAGTATTTATTCACTACTTTCTAACATGAATAATAATCAAGATAGTAATAGCTAGCATTTGTATAGTATGATAAAGTTTGCTATGTCCTTTTACAAATAGCTCATTTTCGCATCTCACAATAATTATAGAAGGTACATATTATTATCTTAATTTCAATGATTAAAAAAAGAAAAGTACAGAGGTTAAGTGACTATCTTAATATTTCATAAGTAGTAAAATAAATGTCTGAGATTGGATTTGAACTTTGGTCTTCCTAACTTCAGGTGTATTTCTTTATCTACTGTGACATTTTCCAAACACTGTAATGTTCTTCTTGGTTCAGGTTTTCTTGGAGTCTCTGGGAGCAGCCTTCATTTCAGTTCAGTAATCACCACAAGTATAGCCAGGTGTTAAAGTCCAAATCTTTTATTATCTCATTGCCTGATGCTGGGCAGCTTTCTGGAGAGACTTTCAGTCTGGCCTTGGTCTTAGTGGGGCAAGTGCAGGAGTCCAGGCCAACCACCAGGAGCTTGAATGAAGGTGAAATGAATTTCTGTCTCCTTGGCTCTGAGAACTTCTAGTGCCCTTGTCTTCTCTGGCTCTGCCCCTCTTGCTCTAGCTCTCCAAATCTACCTGGATGAGGCTTCCAGCTTATATGTTTTACACTGAATATAAACCAATCATTAGATCATTATTTGTTGTAAGATTAAATCTATCATACTGAACCATGCTAAACCAGATGGTTACATTGTCTCCTCAATTCCACTGACTTTGCTCCTTGTTTCAAGTTCAGAGTTCTGGCGCATAACAAAAGACAAAACTTTTTTTTTTTTTTTTACATGCACAACTGATCAAGTTCTGCTTAATTGTACTCCATGGAATCAGGATAAACTAAAATTCCATCACCATGTTGTTTTTGATATTATCTGCTGGGATCCTCTTTTCCTGATTTTATAGAAGGAGAAAAGCATGCTAAACTCCTCTCAGTGACTAATTTTATAGAGGAATGAGATGTATATTTTCTAGATAACTTTCCATTTGTATGTCACATTTCTATTCTAAGTCCTCTTGTCTTCTCCCTGTATATAATCTGACTTATAATGCTCAATATCTCCCATAAATTCAATTTTCATCTACATGTAGATGATTCTGAAATCTGCTTGTTCAACCCTAACCTCTGTTCTGACCACCAGGCTTCCATTGCAAAAGACTCTTTCAACTTCTCAAAATGGATATCCCATATGCATCTTAAAATCCAACATATTTAAAATTAAACTCATTTTCATTCCTCACAACCTATCCAATATTCCAAAAGTTCCATATTACTATTGAGGTTATCATTATCCTTCTATTTATCTACCTTGGTAATCTAGGCTTTAATCTTAACCTCTTATTCTTAAAGACACCCCCACATTAAATCTGTAATGAATTTCTAAGACTGTTAACTTTGTAATATTTCTGAAACTGTCAGCATTCTTTTTGAGCTATCATCTCCTTATGCCTAGACTATTGCCATAGGGTTGGGTTGGTCTTTCATCTCTAAACATTTCTCCCTTAAATACATGCTTCATTGTGCAGCCAAAAAGCCCTTCATCATCTTTCCCATTACCACTTTTCTCATCTTCTTGTATCTTCTCCTCTTCCACATACTTTTGTGTTCCAGTGCCACTACCTTCCATACTCTTCCATAAAACTTCATCTTCCAAATATTTTCATTTTCTATATCTTTTATGACTGGAGTTCTCTCCTCATCTCTGGCTTCCCTGACATTCTTCATGTACCAGCTAAAATCCCATTTTTTACTCTAATACTTTGCTGATCTTTCGCATTGTTAATATCTTTCCTCCATTTCCAATTAATACTGTATTTATTCTGTTTGTATATAATTGCTTGCATGTTTTCTCTGCCATTTTACATGAAACTACATGAGAGTAAGAATTGTTTTTTGCCTTTCTTAGTATCCTCAGTGTCTAGAATATAGTAGATACTTAATGGGTGAAGGGAACAAGCACTTATCAAATGCTTATATATGTTAGCTCTTGTGCTAAATTGCTTTTTAATATAAAGAATAATATTAGTAAAATATTTGTCCAGGAACAATCTGACATGAAAGGAACTTCATGGAACCACTGAGGAGAATCAAATCTTTCATAGCTGACCATTACACAATTTTACTATTACTGTGTACAATGTATTCCTGGTTCTGCTTGTTTCACTCACCATCAGTTCATGTAAATCTTTCCAGGCCTTTCTAAAATCAGCTTGTTGATCCTTTTTTATCAAAAAATAATATCTCATTACCTTAAAATACTACAACTTATTCAGTCATTCCTCAATTGATGGTAATCTTTTCATTTTCCATGAAAGATATGGCTCTTCTCAGTGGTTCAATGATCCAAGGCCATCCCAATGAATATTGATTAGAAAATGCCATCTACATCTGGAAAGAGCACTGTGGAGATTGAATATAAATGAAAACTACATTCACTCCTTTTTTTTTCTGTTTTTTTTTTCCTCCTGTGATTTTTCTATTTTGTTCTGATTTTTCTTTTCCAACATGATTCATAAAGAAATGTGTTTTTAAAATATTAATATACCTATATAACCAGAAAAATAAAATAATTAATAAATAAAACAATAAAGACACTTTATATTTTCTAAGATAAAACTGTACATATCCTTAAATCGAGCACTGTTGCTACTCAGTCTGTATCCCAAAGACATCATAAAAGAGGGGAAAGGATTCTCATGTGCAATTTAGAGCAGCTCTTTTTGTGATTTCAAGCAATTGCAAAATGAGTAGATCGCCATCCAATCGGTAATGGCTGAAGCAGTTATGGTACATCTATGTATTGCAACATTATTGTTCTATAAGAAATGATAAACAGGCTGATTTCAGAAAACCTGGAGAGACTTACATGAATTGATTCTGAGAGAAAAGTAAGCAGAATCAGGAGAACATTGTACACAGCAGCAGCAATATTATGTGATGATCAATTATGTTATAGACATATTATATATATATATACATATATATATATACTATAATATATGTATTATATTATTATAATATAGACTATATTATATTAGACACCTTTTCTCAGCAATGTGGTGTGGATATTAATGTAATCCTACCTGTAATAAAATATATTGATGCAGAGCTTTAAGTCATTGGCACTTTATTGGTCTTCTCCAATAAAATGTTCTTTAGATTGTTATGGGCCAGGACTCTGAAGTTGAGACAAGGCGCTAAATCAGTGGAATTGATAAAGACAATGGTAGTTCAGTACATGTACTTAGTACTTACTATAGTTCTACAAGATTCACACTTATGATAAGAGAACATATAAGCTTAGACAAACTCAGCCAGATTCAGTCACCAGTGTACAGAAGGCTGGAGGCTGGAAGCTCAAGGCTAGAGCACAAGCCCTTAGATGCAGACAGCTTCACTTTATCTCACACTCCCTTGGTGGCAGGCTCTCCTCCTTCACTTCTCCACTGAAACCAAGACTCTGGAAGGCCTCCAGAAAACTAGATGAGCCCCAAGTAAAGGAGATAGAACTTTGAAGGACATAATAAAGGATTTGGACTTTAAGCCCTGGCTATTCGTGTGGTGATTACTGAACTGAAACGAAGGCTGCTCCCAAGACTCCTAGAGACACCAAGGAAACCCAACCAAGGAGAACATTACATTAGATCTTCCTCATAATTTGTGATGCCTCCTCCTTTCAGGGCTATACATACATACATACATACACATATGTGTGTGTGTATGTGTGTGTGTACAGACATATAGCTATACACTACAGAATAATCCCATTAATTGTTATTTACACAAAGTTAAAATAAACAAAACAATGTCAAGATAGACAGGTTTCTTCTCAGGTTAAGCAGGAGGAAATAGTACAAGGTATTATAATCAGTGATCTAAGTGGTCATAAGATGGTCACCTGTTCCTATTGGACAAGTAATTGGTCTAGAGGTAGAAAAGTATTTTGAGGGACTTTCCATGTAATTGGCACTTGTCCCACTTTCACCGTTACTATTCAGTATTGTATTAGAAATGCTAACTTTGGTAATAAGAGAAGAAAAAGATATTAAAGGAATTAGAGTAGGTAATGAATAAACCAAATCATCACTCTTTGCAGATCATATAATCATATACTTAAAGAACCTTAGAGAAGCCACTAAAAACCACTAGAAACAATTCACAATTTTAGCAAAGTTGCAGTATACAAAATAAATCCACAGAAATCATCAGCATTTTTATAATTACCAGCAAAATCCAGCAGCAAGAGATACAAAGAGAAATTCCATTTAAAACAACTACCAATAGTATAAAATATTTAGGAGTCTTTCTGCCAAGGGACAGTCAGGAACTATATGAACTCAACCACAAAACACTTACTACACAAGTATAGTCAGTTCTAAACAATTGAGATCAAGTGCTCATGAGTAGGCCAAATGAATATAGTAAAAATGACACTGCTACTTAAATTAATCTGCTTATTTAGTGGTATACCAAACAAACTCCCAAGATATTATTTTATACATCTAGAAAAAATAATAACAAAGTTTATCTGGAAGAACAAAAGGTCAAGAATTTCAAGGGAATTAATGAAAAAATGTCAGTGAAGGTGGCCTAGCTGTGCCAGATATAAAACTATATTATAAAGCAATCATCATCAAAACGATTTGGTACTGGCTAAGAAATAAAGTAGTTGATCAGTGGAATCATTTGGGTTCACAAGAAAAAACAGTCAATAACTAAAGCAATCTAGTGTTTCACAAACCGAAAGGCCACAGCTTTTAAGATAAGAAATCAATATTTAATAAAACCCGCTGGGAAAATTTGAAACTAGTATGGCAGAAACTAGGCATTGACCCATACCTAACACCACATACCAAGATAAGACCAAAATGCGTCCATGATTTAGTCACAAAAGGTGATATTATAAGTAAACTAGAAGAACATATTATAGTTTACCTCTCAGAAGAAGGAAGTGATTTGTGACCAAAGAAGAATTTGAGCTCATTATTGAACACCAAATAGGTAATTTTGATTATATTAAGTTGAAAAGTTTTTGTACTAACAAAACTAATAGAAACAAAATTAAAAAGGAAGCAGTAAATTGGGAAAACATTTTTTACATTTAAGGGTTCTGATAAAGATTTTATTTCTAAAATATGTAGAGAATTAACCCAAATTTATAAGAATTCAAGCCATCCTCCAATTGAAAAATGGTCAAAGGATGTGAAGAGACAATTTTAAGATGAAGAACTTAAAACCATTTCTAGTCATATGAAAATGTGCTCTAAATCATTATTGATTAGAGAAATTCAAATTAAGACATGTCTGAGATACCACTACGCACCTCTCAGATTGGCTAAGATGACCAGAAAAGATAATGATGAATGTTGGAGCAGATGTGAAAAAACTAGGACACATACTTTGTTGCTGGAATTGTGTATGGATATGGCCATTCTGGAGAGCAATTTGGAACTATGTTCCAAAAGTCATCAAACAGTGCATACTATTTGATCCAACAGTATTTCTACTGGGCTTATATCCCAAAAAGATCTTAAAGGTGAAAAAGTGACTTATATGTACAAAAATGTTTGTGGCAGCCCTTTTTGTAATGGCAACAAAGTGGAAATTGAATGGATGCCCATCAATTGGAGAACGACTAAATAAATTGTGGTATATGAATGTTATCGAATATTATTGTTCTGTAAGAAATGACCAACAGGATGATTTTAGGGAAGCCTGGAGAAACTTACATGAAGTATGCTAAGTGAAATGAATAGAACCACTGTTGTACTTGCCAACAACAAGACTATACAACAATCAATTCTGATGGACATGGCTCTTTCCAACAATGAGATGATTCAGATCAGTTCAGTAATCTTGTTCTAATCTACACCCAGAGAGAGGACTATGGGACTGAGTGTGAACAACAGTGTAGCATTTTCACTCTTTCTTATGTTGTTTGCTTGCATTTTATTCTTTTTCTCAGTTTTTTTTCCTTCTTGTTCTGATTTTTCTTAAGCACAAGATAATTGTATAAATACATATACATATGTTGGGTTTAATGTATATTTTAACATATTTAACATCTATTGAATTACCTGCCATGTGAGGAAGGGGTTGGGGGAAGAATGGGAAATCTGTAACACAAGGTTTTGCAAGGGTCAGTGTTGAAAAATTAGCCATGAATATGTTTTGTAAATAAAAGGCTTTAATAAAAAAATGCAAAAAAAAAGAATTCTGACTAAGGTAAAAATAAGCTGCCAGACATTGTGAGCCCAAACACTTCATTTGTATATGACTTTTTTTTTTTTGAATTTTGAAGAATATAACCGAAATACCACAAATCAATGAAATGTTAAGTATTTTGTCAAAACAAATGAAGTAGATGTTCTGGTTGTGTCATAGCTGACTATAATATGGTTTGGATTTTTTCTACTTGAGCAAAAGATGGTTTTTTACATGTGAGGATAGAAGTTAGAATGTGAGTGTGGATGTGAGAAAAGATACAATGGACTATGAGTAGAGATCTGGGCAGAGTCTGAGACATCGGAAGCAACCATACAGAAGCCAGAATGGAAGAGAAAATAGCATTTACTTTGAACTAAACAGTTGATTGCAGTTAGGCAGTCACTTTTGTTGCTTAATTTAGGAACTGTGCTGATTAAGAGTGAGATATTGATTTTCTGAGTTGTTTAAAAGAGAAATGAGAATAACAGGAACATTATTAATGTTAGCAAATATAATTATTAAAATTAAAACTCTTGAATCTGAAATGATAAGCTTCATCAAAGAAACAGAAGAGAAACAAAAGATTGAGCTTTGAAATAAACAGAAATTAAAAATAATTCAGAAGAGAACAAAAAAATCAAGAATTTAAAAATAAAATATGCTCAACAAGCACATAGGATATATAGATCTTGAATAAAGTTTGAACAGACAACTTAAGAATAATCTTTAGGAAGAATATATAACAGTACAAAATACTACATTTTATCATGAAGGAAGTAATAGAAGAAGTCTGCCAAGAATTTGTGAATATAGAAAATGAAATTCCTACCAAAAGAAATAAAAAATTACAAAGAAGGTTCCAACACCAAGATATATAATATATAATTTTAATAATTTAATTCAGAAATTTATGTTACATAAGTCAATAGGAAAGGTACCTTAAAGTAAAAAGGAAAAGGTAATTGAATAATGGAGACTACACTTTACCTACCAGAACCAATTAAGTAGGAATTGGAATAATATATTCTAAAGAGTCCTGAAAATCAGGATACAGACCAAGGTCACCTGTCTTATAAGTCTGAGCTAAATTATAGAGAAGAAAAGATGGACAGTTTTGAAATATTTTACAATGAAAATCAGAACTGAAGAGATTATTTGCATCTCAAACACTTCAAACAATAAAATTGCAGGAGGAGTGAATAAATACATATAGCAACAGAGTAATGCCTGAAAGACTAATAAGGCATTTCTTTCTAAATATACACAAGTTGACAGATGTGAAGGCAGTAATCTGACAGAAGCACCACTGAAAAGAATAAAAGTCACCATTAAAGACAAAACCCAGTGATAACCTGCCTTCAGATTAATCTCTTTTGTGGGACTAAATTACAACATGGGGAAGGAGATTGAACAGTAGTAGGGGTAAAATGGAATAGAGAAGTGATGTTCCGAGAACAAATTATGTTTTAGCAATGAAGTGAAAATAATCTCTGTGATTTCAGAATGGGAAGGACATACAGGATAGTGAATGAAGAGAAAATGATGAAAAAATTGCAAAGAGCTAAGAAAAGAAGGCGGTCTTACTTTGGAAGTGGGAAGGGATTCCATTGATAAATGTCCTTATAGGTGAAGATAGATGAAGATTTTTATACTGAATGAGGTCTAGAGGACTTGACACCTGAAACTATTACTCATCCTAGTGTAATGTGAGTTAAAACTATTCAGAGTATCTGGCACTCTGTGTAGAAGAGCATTCACACTGGGAAGAGATTTCCAGACAAATGTAGGAAATACAAAAGATCACACAGAATATAAATAAATGGAGGGGGGGTGTCTTACAAAGGAGAGACACCTACAATAATTGTCTTTGTTTTGAGAGTGAGGCAAAATAGAAAATTAGAAACCATGGAGTAAGTCTTAGCAGGTGGGGCAAAGAAAGGTTCTTAGAATTAATTGATTCCTTGGAATCACTAATTGCATGAAGAATATTGACAAAAAAAAAAAAAAAAAAAAAAAAAAAAGACCTAGTGATTATTGGGGCTAGATGTCAAAAAATATTTGCCCAAAGTAAATAGAAAGAGATGAGGTTGAAGACAGTGAAAGAAGTAAATTTTTGGAAAGAGGATAAACCAGAATTTAAAAAGATTAATGACCAAGATTAGTCTAAAAGGAGGAAAGGAAGGGAAAATCTCTTTAAGAAAAACAAGAGGGTTATATAGTTTATAACCAGATAAAAGTGAGAGAGAGTGATTACTAAACAAAACATTAAAACGAAAAGGGTCATAAATGACAAGAAGCAATCAGAGGTGAGGACAAGAGAACTAATAACAGAAGCACCTTAAATAATTGATTTCTAAGTCATTAATATAAAAGAAAAGCTATTGAAACAATTTTTAAGTTTCACCTCACATCCTGCAAATTGTCAAAAAAAAAAAAAAGACAAAAATATGAGTCAGTTATTGAAGAACTGGCATGTCAGCCTAGGTGAAAGATTTGATAAGGAATCTCAAAGGTGCTTTCATTTATATCTCCTTAGTAAGTAACAATTTATAGCATTGTTATGTGACTTGATAATTTTGATTTTTACCTTCTGAAAACTGCCTAAATCCATTGAACATTTTTTAATTGGAAAATATATTTTCTTCCTTTTTCTCCTCCTCCTCCTCCTCCTCTTCTTCTTCTTCTTCTTCCTCTTCTTTTTTTTTCTTTTCTTCTTCCTCTTCCTTATTTTTTCTTCTTCTCTTCCTCTTCTTTTTTCTCTTCTACTTTTTCCTCTCCTTCCTCTTCTTCTTTCTTTTCTTCTTGTATTTCCTACTCTTCTTCTTTGTTCTTTTCTTCTTGTTTTTTTCTGCTGCTTATTGTTATTATTTTTCTTTTATTACAAATTTATTTCACTTCAAGTTTTCTGTTTTTATTCTAATTTTGGTTGTCTCAGGTTCTGTGAAAAATATTTTAAACTTAAGGTAATCAAATTATCTCTTTTACTTAATGTGAGCTTGTTGGGTCATAAACTCTTCTCTTATCCAAAGATCTGATGTGTATATTTTTCTACATTCCCATAATTTAGTTAAGATATCACTCTTTATGTCTAAACCATTTATCAATGTTGATATTATCTTGAAATAAGGTTTATGATGTGAGCCTATGCCAAATTTCTTCCAAAACGCTTTCAAGTTTCCTCAGAAATTTTTATCAGGTTTTTAATTTTTATTTCTAAGGTTTTTAGAACTATATATATATATATATATATATATATATATACATATATATCAAACAATATATTACCATAATTATTTAGTAATATGTATTATGTACTTAATTAATTAATCTGTTTTTGTTAAAGTTTTTTAATTTTAAAACATATGCATGAACAATCTTTCTACATAGACCCTTGTAAACCCTTTGGTTCCAAATTTCCTACTCTTCCCTCACTCCCTCCCCTAGATGGCAAGTAATCCAATGTATATTACACATGGTAAAAATGTATATTAAATCTAGTATATGTGTACATATTTAAATAATTATCTTACTGCACATGAAAAATCAGATCAAGAAGGGGAAAATGAGAAAGAAAAGAAAATGCAAGCAAACAACAACAAAAAACATGAAAATGCTATGTTGTGATCTACACTCAGTTTCCACAGTCCTTTCTCTGGGTGTAGATGACTCTCTTCATCACAAGATCATTGGAACTTACCTCTAGCATCTCATTGTTGAAAAGAGCCACATCCTTCAAAATTGATCATCATATAATCTTCTTGTCACTATGTACAATAATATGTACTTAATTTATTCCAATGATCTGCTACTATATATGTATACATACTTTGACTAGTACCAGATGATTTGTATAGTTACCACTTTTTAATAAAATATAGTTTGAAACCCATTACTACTATGATATTTTTTCACATTAAAAATATACTCTCCATTTTCTTGATTTTTTGTTTTGCCAAATGAATTTTATTATTTTTCTCCTTGTGTAAAATAATTCTTTTCTAATTTCATTGGTAAGGCATTGACAAAGTAAATTAGGTCACATAACAATAATAAAACGTTTTAAAAACGTATAACAAAAAATAAAACAATAAAAAGGTTGATATTTATAAAGTTGACTAGTCCTATTGAAAGTAATTGATATATATTTAACTGATCTTATTTGACATAATTGATTTGAAAAGTGTTTGTAAATGTTCACAAAATCCATATGTATCTTTTGAAAGATAGATTCCTATTATTGTATTTTGTCCACAGTTATTTTAAATATAATTCATCCTTTTTTTTTCTCTTCCTCTTCTTGGTTTTGTTGGAAGTATATGGAAATGCTGATGATTTATGTGGATTTATTTTATATCCTTCAATTTGGTTAAAATTATAAATTGTTTAAGGCAAATATTAGTTAATTCTCTGTAGTTCTCTAAGTATGTCATTATATCATGTGAAAAGAATGATATTTTGTTTCCTCAAAGACCATTTTTATTTATTCAATTTCTTTTTCTTGTATTTTTTGCTATAGCTATAAATACTAGTAAAAATTAAATAATAATGATGATAACAGACATCCTTGACTCGTACTTGATTTTATTCAGAAAACTTCAAGTTTGTCTCCATTATACATAATGATTATTCTGGGGCTTAGATAGAAACTACTTTTTTATTTTAAGAATGACTATATTGGTTATTAGGCTTTCTAGTATTTCCAATAGGAATGAATTTTGGATATTGTCAGTACCTCTTTCTGTATCTAACTTATAATCAAATTTTTATTATTATTTATTTGACCAATTATGTTGACAGTTTTCTTAATACTTAAAAATCTGAGCATTCCTGGTATAATACCACCTGGTCATAGTGTATGATCTTTGTGATATATTGCAAAAATCTTCTTGCTAGTAGTTTATTTAAAATGGTTGCATTGATATACCTTAGGGGAATTGGTTTATAGTTTTATTAATTTTTCTCCTTCCTGTTTTAGGTGTCAAAACAATATTTGTTTCATAAAAGGAATTTGTTAGGACTTCTCTACCTATTTTTTTCAAATAATATATTTAGTTTTGGGATTAAAATGTCCTTAAATGTTTTGTAGCATTTCCTTGTAAATCCATCTGGTCCTAGGATAATTTTTAGGGAGTTCATTGATGATGTATTCAATTTCTTTTTCTAAGACAAGGTTATTTAAGTATTCTACTTCCCCTTCTATTTATCTGGCAATTTATATTTCTGTATATATCCAAATTTGCTGGCATATAATTAGGAAAAAAAATAGCACTTTAGTAGTTATAGAGACTTACTCCCTAACTAAATAAAGAAAGGAACTTAATCTTTGAACCCTGGATAGAGGTAAAGGTACCATGTCTTCAGCAAAGTCCCAGAGGTAAAAAAAATAATAAGTAAAATTTGAAATATAAATTAAATTTAAGTTTAAAAGAGGTGAAGTCTGGAACTATCATTGGATTTTTTGGGAGGCAGTAGGAAGATAGCTTAATGGAGCAATGAATGCAGTGGTCAGCCTGGAATTAGGAAGATATGTTTTTGATTTAAAATCTGACTTGAGGGGCAGCTACATGGCACAGTGGATAGAGTATCAATCTTGAAGTCAGGAGGACCTAAATTCAAATCTGATCTCAGACACTTAATACTTCTTAGCTTACCCTGGACAAATTACTTAATCCCAATTGCCGGGGGGGGGGGGAATCTGGCTTTCACTTACTACTTATGTGATCCTGGGAAAGTCATTCAACCCAGATTTCCTTGTTTTTCTCATCCATAAAATGAACTGGAGAAGGAAATGGCAAAATAATTCAGTATCTTTGCTATAAGGAAATCACAAAAGGATTCATGGAGAATCTAACATGAGTAAAATCACTGAAGAAAACCACAATAACAAAATCTGGAATTAAAACTTGAACTTCTGATTCCAATCCATATTTGGCTGAGAATGCTGACTCACCATTAGGTAGGTCTTGATCTTCTGATCTTCCTTATGGAAAACAACAACAACAATAACAACACTAAAACTAAACCTTTTAAGAGGCATAGATAATAAATATAAAATTTATTTGGATGTTGGGAGAGAGACATTGTCATCAAGCTATATTACTAATTGTTTTTTTAGATTTAAGATGCTATAATCTTTTTTATTATCATATCATACTCATGTTAGTTTATTTTATATGTTAAACATGGTAGAAATATGTGCACAAGAAAAATAAAATCAAACAAGTAAAAAAAAGAGAAAAGCAGAATAAAATGCAAGCAAGCAACAACAAAAAGTAAAAATGCTATGTTGTGAACCACATACAGTTCCCACAGTCTTCTCTCTGGCTGTAGATGACTCTCTTCATCACTAAACAACTGGAATTGGTTTCAATCATCTCATTGTTGAAGACAGCCACATTCATTAGAATTGATCATTGTACTGTCTTGTTCTTGCCATGTATAATGATCTCCTGATTCTGTTCATTTCACTTAGCATCGGTTCACGTAAGTTTCTCCAGCCCTTTCTGAAATCATCTTGCTGGTTGTTTCTTACAGAACCATAATATTCCATAACATTCATATACCATAATTTATTCAGCTATTCTCCAATTGAAGGGCATCCATTCTGTTTCTAGTTTCTTGCCACTACAAAAAGGGCTGCCACAAACATTTCTGTACATGTGGGAACCTTTCCCTCAATTAAAATCTCTTTGGGATATAAGCCCAGTAGAAATACTGATGGGTCAAAGAGTATGCACAGTAAGATAAGTTTTTGAACTTTGTGAATCTGTTCACAGTTCCACCAATGTATTAGTGTCCCAATTTTTTTCACATCTGCTCCAACATTCCTCATTATCTTTTCCTGTCATCTTAGTCAATCAGAGTGGTGTGCCACAGTGGTATTACAGATTTGTCTTTCATTTCTCTGATCAATAGTAATTTGGAGCACCTTTTTCATAAGACTACAAATAGTTTTAATTTCTTCATCTGAAAATTGTTTGTTCATATGCTTTAACCATTTATCAATTTGAGAATTGCTTAAATTCTTATAAATTTGAGTCAGTTATATATATATATATATATATATATATATATATACATTATATGTATACATATATATATATATGTATTTTTTTTAGAAATGCGGCCTTTGTAAGAACTTTTAATATAAAAATGTTTTTTCCAGTTTATTGCTTCCCTTGTAATCTTGTCTGCATTAGTTTTGTTTGTACAAAAACGGTTTAACTTCATATAGTCAACATTTTCTATTTTGTGATCACTAATGACCTCCAGTTTTTCTTTGGTCACCAAATCCTTCCTCCTCTACAGATCTGACAGGGAAACTATCCTAAGTTCTTCTGATTTATTTATAATATCATTCTTTATGTCTAGAATGCCTAGTTTCTACCATACTAGTTTCCAATTTTCCCAGCAGTTTTTTTTTTTTTTTGGTCAAATAGTGAATTCTTATCCTAAAAGCTGAGGTCTTAGGGTTTGTCAAAGACTAATTTACTATGGTCATTGACTATTTTGTCCTGTGAACCTAACCTATTTCACTGATAAACTACCCATTTCTTTTTTTTAAATTCTTTACAACATTATCCCTTGCACTCCTTTCCTCCTTTCCAACTTTTTCCCTCTCTCTCTCTCCAACCCCTCCCCCAGATGGCAAGCAGTCCTATACATGTTAAATGTGTCAAAGTATATCCTAGATACAATATATGTGTGCAGAACCAAAAATAAACTACTCCTTTCTTAGTCAGTACAAATTGTTTTGGTGAATGCTGCTTTATGATATACTTTTAGATCTGGTACAACTGGGCTATCTTCTGCTTTTTTTTTTTTTTTTTTTCATTAATTCCCAGAAGATTCTTGATCTTTTGTTCTTCCAGATGAATTTTGTTGTTATATATCTAGGTCGATAAATAGTTTCTTGTGAGTTTGATTGGTATCTAAATAAATAGATGAGTATAGGGAGTATTGCCATCTTTATTTTATTTGCTTGACCTATCCAGAGCACCTGATTTTTTTTTCAGTTATTTAGATCTGTTTTGATTCATGTGGAAAGTGTTTTGCAATTTTGCTCATATAGTTCCTGACTTTCCCTTGGCAGATAGTTTCTTAATATTTTATTGTATTGGTAGTTACTTTAAATGGAATTTCTCTTTATAGCTGCTACTGTTGAATTTTGTTAGTGATATATAAGAATGCTGATGACTTATATGGGTTTATTTTGTATCCTGCAACTTTGCTAAAAGTGTGGATTATTTCTAAGCTTTTTAGTAGAATCTCTGGTGTTCTCTAAATGTACCATCATATCATCAGCACAAAATGATATTTGGGTTTCCTCATCACCTGCTCTAATTCCTTTAATCTCTTTCTTTATTCTCATTGCCAAAGTTAGCATTTTTAATACAATATTGAATAGTAATGGTGATAATGGTCAACTTTATTTTACACCTGATCTTATTGGGAATGGCTGTAGTTTATCCCAATTACATATGATGCTTACTGATGGTTTTAAATAGATGCTACTGATTATTTTAATGAAAAGTCCATTTATTCCTTTACTTTCAAGGCTTTTAATAGGAATGGATGTTGGATTTTATCAAATGCTTTTTCAGCATCTATTGAGATAATCATGTGGTTTTTGTTAATTTGGTTATTAATATGGTCAATTACACTAATAGTTTTCCTAATATTGAAGCAGCCCTGCATTCCTGGTATAAATCCTACTTAATCATGGTGTATTATCCTGGCAATGATTTTCTGCAGTTTTTTTGCTAATATCTTATTTAAGATTTTAGCATCAATGCTCATTAGGGAGATTGGTCTATAATTTTCTTTCTCTGTTTTCAACCTACCTGCTTTAGATATCAGTACAATCTCTGTCATAAAAGGAATTTGGTAGGACTCCTTAATTCCCTATTTTTTCAAATAATTTATATAGCATTGGAGCTAATTGTTCTTTAAATGTTTGGTAGAATTCACATGTAAATCAATCTGGTCCTGGGGATTTTTTCTTAGGGAGTTTATTAATAGTTTGTTCTATTTCTTTTTTCTGGAATGGGACTGTTTAAGCAATTTACTTCCTCTTCTGTTAATATGGGAAGCCTATATTTTGGAGGTAGTCTTCCATTTCACTTAGATTATCAAATTACGGGCTTAAAGTTGGGCAAAATAACTCCTTATTATTGCTCTAATATCTTCTTCATAGGTAGGAAGTTCTCCCATTTCATTTTTAAGATTAGCAATTTGATTTTCCTTTTTCCTGGTTCTAATCAGATTTATGAAAGGTTTATCTATTTTATTGTTCTTTTCTGTAAAACCAACTCTTAGTTTTATTTATTAATTCATTTTTATTACTTTCAATATTAATAATTTCTCCTTTTAATTTTAAAATTTTAAGTTTAATATTTGATTGGGAGGTTTTAATTTGGTCTTTTTCTAGTTTTTTTTCAGTTGCAAGTCCAATTCATTGATCTACTCTTTCTCTATTTTATTCAAGTAAGCCTCTAAAGATATAAAGTTATTCCTTATTACCACTTTAGTTGTATCCCACAAATTTTGGTATGATGCCTCATCATTATCATTATCTTGAGGGAAATTATTAATTGTGTCTATAATTTGCTGTTTCACCCAATCTTTCTTTAAGATGAGATTATTTAGTTTCCAATTACTTTTTGTTCCATTTACCCCTAACTTTTTGTTGAATGTAGTTTTTTATTTCATCGTGATCTGAAAAGAAAGCATTTTATTATTTCTGCCTTGCTGCATTTAAATTTGAGGCCTTTGTGGCCTAATATATGATCAATTTTGGTATAGATTCCAAAGACCACTGGGAAAAAAGTATATTCCTTTCTGATTCCATTCAGTTTTCATCAAAGTTCTACCATACCTAATTTTTCTAACATTCTATTTACCTCTTTAATTTCTTTCTTATTTGTTTTGTGGTTTGATTTATCTAATTCTGAGAGGGCAAAGTTTGAGATCTCCCAATGTTATAGTTTTGCTGTCTATTTCTTCTTGCAACTCTCTTAATTTCTCTGTTAGGAAGTTAAATGTTGTACCACTTTGTGCATATATGTTTAGTATTGATATTGCTTCATTGTCTATGCTACTCTTTAGCAAGATATAGTTTCCTTCTTCATCTATTTTAATTAGATCAATTTTTGCTTTTGCTTGATCTGAGATAAGGATGGCTACCCCTGCTTTTTTTACTTCACCTGAAGCATAATAGATTCTGTTCCAGCCTTTTATCTTTACTCAGTATGTATTTTCCTGCTTTAAATGTGTTTCCTGTAAACAACATATTGTAGGGTTCTGACTTTTGATCCAGTCTTCTATTCACCTCCACTTAATGGGAGAGTTCGTCCCATTCACATTTATGGTTAAAATGACTAATTATATATTTCCTGCCATCTTATTATCCTCAGATTATATTTTCCAAGGTCTTTTGCTTTTCAGAATATCAGATTCCAGGACCTTCGATCCTTTAATGTGGAGACAGACAGATCTTGGGTGATCCTTATTGTGGCACCTCGGTATTTAAATTTTTTTTTTTTTTTCTGTCTGAGTGTAATATTTTGTCCTTAATCTGATAGTTCTGAAATTTGGCCACAATATTCCTTGGAGTTTTTGTTTTAGGGTCTTTTTCAGAAGGTATTCGATGAATTCTTTCACTGCCTTTTTTGCCTTCTGATTCTATTACATCTAGACAGTTCTCTTTGATGATTTACTGTAAAATAATATTTAGGCTCTTTTTTATCATAATTTTTGGGAAGTCTAATAATCCTCTATTATCTCTCCTAGATCTATTTTCCAAGTCTGTCATTTTCTAAATAGATATTTAATGCTTTTTTTCTATTTTTTCTTTTATCTTTTTTGGTTTTGCTTGACTGATTCTTGATGTCTCAATGAATCATTGGTTTCTATTTGTTCAGTTCTGATTTTTTAATGAGTTATTTTCTTCATTAACTTTTTTTTAACTTCTTTTTGTATAGGTCCAATTGAGTTTTTAAATGAGTTGTTTTGCTCTATGGAATTTTTTTTCCCATTTCATTATTTTTTTAGTGAGTTATTTTCTCTTTTCAATTCACAAATCCTACTTTCTTGGGAATTCTTTATCTTTTCCAATTCACACATTCTTTTTTCCTGCACTTCCTGGGAATTCTTTACCTGTTCTAATTCACATTTCAGGAAGTTGTTACTTTCTTGCATAGCTTCTCTTTCCTTTCCCCATTTTTCTTCTTACTCTTTTTAAAGACTTTTAATGGTTTCTTCTAGGAGAGCATTATATGACTGGGGCCAGGTAACATTCCCCTTTGGGGTATTGTGTGGAGACCTTTTGCAATTAGTCTCCAGGTTGCAAACCTGTTCTCTTTCTGTATAGAAACTATTGATTATTCTTTTGATTTTTTTACTCATTTTTTAAAGTCTTTTGGTTCTGCTTTCAGGGCAGAGGAGGTTACTAGCTTTTTCTGCAAAGCAGGGATAGGTATAAATGGCCTGCAAAGAGCAGCGAGGTATGGGAGTGCTCTGGGAAAATGTTCTCCATTGGAAGTGATTCAGACCTTGTTAGCACTGGCTTGAGCTATGGAAGTGCCCAGTGAAGAATCCACAGAAGTGGATTAGTGACTGCCCTGGAGCTACAGATTGAGCAGCAAAAGTGTCACTACCCCAAGCCAAAGCCCAACATGGGGCTGTGGGTATTAGTAGCTGCCCAGGGAATAGTCCATCTGGACAGGAAGTTTCTCTGCCCTGGGAAGCACACTCATGCTGCACAAGTTCTATTGCCCCAGGCCAAACCCCCCACTGTGCAGATGAGAGACTGCTCTGACTTATGCTGACTTGACATGTAGATTTGTAACTGCCCCAAGGAAGCCCTGTACTGCAGAATGTGGCTGCTGAGCTGTGTTATGGTCTGCACTGAATCTCTCACTTCCGGTCTTTGGTGGGTATAGCCAGATCCTGTTAGGTTCTGAAGTTTTTTAGGGTACTTTCTGCCTTGGCTTTAATATCTCTGCTAATCTGCTGTTTTGCAACCAAGGCAGAGCAATCATCCTATGCCAGAGTTGCTTTTGTAATTTTCTAAGCAGAGAGGTCAGCCCCTTTCCCGTCAGCTCTATTTGCTAGCCTCTCCTACTTTCCTCTTTGTGCTGGTCTGTTCCCGCCCCTCAGTACAAACCTTTCCTGGCGATCTTCCAGATTAACTTTGGCTGATGAGTTGTTGTATTTCTAATCCTCATGGGTTTTACCAGTCAAGGGCTATTTTTGAGGCTGAATTTAATAATTGGTCATGAGCTTATGAGAGGAGCTTAGAAAGTTGTGTGTGCCTTTTCCGCCATCTTGGGCTCTGCCTCCTCCCCCACCACCTTTCCCTTCTTTAAAACCTCTTTGGGATATAAACCCACTAGTAACACTGCTGGGTCAAGGGGAATGCACAGTTTGATAGCTTTTTGAGCATAGTTCCAAATTGCTTTCCAGAATGGCTGGATGTATTCACAATCCCACCAAGAATGTATCAGTGTCCCAGTTTTCCCACATCTCCTCCAACATTCTGCATTATCTTTCCCTGTCATTCTAGCCAATCTGACAGGTATGTAGTGGTATCTCAGAGTTGTCTTAATTTGCATTTCTCTGATTAATAATGAACTTGGAACATCTTTTCATATGGCTAGAAAGAGTTTCAATTTTTTCATCTGAGAATTATCTGTTCATGTCCTTTGATCATTTATCAATTGGAGAATGGCTTGATTTCTTAAAGAGTCAGTTCTCTATATATTTTGGAAATGAGGCCTTTATCAGAACCTTTGACTGTAAAAATGTTTTCCCAGTTTATTGCTTCCCTTCTAATCTTGTCTGCATTAATTTTGTTTGATCAACTAGTCTGTTTCTTAGACAATACCAAAGGGTTTTGGTGACTGCTGGTACAGCTAGGCCACCTTCATTTGATTTTTTTTTTCATTAATTCCCTTGAAATTCTTGACCTTTTGTTTTTCCATATGAACTTTGTTGTTATTTTTTTCTCGATCTTTAAAATAGTTTTTTTGGGAGTCTGATTGGTATCTCTAATTATTTTAGAAATGAACTTTTATCAGAATCCTTGCCTGAAACAAAATCTTTTTTTCCAGTTTACTGCTTCCCTTCTAATTGTGTCTGCATTGGTTTTGTTTGTATGAAAACTTGTCAACTTAATATGATCAAAATTATGCATTATGTCTTTCATAATGTACCCTTCTTTTTATTTGGGAACAAATTCTTTTCTTTTTCACAGATCTGAGAAGTAGACTATCCTTTATTCTTCTAATTTGCTTATTACATCCCTCTTTATATCTAAATCATGAACCCATTTTGACCTTATCTTTGTATAAGTCTTAGATGCTGGACAAAGCCTAGTTTCTGCCAGGCTGTTTTCCAATTTTCCCAGCAACTTTTGTCAAATAGTGATTTCTTATTCCAGAATCTCAGGTTTTTGTGTTTATTAAACAATAGCTTACTATTATCATTGACTATTGAGACTTGTGAATGTAACCTTTTCCACTTGTTGACTGTTATATTTCTTAGTCAGTACCTAATGGTTTCAATGACTTCTGCTTTATAATATAGTTTTAGGTCTAGTAAAGCTAGGTCAATTCATTTCTTTTTTTTTTTTTTTTCATTAATTCCCTTGAAAATATTGACCTTTTTTTTTCTTCCCAATGAACTTTATTATAATTTTTTTCTAGCTTTATAAAATGATTTCTTTGCAGATTGATTGTTATGACACTGAATAAGTAGATTAATTTAGGCTGAATTGACATTTTTATTATATTTGATTACCCTACCCATAAGCACTTGATATTCTTCCAATTTTTTGAGATCTGTGTTTATTTGTATGGAAAAGCTAAAGTTGCTAATTGTTTCTAGTAGTTTTTAGTTGATACTATTGGATTTTCTAAATACATCATTATATTATTGGCAAAGTGATAATTTTCTTTCCTCATTACTTGCTCTAATTATTTTAATTTCTTTTTCTTCTCTTTTTGTTAAAGGTAACATTTCTAACACTATATTGAATTATAATGGTGATAGTGGACAACTTTATTTTACTTCTGATCTTTTCGGGAATGTTTTTAGTTTATTCCCATAACATATGATGCTTGTTGTTGGTTTTAAATAAGTGCTACTGATCATTTTAAAGAAAACTCCATTTATTCCTATACTCTCTAGTATTTTTTGATAGGAATGTATATTTAAACTTTGCCAAATTTTTATTTTTGCATCTATTGAGATAAATATATGATTTCTGTTAGAGTGGTTATTGATATAGTCAATTATACTAATAGTTTTCCTTATACAGAATCAGCTCCAAATTCCTGGTATAAATTCTACTTGGTCATGATATATTATGCTTAGAGATAATGCTATAAAATGTCATTCATGATCATTTTAAAAGAACTACCCTGAGTCTCCAAAACCAAACAAACTTGTCAGTCAATTCATCAAAGTGTAGCTATATATTTCCTTTAGGTTCTGGGAATAACCATGAAAAAGTAAAGCCTCTATTAGTGTTGTTGTCAATCCAAAATCAAAGGTTTGATGATTAATTAGTTGGGAAGAGGTAAGTTTTAGAAAAATGATTCACTAAGTTGGTATAATGAGAACTTGGGCATATGCTTCCCCTTTACACAAAATCAGTGGTGATCATTGGTTCAGCCTTATAAAATTCATATGAACAATGTGGATAGCTGTAGCTACAGATTATTAGAAGTTTTGGGATCACCTCATATGAAAAAAGTCAAAATAAGTACAAGATTTGATCATAAAGGGTGATATCATAAGCAAATTAGGAGAGCAAAGGATAATTTACTTACTAGATCTTTGGATACAGAAGGAATTCATGAACAAAGAAGAGCTAGAAAACATCATGAAATGCAAAATGGACTACATAGACTACATTAATTTGTTTTTAAATTGCACAAACAAAGCCAATATGATTAAGAGGGAAGTACAAAGCTGGGGAAAATTTGTTTTAAGACCAGCGTTTCTGATAAAGGCCTGATTTCCAAAAATACATAAAGAATTATTTCATATTTATAAGACTTATAGTTAAATTAAATCAAGTAAACCCATCTCTAGTAATATGAAAGGATCCAATCACTATTTATTAGAAAAATACAAATTAAAACAACTCTGAGATGTCACTTTATACCTCTCAGCTTGATTAAAATGACAGGAAAAATATATTCATTAATGCTGGAGGGAATGTGGGAAAATTAGGTCATAAATACATTGTTCATGGAGTTGTGAAATGATTTTGTAATTCTGGAGACAAATGTGGAACTATGCCCAAAGATCTATAAAACCGTGCATACCCTTTAACCCAGCAGGGCTACTGCTGGGTTTGAATCCAAAATCATAAAGAAGGGAAAAGGGCCCACATGAGCAAAACTGTTTATAGTAGCTCTTTTTTTTTTTGTGGTGGCAAAAAAGTGGAAAGTGAGTAGATGCCCATTAATTGGCAAATGACTAAATAAGTTGCAGTACATGAAGGTAATGGAATATTATTGTTCTATATAAAAATGATGAACAAACTGATTTTAGAAAGGTTGGAAATATTTACATGAACTGAGTAACAAGTGTAACTAAGTGAAACAAGTAGAACCAGGAATATATTGTACAAAATAAGAACTAAACTGTATGATGATCAACTATGAACGACTTAGTTTTTCTCAGTGGTTCAGTGATGCAAGGCAATCTCAATAAACTTTGTATAAAAAATGCTATCTCTATCCAGAGAGAGAATGATGCAAAAATGAATGTAAATCACCACATGCTGTATTTCCCTTTTTCTTCTGTTTTATTTTCCTCATATTTTTTCCTATTTATTCTAATTTTTCTTTCCCAACATGATCCATAAAAATTTGCATTAAAAAACATACATGTATAACCAGAAAAGTAAAGAAAACAACAAAAAAATTAAAAATGAAGTCCTGTGATCTCATGGAAAATCATGAAATTCTATAATCATAGTTCTCTGCTGTTATTAAACTGTCAGTGCCCTCAAAAAGTACTGAAAGAAGATATTTAATTCATTTTTATTTTATTCTAAAATTTCCCAATTAAAAAAGGTTGAAATCTAATACCAACTAGTGAATGACTGGAGTCAGGAAGATCCGTTTTCATGAGTTCTAATCCAGACTCTAACTGTGTGACCATAGGAGAATCATTAAATTCTGATTGCCTCAGTTCTTCATCTGCAAAATTACCTCAAGAAGGAAATGGCAAACAATTCTGGTAGTTACAGATTATTAGAAGTTTTATGATAACTAAAAAAATCAAAATAGTGTCATAAATAGTTGGATATGACTGAAATAACTCAATAATTAATCTACTCAGTTTTTACATCATGATAGTATCCCTTTCCTCTCTTCCACTTCTCTCCCCTACCCCTTTCCTTTCTCTTCCCTCTCCTTTCTTTCCTTTTCTGCTCTTTTCTTCCCAATCCTTCCCTTCCTTTACATTCCACTTTCCTTTCTCACTTTGCTTGCCTCACTCAGTATAATATCATGTAAATCTTCCCAGGTTTTTTTTTTTTTTTTCTAAATTCAGCCTGTTCATCATTTTTATAGAACAATAATATTCAGCGGTTCCCCAATTAATGGACATTTATTAATTTTCAATTTCTTTGCCACCACAAAAGCTAAAAAGCATGTTTGCAAATGTGAGTTCTTTTTCTTTCTTTATGATGTCTTTGGTATAAAGACTCAGTAGTGATACTGAACACAGTTTGGTAGTCTTTCGGGCAAAGTTTCAAATCAGTCTCCAAAATTGTTGGACCAGTTAACAAATCCAACAACAACGCAATAGTGTTCTAGTTTTCAACATCCCCTGCAACACTGATCATCTTTTCCTGTCATTTTAGCCAGTCTTATATGCATGATATGGTAGCTCCGAATTATTTTAATTTACATTTCTCTAATCAAGAGTCATTTGTAGCATTTTTATATGAATACAGATTTAATTTCTTTAATTTATTAATGTGAAAATTCTTCACAGTCTTTGACCATTTCTCAATTTGGAACTTTTATTCTTAGAAGTTTGATTCAGTTCTCTATATTTTTAAAAAGAGACCTTTTTTTTCAGAAACACTAACTAAAATCCAACAACCCCACCCCCACCCCATCCCTGGTCAGCTTCTTCCTGCTTCTCTTCTAATTGTTAGAGTTCTTAGTGTGTGTGTGTGTGTGTATATGTATGTGTGTATGTGTCTGTGTGTCTGTGTTTGTGGGGGATGAAGAGGAGGAAAAAGGTACGAAGGAGGAGAAATTTTTTTTGACAGTTGTTGAAGCCCACATATTCCTTGTCAAAATAATATTTAATTGCATAAAAACTAAATTGAGTATTACAGAGAAAACTAATTTTATTACTAATGTTATAAACTTTTAATTAGTGTCTATATAATAATGGATTTGACTGTCTTTATTGAGTATTTAAAAAAACTATTCATTTGGATTCATTATTGACAACACTATCATTTAGAGATAAAAAATAAATAATCTATGGAATAAAAGTTTGAGGAATTTTCTTATCATTGAAGGATGATAATATATTTGTTTTCTGTCTATTCTGTTAAAGTAGTTAACTAGTTAGAATATATTATGCTATGTTCCAGCTTGCAAAAGCAACTGTTATTCCACTGGAAAAAAAGCTTTATGTATACATAAATCAATTTATAATCCAAATATAAATTAATATTAAAAGTAGCCTCCAATATTACAATCCAGATTAGTTTCTTAGATTCATTACGTGAAGTCAATTTTCATAATTAATCAAAGTGAGTATTGGAAGCAAAAGTGAAAAACAATATCCTGATTTGCAGGTTAAAAATAGGCACATTTAATATAAAATACATAATAAGAGTGGAGAAAAATCACATTTTAATCCAACCATGCTATATCAGCTTAGCATATTCACAGAGAGACATCCTTGGAGTTCGAAAAAACAGTTTAAATCCTCCTTCTAATATGTATTGACTATATGACCCTTTCCAAGGTGCTTAATCTTTTCATGTCTTACAAATTTTGAAGTCTCTAAATTATAGAGAAGGTACTCATATACATTGTTAAAGGATTTGACATTGTTAAGTGTTTCTTATGCCAGTGAATCATAATTTTATTTTCTCCATTATCCTTTTGTTTTTCCCCTCCCCTACAATGTTACTAAAGGAAGAACCATGTGGTATAGGAATAAAAGGCTAGTTTTAGATGCAGAAAGTCATAGAATCAAGTGTAGGTTTTGTCATACAATAGCTATGTGACTCTATAGAAACAGAATAACTTTTCAGTGTTGAAAGAAGTACTCAAAAACTATGTTTTAAGTTAAAATTATATGACAATGTAATTTTTTAAATGGACAATTAAAGCTAGAAGTGATATTAGAAGTTATCTAGTTCAACATGTAAATTTTACAGATGAGAATAAACTGAAGGCCAAAATACTTAAATCAAATGAGCATGGTTAAAGTGACAGCATGAAGATTTGAGCTCACATCTTCTGAAACAAAATCTGTTACTTTTTCCAGTGTAACACACAGGAGTTTTTTTTTTTTTTTTTTTTTTTTTTTTTTTTTTTTTTTTTTTAATACTCACACAATCTGAAATCAGTCCACAAAGCTCCAAATCTTTTTATCACAACCAAATCCCAAAGTACTTTTATCTAGCTGCATAAAACATTTTTTTGAATAAGCAGGCTCTAATTTATTTTTGTCTTTCTATATAAGTTCCCTTGGATAGTAACAGGTATATATCATGGAATTAACAATGCCTATTAAGTTGGATTATACTGAATTGTTAGGAGTTATATTTATGCTACCTTTAGGTGGCATGAGTTACCAATGATCTACTCATAATTTCTGAACTAATGATCCATGTTTTAGAAAGATTGTTCATTTTAATAAAAATATCAATAACTGGTAAGAGGAGATGGGAACATTTCTTCTTATCTGAAAAGAGAAGATATAAAACTCATGGAAAATGATGGTCAAAGGCAGAGATTAAATGTGAAGTCATTTGAAAATGATTGGAATTGTAAATCAAGTAGAAATTTTTTGAAGCTCATTATGTACCACAATTATTGGGGATACAAAGAAAGACAAAATCTCTTCCTCTCACCAACTATCCCACATTTCAAAGTAGTAGACACCATTTAAGCACTAGTGTTAAGAGAGATTTTTAAAAAGCTCTTGCAGAAGGTGAGAATTGAATTTAGATTTGAAACAAATGAAAAAAATGAGGAAGAAGAACTCTCTAAGTAGTGTGACAATGAAGAAAATAGCAATAAATCAAGATATGGAGTGTCTTGTTTGAAGAAAAGCAGAAAGTCACTGTTATTGAATAATAAAGATTTTAGAAGACTCAAAAGCTAAGAAGAACACAAGGGTGAAAAAGGCTTTAAAAGCTAAGATGAGGATTTTGCATTTGATCCAGTTGGTAATAAAGAGTTATTAACATTTTTTGAGGAAATAAAATTGGTATGGTCAGGCCAGCACATTAAGAAGATAAATTTCATAGATGAATGGTAAATGGGCTTAGACGGGAAAGATGAGCTAGATAAATGAAGCAGAAGGTCCTTTTAAAAACCTACACATAAGGGGATAAAAGCCAAAACTAGGATAGTGACTTTTTGAGAAAATTAGATGTTTAATTGGGGAAGCTACGTAATATAGCAGACAGAATACCAGGCCTAAAGTCAGTAAGACTTGAATTCAAATCTGGCCTCAATCTCTAACCATGTTTGCCTTGGCTAAATAAGGTAAATAAGAAAATGTCAAACAATTTCAGTGTCTTTGCCAAGTTTCCCCCAAAAGAGGTCACAAAGAGTCAGAAATGACTGAAAATGACTAAACATTAATAAAAAAGTGACTCACTAGACAGTGCATAGAGTTCTGTGCCTGGAAAATCAAGTAGATCTGAATTCCAATTCAACTTCAAACATGTGCTAGTTGTATGAGTCATAGGAAGTCACAACTTCTGTAGGCAAAAGTTTCCTTAACTCTAAAATAGAGATTATGGTAGCACCTACCTATCAGGTTGTTATGTGGATCATATAACATATTATTTTTAAAGGTAATTATTAAAGTGCCATGGCACATATTATATGCTCAATAAATAATTATTTTCTTATTTCATTCCTTCTTTCCTTTCTTCCTTTTCTTCCTTCTTTCATTCCTTCCTTCTTTACTTCATTTCTTCTTTTCTTCTTCTTTCAAAGGAGATAAAATGTCATATAGGAGGTAATTTTAAGATAGAATCAAAAGTAACTTATAAGAAATAATAATCCTTACATCATTTACATATTGACATAGAATGAATATTTGCAGCAGTAGTTCTCAAAGTATACTCTAGAGCAGTGGTCCTCAAAGTGTAGTCCAAAGAATTGTTGGGGTCTCTGAAACCCTTTCATAGGGTCTACAAATTCAAAATTATTTTTTTATTTCTAATATAGTATATACCTATAAATATAACCCATGTGAACAAAAACTCTTTGAGCAGATCCTTGATATGGGCTAGAGAATCCTGGGGATTTCTGAAACCCTTTTAGAAGGTCTACAAATTCAAAAATAGTTTTTATTTCCAATATGGTACATGTCTATAAATATAACCCAGATAAATAAAAACGCTTTGGAGAGATCCTCAATAATTTTTAATAGGATAAAGATACTGAAAACAAAAGTTTGAGTACCACTGATTTAGAGCATGAATATGCGCTTAATTTCTTTTTCTTTTCTTGAACTTTTTGATTATCTAAAATAACTGAGTTTAATTGTACTTGTCAGAAGCAAGAATACAAATAGTGCAAAGCAGTACTCAAATAAACATTAAAATCATATAACAAGATAGACTTAATGCTCTATAAAAACAAACAAACAAAAACATGGATTTGTGAGAATGCTGGAAGTAAGGGCAATATTTTTAGTTGCCAAAGTTATATTAACATGACTTTAAAAAGAAAATCAAGAATATTAATATTATTATGTTAGTCTTCAAAGCAACTGTTGGTACCATGCAAACCTTGTTAAATGATGATCAAAACATGTTAAGGACCATCCCTAGGTGAAGGGGTAGGTCAATTCTCCCAGAGACTCCACAGCTTTGAATCATAACATCTGAAGGAGTTGCAAAGTAGCCTTTACTGACACAGGTGTTGGACTGGAGATGAAATAAATTGGAGGAAGAGAGAAGAAGAGAGAGGTCAGACACCACAACTGCCTCTCAGTGGAGAGGTAAGAGAATGCAACTGACCCTAAGTCTCTTTGTATCATTATCATCCTCTCACGTGAAGGGATCCATTCTACAGGTCTGGTTAAACCTCTAGCAACCACTGTCAAGTGGCTCCCATATCACAACACTACATGTGTTTTATGATCTATTTTATCTACATTATAATATGACCATGGATCTCTGAGAGTAATGGGCTAATGTTACCTTCATGATATTCAAATTTATAGCATTATAAATAGAATTGGAAGGTACTTTAAACTCATTTAAATGATAATCTTCATCTTAGATATGGATAAAATGAGGGGAAGGATAATTAATGAATTGTTCTAGTTTATATGAATACTGAGTGATGCCATATAGCAAGATAAAGTCGAAATGGGTTCATGATCTAGACATAAAGAATTATATTATAAACACTTTAGAAGAGCATATTATAGGAAGGATTTTGTGACCAAAGAAGAACTGGAGATCAATACTGATAACAAAATAGATAAAAAATGACCTATAGGATGATTTCAGAGAGGCCTGGAGAGATTTACATGAACTGATGCTAAATGAAATGAGCAGAACCAGGAGATTATCATACATGGCAACAAGACTATACAGTGATCAATTCTGGTGGACACAGCTCTCTTCAACAATGAGATGATTTAGACCAGTTCCAATAATTCAGTGATGAAGAGAGCCATCTACACCCAAAGAGAGGACTGAGGGAACTAAATGTGGTTCAGAACATAGAATTTTTATTCTTTTTGTTGTTGTTTGCATACATTTTATTTTGCTTCTTTTTTTGTTCTTCTACAGCATGATAATTGTATAAATATGTTGGATTTAACATCTATTTCTACCATTTTTAACACATATTGGACAACTTGCCATCTAGGGGAGGGTTTAAGGGAAAAGGGGTAAATTGGAACACAGGGTTTTGCAAGCTCTAATGTTGAAGAATTTTCCACTGTTTTGAAAAAAATATTTAATAAAAATTAAAAATTAAAAAAATACTAAGTGATGGATCTGGTATTTGGATTCACAATTTTGATTCCATGTGCAATACTATGCTTAATACTCAAAGGGTAATAGTACAAGGCAAATAGTGAATTTGAGTATATTGTCAGATCTTAGCATTGAAGAATTACATAAAAGTGTTGTACAAGATGCCATCTGAGAAGTATATGAGTTGAGAAGATAGGGAAGTCATATGGTAGAGTAAGAGATAATGAATGGCTAGCTTGGGTGTTCTACTGATATTGGTACAATGTTAAGAAATTTAGAGAAAACCTCCTAGGATATGGGCAGGATTCATGTAGAAAGTTGATTTTCTTTCCCTTTTTAAGTGAATTCTATAAATGAACTGATTGTCATAGAGTTATATAGGTATAGCCTCTGAAGCCTAATGAAAGTAAAATGTAGACTAATTTCAAATAATATTATAGTACTCTTCATTTCCACTTTATTTTTGATTCTATTTTCAGGGAAATATCTTTTCAGACGGAACTACTATTATAGGGAGTAGTAGGAAAGGGTTAGGATGTTAATGAGAGACAAGAGAATGATACATGATAAATGAGTACAGAAAATGAAACTCTTCAGGCCAAAGAGTTTTGTAATGAATGGAAAAAAATTAAATATGTGCAGATTATTTTCAAAGAGACCACTTGTTGCCCATCCTTTGAGATGTTATTTGTAAAGCATTTACAAGCTTAAAAACTCCATATAAGTGCTCATTATATTATTGCTTATTATTATTATTATTATTAATTATCTCTCAAATGTTTTATTTTGTGTGTTTACAAAGCATTTCAAAGGAAATTGTGGCTGAGTCCTAAATATACAGACGTGGAAGCAATGTCACTTATCTCTAAAGCATTATAGCATTATAAATAGAATTAGAAGGTACTTTAAACTCATTTAAATGATAATCTTCATCTTAGATATGGATAAACTGAGGGGAACGATAATTAATGAATTGTTCTAGTTTATATGAATACTGAGTGATGCCATATAGCAAGATAAAGTCGAAATGGGTTAGACTCACTTATAAATAATATAACTATAAATAAGTTATATCCCCTGATGGAACCCTAAGTTTGGTACCAGTATTCAGCTTTAGAAAAATTCTAACACATTCAAATAACTGATATGTACCAAGCTGGTGGGCTTAATATTAAAGAATAATGTTGTTGCTGTTGTTTTTTTTTTCTTTCCAGTCTTATTGTTGTGCCCTTTAAGACCAAACTTTATTATTAGATGAAGAATTGGAAACCTTCAAATATTCTTTGTTCCAGTTTCTTATATGAAAGGGAAATCTTTAAGTAGCCTAACTGCTTGCAAAGCTGGTTGGTAGGAAGGGAAGGGAAATACAATGACTGGATTTGCAGTAATGCTATCCTCTGCTACTTTAGAATGAACTTGGATCCAAAGACCACACTCAACAATATCTTTGCAGGAGACTAAATTCATTATTAAATTTCCCCTTTTTTAAAGAGGTAGAATTAGGAACATTTTAATAGCTACTGATTTAGCTCATAAAGGAAAAATAAATCTCACTCTTAGTTTCCACTCTTGTAATATACGGCTTTTTTTTTTATAGCAGCAGGTTACTAGGGAAGGAAGATGAATGATTGATTTAAGGAATGTCAGGGAGTAAGGGCCAACTTTTTATTTGCCACTGAAGGGAATTTTGTAATGCTATTTCCATTCCAAACTTAGCATGAGGTGAATTGAATGCATTTTTCTAGTCTTGATTTTGTCCTATTTCTTATTCATCCTTCTACATAATGTTTACAAGATTATTACAATTCCATTGTTTTCCTTCTTTTCTTTTCAGTGACATTAAATTCAAATCTTAGAAATTAATTGCCTCACTACTTGAGGCTAGCTGTTCTATTGTAGGATATTGGTCCTTGCTCCAGCATTGTTCAACTTTACATTGTTCAGTGGGAAGCAGCATGCATCTTTTCTGTCTTTTCTTCCTGACAGCTCATGTCTTAGATGGCAGCCAGTAAAACCTCACCAAACTTCTATTAAATTAATTCATTCAGTTTGTTTGTAATCATGCATTACTCAAACAATGGAAAAAGAAACTTTATATATTTGAAAAATACATCTGGCATAATTCCTGGGCATATTACCAAAAGAAAAGATTTGTTAAAGTAGTGCAGTAACATTTTGTGCTAAAAAAAGGAAATCCTATGAGTGATATGCGTATGGTAGGTACAAGCACAGGAGTGCATTTTATGACCACGGAGTTAATAATCCAACCAAAAAGATATTGCTTTGTGAAAAAAAAAAAAACAACAACAACAAAAACTAAGATAATTGGATTGGAGAAGTGAGAGATGAAAGAGGAGAACAACTTTTTTAAGCTAAAATATTACAAAGCTGAGAAAAATTGAAGATAATTGAATAAATTTAAGACACAGTAGGAAAAAAAAGAACTAGAGAAGACTGAAGTTCAGTTATTGACAATAGGAAAGAATAATCTCCCAAGGCCTCCTGAATTTTATTTCTTTATCTATAAGTTTTTTCCTGGGAAGCTAGAAGAATAAATTTACAAAAGGAAATGCCCAGATCTCTGTTATATTTTGTTTGCAAGTTATCTAATGTCCATCAACATTAATTTAAATATTATTTATTTCTCAGATTCAAAAATTGAGATATTCCACAAAATCAAATGATGAAAATTATTTGAACTCCCTTTTGTTAATTGTTGTGAGTTTTATTGTTATGATTTATTTATTCATGAAATGCATAATGAAGGGCTCAAATATATGTGATTTTATTGGTTTGGGAACTCATGAATATGTCTACCCATGAAGATGACAGTGTCACATAATTTATATCCCAAATAAGCCACTTGGTTCTAACACCTCAATTTAAAGATGAGCATATTTAGGCACAAGTGAAATAATGCCTTGTCTCATATCACATAAACAAGCATAAACAGAGCTTGACCATAAAAGTAAAAACAACAAAAAAAGGAGGAAATCCAAAAAGAAAAGGAAAGAAAATAAGCAAGAAATTAAAAAAAAATAACCTTGTATATGGAAAGGTACTATAGTGAAAGGGGGGGGGGAACACCTCAGATGAAAACAGGATGCCTACAGATGAAATCTCAAAGAATGATATGAATTGGTTTTAAATCCAAAGAGGCTTCTTGGAAGCGCTTGTAAAACACGAAAATTTTTAATGAATACTTTCTTCCATTAATTTTTTTAATCTTCTTTTTCATTTGGTTAATTGGAGTTTCAAATGAGTTGTTTTGTTCATTGTTTTTTTTTTTTTTCATTTCAGAAATTCTGTTTTTCAAGGAGTTGCTTTCTTTTTCTATTTTATTAATATAATTTTAAGAAGTTTTCTTCAGATAATTTCTGTTTCCTTTTTCAAACACTTCTGCAAAGTTATCATTTCCTTTCCCCATTTTTCTTGTAATTCTCTTTTAAGATCCTGTTTGAATTCTTCCAAGACAGTCTTGTGAAATGGAAATTAACTCATACCATCCTTTTGGGCTTCATCTGGAGATATTTTGAATTTAGTGACATCAGGATTTGAGGTCTGTTCTTCCCTGTCTCCATGAAAGCTATCTATGAAAAGAATTCTTTTTGATGTGGTTTTTTTTTTTTTTTCATTTTTAAAGATGCAAGTCTGCTCTTGGGGTAAAGGGGAGATTGTCCCAATCTTGCTCTTCAGACTATAGAAGGTTCACACTGCCCTGGGGCAGTGCTACTGACTTCTTTCCAGTGCTGGGTGTGCATGACCAAGTCTTGTACTTTTCTGGGGTTGAGCAGGTCGCTATTTGCCTTTTGTAGTTTCATTGGATTGTAACAACCACGCTAGCACCCAGGACACCCCAGAATCAGCCCAAGTCAGGATAAGCAAAAGTCCTCAGTCTTTATTCTTGGTCTTAGATGCAGGATTGAACAGGATGGAAGCAGATTCTCCACAATCACTTTCTCCCTTATCTACCACCAAGAGTGACCTTTGATTGTCTTATTCCCTCCCCCCCACCATTGCCCTCCTAAAATCCTCTATACACCAATCATGGAGCCAGTATGGATAATGGAAAGGACCATTTTCCAAGCCATATGCCCATAGAGTATTGTCCAATTAGTAGTTAGCCTCAAGCACTTAGCAGTCCCAACCTCAGTGCATTGACCCAATAGTTTCAGCCCTCTACAACTCCCACTTTCTTTTGTTTAAGAACACAGGTAGTCACACCATCCCTGACTTCTCAGGATGGTGAGACCCCCCAAAAGGAGGTGATAACACCCTCTCTGACTTCTCAGGAAAAGAGGTGAAAACAACAAAAAGGAGGTGATCACGACCCCCCCCCCCGACTTCTCAGGAAGGGAGGTGAAAGCACTAAAAGGAGATGATCATGCCCTCCCTGACATCATCTCAGGAAAGGAGATGTAAAGCACCAAAAGCAAGTGGGGATTGCTAGTGGATTTCTGGGCTGAAGGATCCTATTAGAAACAGGTAGGCACAAACCCATCAGCATGGGAAGTATTACATGAGCACATAGCAATAACACACAGGCTATTAGTGATGACTCTCCCCATACTGAGTACAGGCTCAATGTGGTGCAACAGACATGAATTGTATATGCAAGCAACAATATAACAAACAATATAAATCAATATGGTATTATAAGAGATTTCCAGAAGTCCTAGAAGGAGGGTATGTAAACAACAGCCACACATATGCCTTCTTCAGCAGCCAAGAAATAGTCCAAAACCAATCTATTGTCCATTGCTTCATATGTCAGGGAATCCAATGATCCTTGCAAGTTTTTGAAGTCCTGCAACAGTCTTTTCATGTGTTAGGGAATCCAATGATCCCAGCAGATTTTGAAGTCCTACAACAATCTTATCATATCTCAGAGAATCCAATGATTCCTCATGATTCCTAAGGGTTTTGAAGTCTAACAATTTTTGATGTCCATGAGTCAAACACCATAACTGCCATCTCTTTCAGTAGTGGGCACAGTTAGCAATGGAACCACTCAATGTTTCTTGGGTCTTCTCCTTTGTTTCAAGGGTCTGCTCCATCTCTCTCCAAAGGACAAGGCAAATATGGCTCATTGGCACACATCAGATCCTCCTCCACCTGTGGAGATACAAGCAAACCTTCTCCCCCAAGCAGTTAACTTATCTGGTCCCTTCCATTCACCACTTTCTGGGTCTCTCTGCTCGCACTGGACACTGCACTTCCAGTGGGTTATAAAACCTGTCTGCCAGAGCCAGTGCATCTTTGTCAAAAATCAAGATATTAATAGTATAAAGAGCTAGATTTAGAAGTTCTCTAGGGTTACCTGTGGCTTCCCCTTTCTTTTGTTTTCGTGGAGCATCTTAATGTCTCTGTTTCTCCACTCTACTATTGCCTGTACTTAAGGATTAAAGGGTATGCCAGTGGTGTGTAAAATCTTATACTGTGCACAAAAGTGTTCAAAATCTTTAGAAGTATATGCAGGTTTATTGTCTGTTTTTATGGCTTGTGGCACACCTATGATTGCAAATGCATGTATAAGGAATTCAGTGACCACTCAGGCTGTCTCTTTTGCTGCTGGTATTGCAAAAGTGAATACTGAAAAAGTGTCTGCCACAATGTGGATAAAAGATAGGTGACAAAAAGATTCATAATGGGTCACATCCATTTGCCAAATTTCATTGGGTCTCAAACTACAAGGGTTCATCCCTGAAGGCAGTGTAGGAGCATGGAAAGGAGGACAAGTTGTATAGGCTTTTACTATGCTCCTAGCTTCCTCTTTTGTTATTCCAAATTGTAAATGTAAAGCTTGAGCAGCCTGATGATATTTAAAATGAGATTCCTGGGCTTTTTGAAATAAAGGAGTATTGACCAAAATAGTTAGAATGCTATCTGCCTTTGAATTGCCATCAAAAATAGGACCTGGAAGTCCACTATGAGAGTGAACATGCAAAATATAAATCATACCTGGATGCTTTTTTCACTTGCTCTTGAAGTTTCTTCAAGAGCTGATTTATGTTAGAGGTTACAAATTTTATTTGGGCTGTGGCAATTCTTTGTACCACACCTACTGAATAGGCCGAATCAGATATTATATTTATATCTCCTGGATAATAAGTAAAAGCTAGAATGATTGCATACAATTCATTCTGCTGAGTGGACTGAAAAGGAGTTCTGATTACTTTCTTTATAATTAAGTCATGAGAGTATACAACACAAATATTATGTTTGGATGCATCTGTAAAGATAGTTGGTCCTTTAAGAGGAACTTTAGAAACCTTTTCTTCAAGAATCCATCACCAATTATGTAATAGTCTGGTTATCTTTAATGGAGACCCTGTGTAAAATTTGGAGTTGTGGCCAATAAAATCTGGGATGCTTTCACAGCATATATTAATTTGTGCTTAATATAAAAGGGGTGTATCTTATTGGGTCTTGTCCTGATATTTGTACTGCTCACTTAATGGCCTTTAATAAAATTCTAGCCACAAGCACTGGGTAAGGAGTAAGGCTTTGTTCTGTTTGTGTTGGGAGTTTCACCCACTTTATCGCACTGTCTCCTTGATGAAGGACTGCTGTGGGTGCCTCTTGTGTAGCAAAAACTGATATTTACAAGGGTTTTTGAGTGACTCAACCACATTGGATAAAGCCACATTGGAAGTTCTCCTGGGTGATAAGTCACACATTGTCTACCTGTATTAATGACTGGGATATTATTTACACATTCCCCACTTTCCCACATCAGTATGTGGATGGACACTGTTTTGTATGTACTCTCAGGAGGTGAAATGGTCAAGCCTATTGTGCCTGGAGAGGTATAGATTTCTTTTTTTTTTTTATTGTTTTATTTTTTATTTAATAGCCTTTTATTTACAGGATATAAACATGGGTAACTTTACAGCATTAACAATTGCCAAACTTCTTGTTCCAATTTTTCACCTCTTACCCCCCCCACCCCCTCCCCTAGATGGCAGGATGACCAGTAGATGTTAAATATATTTAAATATAAATTAGATACACAATAAGTATACATGACCAAAACGTTATTTTGCTGTACAAAAAGAATCAGACTCTGAAATATTGTACAATTAGCTTGTGAAGGAAATCAAAAATGCAGGTGTGCATAAATATAGGGATTGGGAATTCAATGTAATGGTTTTTAGTCATCTCCCAGAGTTCTTTTTCTGGGCATAGCTGGTTCAGTTCATTACTGCTCCATTGGAAATGATTTGGTTGATCTCGTTGCTGAGGATGGCCTGGTCCATCAGAACTGCATCATATAGTATTGTTGTTGAAGTATATAATGATCTCCTGGTCCTGCTCATTTCACTCAGCATCAGTTCATGTAAGTCTCTCCAGGCCTTTCTGAAATTATCCTGTTGGTCATTTCTTACAGAACAGTAATATTCCATAATTTTCATATACCACAATTTATTCAACCATTCTCCAACTGATGGACATCCATTCGGTTTCCAGTTTTTAGCCACTACAAAAAGGGCTGCCACAAACATTCGTGCACATACAGGTCCCTTTCCCTTCTTTATAATCTCTTTGGGATATAATCCCAGTAGTAACACTGCTGGATCAAAGGGAATGCACAGTTTGATAACTTTTTGAGCATAGTTCCAAACTACTGTCCAAAATGGTTGGATTCGTTCACAGCTCCACCAACAATGCATCAATGTCCCAGTTTTCCCGCATGGAGAGGAATAGATTTCACTTCTCTAGGGGGTATCTCACTTGTCCCAGCTGCATACAACTCTATTCTCCCTAATTATAATCCCTTTCTCCCATCAGATTCCTTCCTGGCTGATTGATTGTGTAGTCCCTTTCTCCCATGAGATGGCTTCCTGGCTGATTGGTCATGTCTGGGTACTGGGCACTCTCTGGGTGCACCATTTGCTGACATCATGCCCCAAGTGTTTTTTGCCTGGGGCCCTGCAGCTGGGCCCCTCATCCCCTTTCCCTAAATCGGTCTAAATTCTGAGGCCCAATGGAAGGCTCTGTTGCATTTTGGATATGGGTTATTGGGTTTTGTTCTCCCACCTTGTTTTCCCATTCTGTCTCTATACCAACATTGAGCTTTCAGATTTCCTACTTTACCACATTGAAAGCATTGACAAGTATCTCTGGAAGTCCCTTGCCAAAAGGGACTTTGTTTTCCCATGTTGAGATCTTGGGAACTCTACATCATAGCCTGGCTATAAAAGACATTGTTGCCCAGTGAGGCACAGTGTCTTATGATCTCCTGTAAGGGAGCACCCTTGTGCAGTCCTAGTATAATTCTTCTACCAACCTCATTAGCATTTTCTTTAGCAAGTTGCCTTATCAAAATGTCTGTTACTGCATTTTCACCATTAGTTTGTATGACAGCAGTCTTTAGATGTCCCACAAAATCAGCAAAGGGTTCATTTGGCCCTGGTGTTATTTTATGAAGGATTCACTCTTGTCATTTTTACTGTAGAGAGAAGCCCATGCTTTGACAGCAGCTGCAGCAATTTGCTCATATGCTGCTATGGAGTACTTAATCTCTACTGAGATGTCTGCATAAGAACCTACACCTGTTAGTTGGTCATAGATTATTGGAGTATGAACTCCACTTTGACTATTTTGTTGGTCTTGTATCCTACAGAGCTCACTATATTCAGAAAGGCACAACGAGTTTTGTCCAGGTTCTAAGCATACCCTTACTATAGATTTCCAGTCACTAGGGGTTAAATTCCATAAGCCAAATTCTGTTATAACATCTTAACATAAGCTGATGTAGCCCCGTAAAGAGTGCAAGCCTTTTTCAGGTCTTTAAGGATTTCTATATTAAAAGGAGCATATTTTCTACTTTCTTGACCTGGAGAGTTAAACTGTTGAATCATAGGATAAATTTGTAGTCTTAGCTCAGTTACATTTTTCTCTTCCTTAGTGGCTTTCAGTAGTGCCTTTTGCAATCTACTCATAGGAGGGGTTGGTTGCTGGGGGCGAGGTGCTGGTGGTGTCACTGCCCCTCCCACTCTTCCTCCTCCCTCCATCCCAGAAGGTAGAATTGATGGAGGAGAGTCAATTATCTGCTCTGTAGACTGGGTTGAAACTTCCTGGTGGGATGGAAAGTCACCACACCCTTGAGCCTCACTTAAATCTCCATGCTCTGTGGGGATATGGTCATTAATCTCTTCATTGTCTTCCTCTTTTTCCTCAGGCTTCCTCATCTGGCTATTCCTAGAACTTTTCTTTTTTCTATAACTTGCAGGATTTTTTAAGGCCAACTATACTGTGTTATATACATAGAATGCTTCTATGGAAATTGAATGAGGACCTTTCTCATTGTAGTATTCAGAGAATTGTTGTCCTATTAATCTCTAATTGTCTGGAGAGATTTGCTCTTCCTCTAAGAACCAAGGGGACATGTGTTCTAATGTACCCAGGAGTGTAGCGATCTGTTTCCAAGTTATAATTAAGCCTTGTCCTTTGATCAACTTAAACATGCTTTCTATAGCACCTCTTTGGGACAGGGGTGGTAGTGGTGGTTGAAATGGAGGAGAATCTTTTCCTAATATTTGCGCCATTTCAGCCCTTAACAAAGTAAGTTCCCTGTTTGTCTATTAAAATACTCAGCTAATTTCCTGGTCACCAGAGACTTCTTCAATGAAACTAGGGTCCTTGGTTCCACAATTAGCGCCAGATGTGATGACTGCATTTAGCACCCAGGGTATTTTAAAATCAGCCAGAGTCAGAATAAGTGAAAATCCTTGAACTTTATTCTTTGTGGAGATGAAGGGAATGACAATATGAAGTGAGAGCAATTGCGACACAAATCCAGCCAGCAGTGCCTCTGGCTCTCACACTCCACCCACCTACTCCTCTATCCAATCTCCTATATAACATATCAAATTTGCACAGAGTGGGCGGGGCCATTCTTTCCCAAAGCATATATTAATAGAATATTGTCCAATTGTCAATTAGCCATAAGTGCTCAGACTGGGCCTCGGTGCATCTGCTCAGCTTCAGCCCATTACAAATAATATTCCATAATATTCATATACCACAATTTATTCAGCCATTCTTCAATTGATGGACATCCCCTCAGTTTCCAGTTTCTAGCCACTATAAAGAGGGCTGCCACAAACATTTTTTCATGTACAGGTCTCTTTCCGTTCTTTAAGATCTCTTTGGAATATAAACCCAGTAGTAACACTGATGGATCAAAGGGTATATGCACCAATTTCATTTTTAAATGAGTTCTTTTGCTCAATGGATTTTTTTTCCATTTCACAAATTCTATTTTTCAAGGCATTGTTTTATTTTTCCATTTTGTGAAATCTATTTTGTAAGGAATTATTTGATTTGTCCATTCACTAACTCTTATTTTAAGGGGTTTTCTTCAAACAATATATGTTTTTCCTCTCCAAATTCTCTTGCAAAGTTCTCATTTCCTTCCCTATTTTTTCTTCTCTCTTTTAAGAACCTTTTTTGATTTCTTTCCAGAGAGTCTTGTGAGATGGGGACCGATTCACATCATCCTTTGGGAAATCATCTGAAGATGATCTGCTTTTAGTGTCCTCAAGTTTTGAAATTTGTTCTTCTCTTTCTCCATAAAAACTATAATCAGAGTTCTTTTTATTCGTTTTTTTAAAGATTGAGGTCTACTTTTACAACAATTGGAGATTGTCCCAGTTTCCTCTACAGGGGAAAGTGGTTGCATTGGGTTGCTAACTACCTTCTGGTGCTGGATGGGTATGACTATGTCCAAAGTTATTTTGGGTTTAAGGGGTTCACTATTTGCCTTTTGTATTTATGTTGGATGTTTTGCACTTAATCTGTGAATCTATTGGTTTGCAACCAGGACAGATTAGGCAACACTGCTGTAGATTCCTCTTGTAATATTCTCTGGTGTATTGGGTTCACACCATCCCAGTTCTCTGCACTCTATATGCTCTCGGCTTTTTCCTCCTTGCCTGTTTGAAAGAGACCTTTTTTGAAGTTCTTACAAAATGCATTTTGCTGGAAATTTGTTACACTCTTAATATTTTTGGGTTCTCTCACTTCAGAACCAATCAGAGGCTTGGTGTTGATCTGGTTGGCACATCCATAGGCACATCAGAGAGGGCTCAGATAAAAACATGTCTCCTCTCCACCATTTTCATTAAACCTTGATTTAAATCACTTAAAAAAAAAAAAAAACTTGCCATATGTGGACAAAAATTCAAAATAATATGTTTTAAAGTTTTATATGATTTTCCATTAAGAATATGGTATTCTATTGGTTTAAAGTTAGTATCTTGATTTATTTGTATCTTATACAGTGTTAAAAATATAATCATGTTTTCACAATTTCTGTATATCTTAGAAAATTAAAAATTAGAAGTAGATTAACTTAACAAATCAGTGGCTATCAAAATTTGCAATGTATTCTTATCTAAATATTTTACTTACTCTATTCATTCAATTTAACATTATAATTCTTCCTATATTTTTATTATTATGTGGAACAAAGATTCACGGGTCTAAAAGTTGAAGGGAGCTAGAAATCTTGTGGTCCAACCTTTCACATCACAGATGAGAAAACAGGCTGAAAAGGCTAAGTGACTTGCCCAAGGTATTTCAAATTCTCTGATATTAAGATAATTATATTTCTTTTCTAGCTGTTATTTTCCATGCATTCTAACAAAGTTTTTGGAAGTTATTTTACTATATCCAAACAAATATTAATATATTGCACCTCATAAAGCACATGAAATAATTTATCAATCAGTATTGAAGAATGAGTATTATTTCATATATTTCTATCTAGTCTTTTAGGATAGCATTATTTAGCATATATTTTGGCAATATTTTTACCCAGGAGGAACTTATTTCAACTTATGATTGTTTTCAATGAAAGGAGAAGAAATACTGCATCTATGAAACCACAGATAGTCCTAAATCCTACAAGATTCTGAAACAGTCAAAATCTTTTAGTTATTTTCTCTGAAAGATGGATTCATATAGCATGATAATCAAGTACATTTATATTTATGGGAAGATTTCTTGACACATAGCATAGTCATAGTGAAGATTCTTTTTTATTATAGAAAAGAAATTTTTATATTTCTATTACTTGAACTTTTGAATTTTAATCTTCACACTCCTTACACTTTCTGTTTTTATTGTCTTAATGCACATTTGTTCTAAATAGTCTATGAATACTGAATAGGTCAAATTGTTCAAGCATACTTTTATCTCAGATTTCCTGTATTTTCAGCCTTTTCTGCATTCATAGTTGCCCACAATATTTGGAGTTGTTTTATTATAGAATTCGATTCAATTTAGCTTTTTTGCAAGGATGGGTGAACCCATCCTTTTTCATTTTTTTCATGGATTCATATGAACCCATATTTTTCATTTGTCTAACAATTTATAGCATTTTTCAAACAGTTTTGAGTTAGTATAATCTCAACTTGGGAACTTTAGTAAAGGCAATTTAAGGACACATCTTCCAGATTTCTTTTGTACCTGATAATTGTAAAAGTCTAAGGAGTTTATTTTATTTTTGTTATCAGCATACTTTGAAGTTAAGTAGTTTAGCCTTTAAAGAACTATCTATCTCATTCTTAATGATAAAAATAAGTAACTGAGTAGAAGATAGCCACAAAATCACAAAGAGATGCAATCAGTAGGAATCTTTTAGAACACAGTACAGCTCCTTATCATGACTTTGCTCTATGATATTGCTAAAAAGAAATTTTCAGGCATTCTCTTGAAAGTCAGAAATACTGACATGATTCTAGATTCACTCTTTGAACAAACCAAATAGTTTTAGCAACAAATAAAAGCAGCAGTCCATATGATTGACATTCACTAATAAATATGACTGCTTTAACACTAGAAGTACTATTCCTAGATAGTTTGTACTTTAATCCATGTAAAAGAGTTAAAATTGGAAGAGAAAAAAAATCCTTTTTTTTGCATCCAAATTCCCAGCGCATAGCTATACAAAGCCTTAATCAGTCTTATCTCTGATGAAAACTGCAATACTCAAATCAACTTCCAAAATTGCTGCAATCAAATGAAAATGTTATTGACTGTCAGAATAACATATACCTTCATAAAAAAGACTTCAATGGCTACCAATTTTATCCCTTATTCACTTAAAATGACTTGTAAAATACCTCTAAAAATATAAAGTTAGTGAAAAAATTTCAAATGTATATATTTCAGCTAAAGAAAATACTTTTATTACATGAGAAAACAAAGGCTTAATATTTGCAAAATTAATGGAAATATAAATGGGCGTTTTTAATATTCTTGTCCTTCCCTTTGTCATCACTTAAAATAGCAAAATTGGAAGATGAAATAGAAAAAATCCACTAGATTTTTCCATATGTATAAAGCATGGAGACTACAGTTGAGGTGTAACTCAAACTTTTTTCTTAAGGATTTTATTCACATTCATATAAACACCCTATATTCTCAGATTATCTTTCTTATATATGTAAAGCAATCCACATATTGAAGGGTGTATTTATTAAATGCATATATTTGAATATATCTCCCACTAATCCTTTCTACTTCCAAGAATCTTTAATTATATTTTATTATGTGAGATTTCAAAATTAACTTCACTATGTCATCAAAATTAAATTCACATTTGTTTCAATAAAGAAATTCAAATTTTCATAGACTGATCAAGAGATTAAATTTTAAAAATGAAAACTATGAATTTTTACCAAACAAATGTCAGAAACCAAATAAGAAATTGATTAAAATTGAAAAAAAAAAGAAACAATATCATCTAAAAGTCATATTTTAACAAAACAAGTAATTATTATTTTCTGATGATTGGAACATTATAAATTACTATTAATGTAACATAAACATTTATTTCAAGAGTAAGCAAATTATAAATTCCAGGGCAAATCAAGCTTATTTTATTATGCATAAAATGTATTAAAACCATTCTTATCTCATGAACAGTACAAAAATAGGTGGCAGGCCAGATTTTCTTCATGGACCATAGTTGTACTTACATTATTATTTTATGTTTTTATTTATTTAAAACAAAAAACAAAATAGAAAACAAAGCCAAAAATAGGAAAAAAGGGAAACATATTGGCATGTGTACAGCAGAAAATGAGATGATTCAAGGTATGAAATAATGAATATCTGTTTCAAACAAGTGTATATAATAAATATCTCACATTGTATTCAGAATTTTCCATCCTTTCTTGTTTCCTTGTAAATTTTCTTTTGTTTTCTCCTTTGTACTTTTTACTTTATTCTTTTCCCCCCTTTTCTTTCACTCTCATCTCCCTGAAACAGAATAAAATAAAACATGAGATTTTATTTTTGTCTTTCTATCCATCTATCTGTCTGTCTTTTATCTATCTATATGTGAGTATGTATATTAAAAAAATATATATACACACACACATACATATCTACACATGCATATGTAGTCATCTCTTAATCATACACATATTTACACATATGCACAAAAGGTTATACTGGGCTTTTTTTTTTTTGTCCTTTGTTTCTCTGAAAATAGCTAACATTATTCTTCTTAGATCCAAGTTTTTCCACATTTTTCTAAATCCAGCAATTCCTAATTTACCACATCACAGCAATATTCTATCTTTTAAAATATCTAGTTGTTTAAATAGCTTAAAACAATATTAATTAATATGGCTAAATATAGTGTCCCTATTTTTTCGCTTAGATTTAATTGATTTTAATGTTAACCTCATCTGATATCCATGACTACTACTCCTACTTTTAAAAATAATACATTATACTGCTCTACTTTGCTTCTATCCTTTAAATTGCTTTGTTATTACTTAACCTATTCTCTCTCCATCTCCTTATCCTCAGAGATAAAACAGAGCTTAAGCAATCACATCTATACAATGGAGGGAAGACCAAAAATTTATAAAATTGAAGGCAAGTATCAGTCAATGAGAGGAATTATGGAAATGAAAAGGAAAAAAAAAGCTTATAGAGAAGAAGTGGCTCTTACAATATAGGACATCCATTGTTTACTCTGAAGGTAACTTTATCAGCTTCCTCCTTTTATTATTAAATGATTTTATTAAAAAAAAACTTCTTGGTACTTCAATGGGGACCATTGTGATATTCTTACAGAATATCCATACATATATCCATGTCCATATCCATACAATATCCATAAGTGTGTTGTAGATTAGATGTGTATAATTGCATTGCAATCTACATCAAGAAAATATACAACTCAATGATATAACAAATCCACTGCCATATTAAACAATTTTAATTTTAAAGTCTTTTTCTATTTTCCCCTTTACTGACTTACATTCTTAATATTTCAGGTATTGCATGTATGTGATGAATATCATTCAGCCTGATTTTAGGAGAAACAGCAACCTTTTCTGAAGTATCAATAATTGTTGTACTACAGGTTGTTCATTTTTTTTCCTACTGTTACTTGAGAGCATCAAAGATAAAGGATAAGAACTGGAAACAAATAAGGAAGAAAACTTTTACTAGAATGAGGTATTATTTACTCTTACCTTAAGGTAACAGTGAAAAAGAAATTTCTTTTTTGTATTGACAATTTTCATTTATGACTTCCAGTTCCAGTTTCTTTTTATAAAAAAGAATATTATCCTTAACAATTTTTCTTTCCCATACTTCCACTTACTCTTCTTATTATATACTATTCTTGAAGCAAAAGCACAAATTTATAAATTTTTAGATTTATGTTTTAAATGTTTATACTTTATAGTCAATAATTTTTAAAACAACCAAAGTGCAAAGCAAAAGCTTGCTTTTGACATGTACTTTCAAATTAGCAACGAAATCTCATTAATCTACTGATAAATTCCAAATCTAGAAATACTATTCTGTACTAAGTTAAGAAATATGAATTTAAGATATTGAAATTATTGCTAGTTAGAGTCACTATATGCAATTACATAGTGGAAACTGAAATGAATATGAAAGAATTTTCAACCTTTCTGTTCACCAGGACTTCATCATTGTTTCCAGAAACTCATCTTAATACAAAATCATATAAACTCTGGAACTCCTTTTCAGTACTCCAAAATTTGAGAATAGCTGTTGAAAAGCTTCTCACAGATCCTATATTGAAGGAGGCAGTTCAGGGTAGTCATGTTATCATTTTCACATGATTTCAGAACAAGGAGTCATCATATATCAGTCATCCTCCTTCTTATATCATATTGCACTCATCACATTTCATTTTTTTTAAAAATATGTTGCATTTCCTCCTTACATTTTGAACTCATCAAGGGCAGGTTTTATATTTTGCCTTTCTTTGATCCCCAGTACTTAGTGCAGGGCCTGATTTTTAGAACTTTTATTGAATAACTGATTGAGGATAAATACCACTATTGTGGCCTTAGTTACCGGATGAATATTTGGAAAACAATTAAAGGGCAAATTTCACTCCCCTTACCTTCTGTGTTGTCTCTTTTCATCACATTTATTTTTATTGCTTCACAATTTCTTTCTTATATTCTTTCTGTTACTGTATTTTTTTTATTTAAATCAGCAATATTTTTCAAGGTTTTCATATCCTTTTGAATTGGGGCTTTGCACATGTTCCCCAAACAACTTTAGAATCTGCCCTATCAATTTTTTATTCCATTGTTAGGTTATGATGACTATTTTGTAAAACTTTGTTTCAAATTTTGCCTCTGACATATATTGGCTATATAGAAAAGTCACAAACTCTCTGTGTTCAACATTAGTGTCTGAGACTGTCAGTTTCAAAGAAAATGCTGACCTACATTGGTAGACGAAGTTTCATCACCCATAAATCTCTAATAATAAAAAGAATAAGAATATCACAGATCCAATGGCTAACTTTCTCATTATTATCTCTCATTAGGTGAGAGGAGGTCTTCTAATTCATCAGAGACATGTTCATGTAGCCAGGTTCAATTCACAATATTAAATCTTTCATGAATTTTATAAATCACAACTTATTTTTATTTTTCTAGAAGTTGAATTTTATTGTACTAATGTTTTAACATATAGAATGATTTATTGTACAGGCAAACCTTCCACAGGGATTACATTCCTAGAAAATGGCTTAAGGTTAAAATGAGTTTGTTGATACACTGAAATCATAGAAAAATATGGGGTTAGAGTCCGTTGACCACAAAAAACTATGCACAAAATAAAATTGATAACATGCAAAACATTTTTCAAGAGTAATGCTATTGTATTTTATAATCTTTTCTGCTAATATTTAAATTTAAAACATTGATTTCGGAAAAAGAAATATTCACTTTCAGAATGATGAGGTTGATGAGTCAGGGAACCAAAATATGATGAGGTGAAGTCTAGTTTTGGGGGCTCCCTGAATGGAAACCAAAATATGATAAGGTTTAGGTTTTGGGATTCCCTTTAGTAGGGAACTAAATGATAAGGTCTAGATTTAGGGAACTAAAATGAGATTAGGATTTCTGGTGGTTAGGAAGCTAAATGATAAGATCTAGTGTCAGGTTTGGGGTTCAGGGAACCATATGGAAAGTTTTGGCTCCCCTGCACCCCCCTGGGATTCAGGACAAGGGAAGGGAGTTTTGGGGAACCCCCTTTTGGCGGCACAGGTATTCTCTGTAAAGGAATTTATAAACCTGAAAACCTAGATTGATAAAAGAGGTTTATTATAGGGACTGGAAAGTAAGGTTAGAAATCCTTACAGAGAGGTATAAAGTCTCATTAGGGAAATAGGTGAGGGTAAAGAGAGGGTAACATTGGAAAAGAATATTATTCCAGGGGACAGAGGTTTCCTTGGCACAGCATGGCATAGCATGGCATGTTTAGAACCTCTGCAAAGAAAGGATTTTAGATTGACTCTTTTATAATAGGAGCTTTGGCTACAAGCTGAAGGGGACTAGTTGGTGGAGTCCCAAATTGGCTCATCTACTAGCTCAGTTTCAGCTTGAGCTGGAATTTGAATTGAATGAGTTTCTTTAATTGAATAGAGTTGGAATTCTTTTCCTAAGGACTAGAACCAACAGAATGAAACCTAGAAAACAGAATGAAACTGTTTGTATTGTTTCCCTTGGGTGAGGTCCCTCACTGAGGCAGAGTTGGAGATTTTCTCCTTCAAGGAGTTTTAGAGTTTCGGGGTCCCTTCTTCAAGAATACATGCAATCTATAGTGCCATGAAGAAAAATTCTTAAAGCTAAAACATTTTTAAACAGATTTTAATAATCTACTGTATCAGATAGCACTATGACTCTACTTTGGTCACCATCTAAAAACCAAGGGAAGGTTTCTGGGATTTTATTTGCTAGTGTCAAAAGACACTGAGTTCTCTCAACATCTATTCTGCAACTTTGTGCTTCATGGCTGATAGATGAGGTTGGAAATAATGTAAGATATATACCAACTTGCAACAATCCATTAGTGATAACTGTTTTGTGTGCCAAGATCCTTATTACTATTAAAGTATGGGAGCAAAGTGGAGGTAATTTGATGTTTAACCTTAATCAGCATCCTTATTGTTTCTAGTCAATTGTTTTATTAAACCGAGAAAACTTGCAATGTCTTAAAACAAACAGAGCCCAAAGGACTTACCCTGTGCTTTGGGGGTATAATGGCAACATTCCATTTATTCATACACGTATAACCCTGAAAGAAAAATAAAATGATATGAATACGAAAACAAGTATGCCAAAATAACATGAGTGTTAGAAATTAAAAGACAGATAAATCAAAAAAAGAGCATGATTTTATTTGCTTATTTTGTTAACATCACCAAGTATTTGACTGCTAGATGCTAAATGCATCACTCAGTTTAACAAGCAAAATATTTTACATGATAATAGATATATAGTACATTTCCACCACTGCACTTCCCCATTTTCTGCTCCCAGTCCCCCAAATAAAAAAAAAAAAAAGGTTAATAGTTTTGTTTAATGTTTCCCTTTAATTGCAGATATGTTCACATTTTAAAAACACAGAACAGTAACTCAAATATATATGTATTTTTTTTTATTCTGAGGCAGTGTGATGCAGTGGAAAGGATGCTGTACTTTAAATTAGGAATATGGTTTTAAGTCTTGCTCTGATATCCTGTTTCTTTTGTCATGGACCTGAGTTTTCTCAGGAAATAAGGATTGGTAGTAAATGTATAACATTTCCCATTACGTTTTCCTTAACTGAAGTTTATAAATTTCATATAGCTAATTTTATATCATTCCATGCATTTAAAAATGTGTCCATGACTTTACTTTATCATTAATCTCTCAGAGGCTTTAAAATATTATTGTTGGTATGTATGTGATTTAATCAGATATTTATTGGGGTCTAAGGGAGCAGTTAGATACTACAGCAGAGTGACAGACCTGTAGTAATAAAGATTTATCTTTGTTAATTCAAAGCTCACCTTCAATACTTAAGCTGTATGATCCTAACCAAGTCATTTAATCTTGTTTTTCTCTGCTGCCTCTTATATAAAATCAGCTAAAGAAAGAAATGGCAAATTGCTAAAACATCTTTGCCAAAAAATGCCCAAGTGGGCTCACAAAGATTTGGACATGACTAAACAACAGATATGGTCTGAACTTTGATCTAATCATCATTTAGGATAATACCATTTATTCATAACCAGATCTACATCTTTTCTTTTATTTCATCTATAATCAAAATTTGTATTTTCTTATAGTTTACATAATAAAAGAGCTTCTTACTAGGAACAAAATGATGCATGGACCTTGAATCTACATATACATATACATATATTACTATAGACTTATTAGCTATTGTCATAACTAGTTTCATTTTTGTTGTTTGTCCTTTGTTCTACCCTTAACTACAAAAAGAGTCTCCTCTTTCACCTAATCAAAAATAATCTAAATTAATAAAGGAATGAATGAATGAATCTGGGAGGGAAGACCTTCAGGGTTTCTAGCCATAGCAGAAATTCAATATGAATGCATAAGGATGCAAACAATAACCAAATGGGGCTTGACTTAATACCTATTGGTGGTCAATTAGAATTAGATTAGTTTTTGTTTAAGGCCTGTTTTTTATTATTGTTGTTATTATAGCTTTTTATTTACAAAACATATTCATGGGTAATTTTTCAACACTGACCCTTGCAAAACCTTTTGTTCCAAATGTTCCCCTCCTTCCCCCAACCCCTCTCCTAGATGGAAGATAGTGCAATACATGTTAAACATGTTAAAATATAAGTTAAATATATCTTGTGGCACAAGAAAAATCATATGTAGAAAGAAAGAAAAAAAAAACCTGAGAAGAAAAACAAAAATGCAAGCAAACAATAACAGAAAGAGTGAAAATGCTATGTTGTGGTCCACACTCATTTTTCCATAGTCCTCTCTCTGGGTGCAGATTACTCTCTTCATTACTGAAGAATGGGAACTTGTTTGAATCATCTCATTGTTGAAGAGAGCCCTGTCCATCAGAATTGATCTTCATATAGTCTTGTTGCAGTGTATAATGATCACCTGGTTCTGCTCATTTCACTAAGGATCAATTCATGTAAATCTCTCCATAAGGCCTGGTTCTTGAGAAATAAATCTAACCAGTAATCCCCAAGATATCTTGGGAGGGTTTAGAGGTGCAGAAGAGGAAAAAAAAATGCTTTTAACAACATTTGTAGGTAAGGGTATGGTAACTTATGTAAACAGAGGCAGAAAATGAGGGAAGCAGAGAAGAAAAGAAGGAAGGCAGGAAAGAAGAAAGGACAAAAGGAAGAAAAGAAGGAAGCAAAGAGTCTTTCAAATGACCAATTCTAGGCCAGCTTTACTCAAAGAGATTGTTGTTTGTCCTTCATTCTCAAAGAGGACCACAATAATAAGGAGATGATGCCACAACATGCAAATGTAATATGACAAGCAAATAACAGTTTGACATAGCAGCATTTATTTATAAGGTCTTGATGTTCTAGAACTTTTTCAACAAATATGATTTTGAGAATAACAATATTCTTAACTTCATTCAATAATCTAAATTGTTGAATCTAATTTTGTTTTCATACTCAATACTTACTTGTGGCAACAATTTACTTCTTTCTATTTATGACAGATTGTTCATGCTCAGAAATTGGATTATTACATATCTATTAGGAAAATTAAAAAAAAAACATTTTATGTAACATTTTAATATTTTGGCTAGATTCTACCTGAAGTACTGGTTTGCAAGGATGTTTGGTTCATAACTAATTAATAAAATTTCATTTAATTAAATGTGTCAGTAAGTATAAAACTTGAATTGCTTCATGAATTTTGATATCCTACTTCTATAGAACTTGGAAAATATTCAAATAATTTTAGTTTTTCACACACACACAAACACACATATTTTCAAAATAAACATCAGGTTGTGTTTCACTTCAACTAGAGAATTTAACTTTAATCTAACATTTAAAATAAATTAACATTCAGTATTACATTCCATTTTAAAAAGTCAATGTAAATATTTTGCTTGTATCTAGCTCAATATACCATCAAAACATTTTTAAAAATTAAAAATCAGATTTTTTATATTGATAACCAACACATTTTTTGGTTCATTATTCTCTTCATGGAAGGGTATATTGAAATCCCCCTTATTTTATTTTTTTTTTAAAGAAAAAAAGGATTAATATAAGAAAATTGATAGATGTATTAGTTATGACATTTTTTTCTTTATTAATGTTATAGGTAATATTTTACACATTAGGAAGCCATTATAAAGTACTGGGAGAAGCATAGAATTTAGTGTTTGTTTGAATCCCAGATTCAACATTAACTTCTTTGTGATCTTGAAAAACAACATTTTTCTCTGTGTATCACTCTATGCCTTCTATGTGTCTTAATTTTCGAATCAAAAACTTGGATTTTTGAAGTGGGAGAGCTAGGAACTTCCTACCTATGTAGCTATTTGTTATAATTTAGTATATAACTGGTATCTTAATATCCTTCCATGATTGAGTTTTAGGAAAATAAGCATTCAGATTTAGTTTTGTATTATTATAACATAAATAATCACTTTGTGTACTCCTACTTTTTTGGAAATATTTAATAATATTGATTTTTTTATTCACTATACTACATTACTACATCCATTACATTTTTTGTATTCCTTTGCATTTTCTATATTTGTTGTTTTTTAAAAAAATTAAATTTAAAATTATAACAGATTTGTAGGCCAAAATTGGTTTACCATTTCCTAACAAGTACTCACTTTCCTTCCAGTACATTTTCAGTACCAAAACTGATTCCCTCCTCCCTCCCACCTTCCCTCTCTCCCTCCCTCCTTCTTTCCTTCCTTTCTCTCTCTTTTTCTCTCTTTCGTTTTTCTCTTTTTGTCTCTTTTTCCTTCCTTCCTTCCTTCCATTCTTTCTTTTTCTTTCTTTTTTTCTTTTTTTCTTTTTGTCTCTTTTCCCTTCCTTTTTTCCTTTTTGTTCTTTCTTTTTTCTTTCTTTCTTCCTTCCTTCCTTCCTTCCTTCCTTCCTTTCTTTCTTTCTTTCTTTCCTTCCTTCCTTCTTTCTCTCTCTCTCTCTTTATCACTTCCCCTCATTCTGTCTTTAATGTGAGGGTATATTTTCAAGCAATAATATTGTTGAATCACATACACATACACACACATACACATATACATAAATATATATATACACAAACATATAGTGTACACATATGTGTAGATGATGTGTATACATAGGTGATATGTGTGTAAATTATAAACATGCATTTTGATTTGGTAATATGAATTTGTGTGTACATATACAACTCTCTAAGTGTATATATAAATTTATATGTATATGTATATATATATATTCAAATATATGTAAATATATATTGTATTAACAATTAGTTCAACTCTATTTTATTCTCTACTATTCTTCAGGTTTTACAACTGAAAAGAAGAAATTCTTATCAGAATATTAGTTATTCTTGTTAAGATCATGCTCAAAATCCAATGTTAAACTATGTTAAATATTTTTATTGTACTTTGTTTATTTTTAGTTAATATACATTGCTTTATGAATCCTATTGGAAAAGAAAAAACAGAGCAAAAGGGAAAAAATGGGAACAATTTTGTTTTTTTAAATAGAAAAAAGAAGTGAACATAGCATGTGTTGATTTACATTCAGTCTCCTTAGGTTTTTATTTTGTTTGTTTGTTTGTTTGTTTGTTTGTTTTTTCCCCTGTTTGCAAATGACATTTCTTGTCAAGTCTATTGAGATTGCTTTGGATCACTGAAGTACTGAGAAGAACCAAGGCTGTCATAGTTTATCATTGCCCATTTTCCCTGTTATTGTATACACTGTATTCATGCTTCTGCTTGTTATGCTCAGCATCAGTTCATGTAAATATTTCCAGGCCTTTCTAAAATTAGTTTGTTCACCATTTTTATAGAACATATTATTCCATAACATTCATGTACCAAAACTTGTTGAGCCATTTTTCAATTGATGGAAATCTATTTCTTTTCCAACTCTTTGCTACCACAAAAGGTAGCAAATAATATTTTTGAATATTTGGGTCTTTTGCCCTGCTTTGTGATTTTCTTGGAATATAGACACAGTAATACCACTGTTATGTTAAAAGGTAGGTACATTTTTATAGCCCTTTGGACATAGTTCCAGATTGCTTTCCAGAATTGTTGGATCATCTCACAACTTCACCAACAATCCATTAGTGTCCCAGTTTTACCAAATCCTCTTCAACATTTATAATTATCTTTTTTTTTTTTTTTTTTGCTATCTTAGTTAATCTGAGAAATCTGAGCTGATGCCTCATAGTTGATTTCATTTGAATTTTTAATCAATAGTGATATAGAGCATTTTTTCATATAATTATAAATGGCTTTAATTTCATAATCTGAAAATTATCTGTTCATATTCCTTGACAATTTCTCAATTGGGGAATGACTTTTATTCTTATAAATTTGTCACATATCTTCATATATTTTACAAATGAGGCTTTCATCAAAAATACTGCTGTAAAGATTGTTTCATAGTTTTATACTTGTGTTTTAATCTTGTTTCTGTTAATTTTGTTTATTCAAAAGCTTTGTAATTTAATGTAATCAGAATTTTTCCATTTTGTTCTCTAGTTCTTTTTTGGTCATAAATCCCTATTTCCTTGAGAGTTTAGTTTTGGAGGTTAGTAATAATATCCCTTGGGATTTTCCTCGTGGGATCTCTTTTTAGAGGTGGTTGATAATTTCTTTCAATGGGCATTTCTTCTTCTGTTTCTAGAATATTGGGACAGTTTTCCTTAATGACCTCTTGTAGATTGCTGTCCATGCTCTTTTTCTGGTCATGCTATTCAAGTAGGCTAAATTTAAATTAGTTTTTAAATTGTATCTTTTGGATGTATTTTCCAGTTTGGCTGTTTTGCAAGAGAGATATTTTTCATTTTGTTCCACTTTTTAAATATCTTCATTTTGTTTGGCTGATTCTTTCTGTCTTACAAAGTCATTAGCTTTTATTTGTCCTGTTTTAGTTTTTAATGTGTGTTTTTTTCAGTTATCTTTTGTATCTCTTTTTCCATTTGATTTATTCTAAGGGGTTGTCTTCTTCAGACAATTTTTTCTTCCTTTTTTCCAAACTGTTGACTCTCTCATGCATATCTTTCATTTCATTTCTCATTTTTTTCTCCTTCCTCTCTTATTTACCTTTTGAAGTCTTTTATGAGAATTTCTAAGAAGCTCTGTGGGCTTTAGACCAATTTACATTACTCTTTGAGATTTCTTCTGTGATCATTCTGTCATTGTCTGAGTTTTTGTTTTGATCTGTCCTGTCACCATAGTAGCTTTCTATGGTTAAGAGTGTTTTCTGTTTCTTGCTCATTTTCTTTCTTTTTCTTTTGGTTGTAATGTTCTAGTGCCAAAATGTAGTGTTCTTGGTAGGTTTTCTGTAGGTCTTAGAGCAGTCTTCAGTAATCACCACAAGAATAGCCAGGTGTTAAAAGTCTTTATTGTCTCCTTCACCTGGTGCTCAGCTAGCTTTCTTGTGGCCTTCAGAGGGGACTTAGTTTCAGTGGAGAAAATGCAGGAGGATAGGCCCCCATGGTGGTGTGAGATGAAGTGAATCTGAGTCCAAGGATTTGTGCTTCAGCCTCCAGCTACCACAAAGGAGGACAATGGAATGAATCTTGTCTCTGCCTCCTTTGGCTGAGTTTGTCTTAGCTTATATGCTGTACACTGAGTATAAACCAATCATTATATCACTAGGAAACCAGTATTTGTTGTAAGTTTAAATCAATCATGTTGAATTTAGAGAACTATTAAGCACCATGTTAAACTAGATAATCGTCTCATCAATTCCACTGACTTAACATCTTGTAAGAATCCTTGTTTCAGAGTTCTGGCTCATAACATTTGGTATTTTCTCTTTTTTTTTTTTTAAACTTTCAAGGTGAAGCTCTGCTCCTGGGTAAAGTTTGGCCCTGTCCCAAGGTTTCTGTGCAGCTCTGATCCTTGGCTTTGAGCACAGTATCTCTTTGTATTTGTAGGGAGTAGCTTTGCCTGTTCTGTTCAGGAAATGGCCTGGTTTTCTAGAGTTTGCCTTCTGAACTGAGACTGGGAGCTGAGAATAGAAGCTGCCCTCCTGATTTGTTCAACTGCTGAACCAGAACTGATGATCTTAGTTGCTGATTTTCTGTGATTAAGACCCTCTCACTTGCTTTCCCAGAGTCTGTCTGATCTGGGTTGAACACCCTTTTCACCCCAGTGAGAGTGATGTGTCATAAACTTTTCTCAGTCTTTCTTGAGCTGGAGAGTGATTTTATTCCATCAGACTTTGTTCAGAAGCTTGGTTTCATGTTGTTTTTGAGGGAAAGTGGGAGAGTTTGAGCAGCTTTCTGACTTTACTTTGCCATCTTGGCTTCACCCCCAGAACTCAATTATGTTCAATATTAACACTACTATAGTTTTCATGGTGGAAATATTTCACTACAGGAGAAACTAGCAGATATAAAATTCAAATATAAGAATGTATGTATTCAGGGAGAATATGGATCTGTAACAGAAAGTGCTATGTTAATTATGTTGATTTCAATTTTTTTTTTGTACAAAGATTGTATTCTCATATTTCTTAGTTTGGGAAAATTTTATATCCAGTATTGTACTGAAATATTTAAAAAGGCATAGTATATACATACTAAGGCTAGGAATCAGTTAACCCAAATTTAAATTATGTCTCAGATGCTACCAAAGCAATTTTTACATCTTATGATTACCTAGGTTATAATATTAAAAACAACATTCAAAAAAGTAACTTCAAATGGTTCATAAAATAAATGCTTTGTGTTAGAACATCCTTAATAGGTTTAGATCATATGAAAGGGCATTATCCATCAATTCACTTATTTTCCATATTTTAAAAGAGAAAAAAGGACAAAAGTTTCATTTCAGAAGTCTTCTGAGCTTCCCTATGATGTAGCTGGACCTTAAGAAGAGCTGATAAAAAATTCACCATTGATTAATATAATATATCTAGAGCTATGAAGGATAATGGTAGTCATCAAATCCAACTAATTCATTTTTTTCAGATAGGAGAATTGAGATTAAGTGACTTTATCAAAGTCTCAAAAGGAAGTGAATGGCAGATGTAGGAACTGAACCTAACTCTTCTGATGCCAAATTATATGGTAGAAATTCTATTCCTTCATCTTATTCCTTATCACATTTGATCCCATGTTTGTAATTTCAGCTAAAATCTGTTTAGCTAAACTAATATATTGTTTATCAAAAGTTTAGATAATTTTTCAAAGTTATATTGTAATGAATGACATCTATAACTTCTACAATTTTGTAGTTCATTCCTGGAAACTCAAGAGCTGCAGTGAAATTTTGCCTTATTTTGTTTTGGTGAGGGAATGCTGTTGGCTATTGCTGCTCATATTAATACTAATGCCATTCAAAAGGAGGAAATCACAGTAAACATAAGAATGAGGAAATACAGGAAGCTATCAGAAACCTTCTAAGACTTCACATAATTCAGCATTTACCCAGAATGCTTCCCTGGAGGAAAAGGGGTTTGAAAAAGCCTTTTAAGTTTTCCAAATGGAAGGCATATTGACAGCTAGCTACCTTTGGATTTCAAAATAAAGAAAATGTATATTCCTATTGGAATTTATAAACTGGTTTTGTTTTTCCTGTGTTGATTTAAATATGAGAATTTTTCAGTTATGGTATGGCTCAATGAAAGGGGAATCCATTAGATTTGAATAAGTCTGGAGAGATGAAAAGAGCTTCTTTAGGTCCTGAGGGCTACAAGTATAATTTATCTGTGATTTGGTACTAGTGAATTGGTAAATAGAATAAATTATCTTGCAATTCATCCACTGGTATTTTCTGCTTTGTTAGGGATAGAAAGGTACTTTCTAGGTACTTCCAAGAGATTACAACAGTATAGTGCTTTGGGAACATTAATCTTTTTAAGCTTTGAATATGAATAACCAGGGAAACAAAAGTTTTATATGGGCAAATTCCATTTTTTCTCCTTATTCTATCTTCAAAGTTAGGGAAAAGATAGACTTTTTTATTGTGTGTGTGTGTGGGGGGGGGGTGGCTAATGTCTATTTAATTCTTTTTGCACTTATGTAATTTTCCTTGTCTTCTCAGTAAAGACAGAGGCAAGTACCAAAAGGTACTATTTACAGAATCATATAATTACTATTTATTATTGTGGAAAGCAAGACTAGATAGATTAATGGATGGATAGATAATAGACAGAATGATAGATACATAGATACATTAAGCTAAAAAATATCATAAATCTAGTTAAGTAAGGGAAAACTTATTATTAATTGAAATACATGGTTCCATACTTAGTGACCTGCATTGTTTGAACTTTTCAACCTCTATACTAGAGACAGGTATAAAATGGATTTTATTTCCCATTCCTTGTTTGGAAGGAGCCATATATTTGCCTAATTTTTTTTCCAGTCATTGTCAGAGGATTGTGTTGCTTTTCTGTTAGGTCAACAATGACAATGATATTTTCCCTACATTTTACCTTGATATAATTTTCAAACACATGAAACAATATAATTAGGAAAAAATGCAATTATTGTTAAGCTTAAGAGCAAAAATTGCCCTACACACCAGACAAAGTAAAATTTACAGTAACTGTCCTTGTAGGATAGGGGTTATAAAAAGTTTTAATTTAACCTTGGATCCATTAATATTTCCTCTCCTACACTTTGCTAAGTATCACTTTGCCAATATGTGAAGGAGATATAATGAGCTGGAAAGAGGAAGGAAAATTAGAAAATAAAGGGAGGAATGAATATAAATAATCAAGTTTCATTTATTTCTCTAGCATATATGGGGCATTTAGAAAATGAGTTTGCATAAATTAGAACAGCCCCCAGATTACCACCCCCTTGATTAACCAGCATGTATGCAGCAGTATTTATTGATCTGCTTAACCTTGGCAAGATTGCAGCAGTCATATTTCTCCATTGATTAAACTTGTTTTGAAAAAAAAAAAGAGTAAGCAATTCATTTCAGTTGGAAGAGTTTCCTATACATACCTCTACATATGCTTGGGGTGAGGGGAAATCACATTTAATCTTGTCATTTTTATAATGTAAAGTGGACTTTGAGTATTTTCAGGGAAATTCCTTAAAATACTTATTTGTAGATTGTAATTTCATAGACATTTCTTTGAAACAACTCCCAGAAGTCGGCAAAAAGAAACAAAAATAACAAATCTTCAATTAATTTTGAAAGAGGGCAACGTGCTACATAACTATGTTTGCTCACAATAGCAAAAGTTTTGAAAAAATATTGATTATCATTAGTTCTTTTATCAATACTGCAACAAAATAGATGAAAGCTCAGGAAAAAAAGTTTTGTGAAATTGCAAATGTTAATAAAATTTGAAATTATGATACTCAGAATTAATAACACAATATGCTTCTGAGATTATATCTACACAATAACCAACTTAATTGTTTGATTGAATCAACAAGCTAATTCTATTCCCTGTGGTGGTGGAGGAAACATGTAGCAAAAGCAATTATTAGGATATACAGGAGGATAATGAAATGCCACAGATTTCTAAATCTGGGAAATTTCAGGAAATGGTACAAGATTACTATCACTGGTGTGTACAATTTGTAGAAGAAAGTAAGATACAAGAGGACTGGAAAGGAAGGAATGGACCAAATTATGAAGGGCATTAAAAACTGAATAATCCCTTTTATATTTGACGTTGTAGATAAGAGATAAACTAGAGTTTATTAAATAGGATCATAATATATTTAAACCTATATGTTAGGAAGATCAGGGTTACAGTAGAGTGGAGGATATATTAGATTCAGGAACCTCATGAAACAGGGTGACTCACCAAAAGTCTATTGCAATATACTGCAGCTGCTAGATGCATCTGTAGTACTGTGATGGAAATGTTAGAGAAGAGAAAAGCATAATTTATTTTAAAAAAATAAATAATTTGTTTATTTATAAAATTATTTTCTTTTTTAGAATATTGAGCTCCAAATTTTCTCCTTTCTGCCAGCCCTTCTCCCGCACATTGAAGAATCAAGAAACATATTAACAATTATATATGTGAAATCATCGAAAATTATTTCCATATTTACATAGTTATAAAACAATAAGAAAAATGAAGTGAAAAATATATACCTTAGTTTGTATCTGAGTTCACCTTTTCTCTCCAGAAGCGAAGAGCATTTTTTATTATTGGTCCTTTGGAATTGTCCTGTAAACTTCACTGATCAGAATAGCCAAGACTTTCATAGTTGAACAGCATTTCAGTACTGCTATTATTGTCTAAAACAATCTGTTGATTCTTCTCATTGTACTTTACATCAAATGACAATAGGTCTTCCTAGGAAGAAACTATCCAGATCATCATTTCTTGTAGCAAGAATACTATATCACAACATTATACTCCAACTTTTTCAGTCATTCAGCAAATAATGAACATTCCCTCAGTTTCTAATTACTTGTAATAATAAAAAGAGGTAGTGTAAATATTTTTATATAAATTTATCTTTTTAAAATCTTTCTTCAATTTATTTGGTGTACAGACCTAGTAGTGCTATTAATGCAGTGTGCACAATTTTGTAGATCTTGGGACTTTATTTCAAACTATTTTTTAGAAAGGATGAACTAATTTACTTCTCCATTAACAGTGTTTTAGGGAATATATTTTTCATTATGTATTAAAACATTTGTCATTTCTAAGAGGTGTGAGATGGTACATGAGGGTTGTTTTAATTTGCATTTATATAATCAATAGTAATTTAGAACATTTTTTCCATACATTATAGTGAACTTTGATTTTATGAAAACAATGTACTCATACCAATTGAGAAATGCCACTTATTTTTATAAATTTGAACCAATTTTTTATATATTTCTGAAATGAGAACATAAAATACTTTGTGTTCATTATCTAATTCAATACCATAAAACTTTAGCCACTTATTTCATGCACACACATACAGATGCACACACATATATTAAACACAGAGCATTTTGTAGGCCTTAAAAAGACACCATATATGTACCATTATGGTTATAATTTCTAGTATTAGTTCTTGCTCTATAATTTATGCATTTGGCATATTCACAAATATTTTATTGTTTAATATTTTATTTTTCCCAGTTATATATGAAACATTATTTTATATTTTCTAAAAATTTTAAGTTTCAGATTTTCTTGGTTTCTTCTTCTCTTGCACCCCCATAGAGATGGCAATATGAAGTTCTGCAAAACATTTTTATAAAAGCCATGTTTTAAAAGAAAACACAGATAGGGCCCTTGTATTCTCCCAAAACAACTCTGAAGAAAAATATTTTTTTTTTGAAAAATCATTTTTCAGTCCTTATTCAGACACAATCTGCTTTTTCTCTGAGTATGAATAGCATTTTTCATCATAAATCTTTCAAAGTGATTTCGATTTTGTATTTCTGAGAGTAACAAAGTAATTCACAGCTGATCATCCATCCTACAACAGTGCTACTGCTATCACTTTGCATGAGTTCATGGAAGACTTTCCAGGCTTTTCTGAAAACATCCTGCTATGCATTTCTCATAGAATAATAATTTTTATTATATTGTGGTTTGAAAAGGAAATATTTACTATTTCTGTCTTTCTTCATTTGATTGAAATGTTTTTATGCCCTAAAACATGGTCATTTTTTTGTATAGATGCCATGTACTACCAAGAAGAAAGTATATTCCTTTCTATTTTTATTCAATATTCTCCAGAAGTCTATCATGTCTAGGTTTCATAGTTTTCTTGTTTATTCTGTGGTTACATTTTTCTGATTCTCAGAAGGGAAGTTTGAAGTCCCCCACTAATACGGTGTTGCTGTCTATTTCTTCCTGTAACTGGCTTAGTATATTCTCTAGACATCTGCATGCTCCTCCACTTGGTGCATAAACATTTAATATCTTTACTTCTTTATTGCTTACAGTATCCTTTATCTAGGTGTCCTTTCCTTCTATATCTCTTTTAATGTGCTCTGTTTTTACTTTTGCTTTATCTATGATCAGAATAGTTATCCCTGCTTTATTTATTTCAGCTATAGCATTACAAATTCTGTTCCAACCTTTTACCTTTAATCTGTATGTATCTTTCTGGATCAAAAGTGTTTCTTTTAAACAAAATATTGCAGGATTCTATTTTTTTAATTCACTGCTATTCAGTTTTGTTTTATGGGAGAGTTCATTTCATTCACATTTACAGTTATGATCACCAACAATCCAACATATTTTCTCCTCTCTATATATTTTTGTTATCTCTTTCCACCCTGTCCTTAGTAATATTTCTTTGACTCACCCAACACACTACATTATCTTCTATCACAGCCTTCCTCTTTCCTTACCTTTGCCCTAGTGTTTCTGCCTTCCCTTCTATCCTGCCCCTCCCTTTTCTTTCCTCTTTTTCCTATTTTTTATAGAGTTAAATAAATTTCTATAGCCAAAGGAATGATTAAGCTATATTCTTTTAGAGTCAAAATCGGTGATATCAAGTTTCAGACAATGCTCATCTATCTCCCTTCTTTTCCTTCATTGTAATAAGTGTTTTGTTCTTTGTCATGTGATCTAATTTGCCCCATTATACATTGTAGTTCCTCTTCTTCCTGTACAGACCTTTTCCCACCCCAAGTGACTTTTTCTTTGATATCATCACATCAGATTACTTTCACAACCACTCCCACCCTCCCCATGATGCCTCTATTTTTCTGCCCAGTAATAAATACAATTCTCAAGAATTATAGATATCCTTTTCCAATCTAGGTATATAAACAATTTAACATTTAAATAATATATATTTTTCCAGTGTTTACCTTTCTATATTTCTATTGAGTTCTGTTTTGTAAATTAATATTTCTGTTTAGTTCCATTTTTTTAAATAGAAATGGTTGAAATTCTCTTAATTTCATTGATGATTTATTGCCTCCCCTGAAAGATGATGTTCAATCTTGTGGGGTAGCTAATTCTAGGTTGTAACCTGAGGAATACTTTCTGGAATTTGGTATTCTAGGGCCTCCATTTGCAGAAGCTGTGAAATATTAAGTGATTCTGGCAGTTGCTCCTTGACATTTGAATTGTTTTTGTCTGGCAGCTTGCTGCATTTTTTTTTTCCTTGAGATTGTAGTTCTGGAGTTTTGCAATAATGTTCCTTGATTTTCCTTGTGGGAAGTTTTTTTTTTTTTTTTTTTTTTCTGAAGGTGATTAATGAATTGCTTCAAGGAATAGTTTCTTCTCTGTTTCTAGAATATCAGGAGAGTTTATCTTTATAATCTCTTGAAGAATGCTATCCCATTTTTTTTCCTTATGGGCTTCAGGGAGTCTAATAATTTTTAAATTATCTCTCCTAGTTCTATTATCCAGGTCAGATATTTTTCTAATGAGACATTTCATATTTTCTTCCATTTTTTCATTATTTTGTTATTTTGTTTGACTAATTCTTTATCTCTTATACAATCATTAGCTTCCAATTGTCCTGTTTTAGCTTTTAATATGATTTTCTAAAGTTACCTTTTATATCACTTTTTTCCATTTGGAGAGTTCTGTGTTGTTGTTTTCTTCAGTGGATTTTATTTTACATTAGGCCAATTGTATTTTTTTTTAAGTATTTGCCTTCCTTTTCCAAGCTGTTAACTCTCTCCTGCATACAGCTCATTTCTTTTCTCACTTTCCTTCTACCTTTCTTATTTGCTATTTAAAAAGTCTTTTATGAGCACTTCCCAGAAGCCTCTTTGGGTTTGAGATCAATTCATGTCACTCTGAGATTTCCTCTGTGGATATTTCATCCTCTTCTGAGTTAGTGTTTTGGTCTTTGCTGTCACCAGAGTAGATTTTATAATGAAGGTTCTTTTCTTTTTGTTGCTTTTTTTTCTTTTCTTTTTTCTTTTTTTTCCTTTTTTCCTTTTTTTTTAACTTCTCTGGTTTTTTACCTGAGGTAAAGGGCACACTGTTTCAATCTGCCTTCACAATTCTGAGCTTTGGCTTTGCAGGGGGTTTTCTATTCTTTTCAGGAAACAGTCCAGTTTTTTTAGAGTTGGTTTTTTGTGCTGAGACTACTCACTGATCTGCTCCTCTACTGAACCAGGGCTAAAGGTTTCAGTTGCTGATTTTCTATGATGAAAACTTTTACTGGCTTTCCCAGACTCTGTCTGAACTGATCTTTTCTTTCCAGTGAGCATAAACTTGTTGAAGTTTTTCAATCTATCTTGAACTGGAGAGTGGTTCCATTTTATTACAATCTGTTTCAGAGGCTTTGTTTCATGTAATTTTCAAGGGAAAATGGGAGTGCTCAAGTAGCTTCCTGCTTCACTCTGCCATCTTTGCTCCACCCCCAGAACTCCTTTCTCTTCTTTCTTTTTAGGCAGATAATTCTTTTTTTTTTTTTTTTTAATTTAATAGCCTTTTATTTACAGGTTATATGTATGGGTAACTTTACAGCATTGACAATTGCCAAACCTCTTGTTCCAATTTTTCCCCTCTTTCCCCCACCCCCTCCCCCAGATGGCAAGATGACCAGTAGATGTTAAATATATTAAAATACAAATTAGATACACAATAAGTATACATGACCAAACTGTTATTTTGCTGTACAAAAAGAATCAGACTCTGAAATATTGTACAGTTAGCCTGTGAAGGAAATCAAAAATGCAGGCGGGCAAAAATATGGGGATTGGGAATTCAATGTAATGGTTCTTAGTCATCTCCCAGAGTTCTTTCGCTAGGTGTAGCTGGTTCAGTTCATTACTGCTCCATTGGAAATTATTTGGTTGATCACATTGCTGAGGATGGCCAAGTCCATCAGAATTGGTCATCATATAGTATTGTTGTTGAAGTATATAATGATCTCCTGGTTCTGCTCATTTCACTCAGCAATAGTTCATGTAAATCTCTCCAGGCCATTTTGAAATCATCCTGTTGGTCATTTCTTGCAAAAAAAATAATATTCCATAACATTCATACACCACAATTTATTCAAGAATTCTAGAATTGATGGGTATCCATTCAATTTCCAGTTTCTAACCACTGTGAAAAGAGGTGCCAGAATTGTGTACATGAGTCCCTTTACCTTTTTAAAGATCTCTTTAGGATATAAGCCAAGTAGTAACACTGCTGGATCAAAAGGTAGGCACAGTTTCGTAACTTTTTGAGCATAGTTCCAAATTGCTCTCCAGAATACTTGCAAGCATTCACAATTCCACCAACAATGTATCAGTGGACAAGTTTTTTCACATCTCCACCAACATTCATCATTATCTTTTCCTATCACCATAGCCAATCTGAGAGGGATGTCATGGTATCTCAGAGTAGTCTTAATTTGAATTTCTATGATCAATAATGAATGGAGCATCTTTTCATATTGCAAGAAATAGTTTCAATGTCATCATCTGAAAATAGTCTGTTCATATCCTTTGACCATTTATTAATTGTAGAATGGCTGATTTTTTACAAATTAGAGTCAATTCTCTCTCTATTTTGGAAATGAGGCCTCTATCAGAACCTTTAACTGCAAAAATGTTTTCCCAGTTTATTGTTTCCATTCTAATCTTGTCTGCATTAGTTTTGTTTGGACAAAAGCCTTTCAATTTGATATAATCAAAATTTTCTATTTTGTGATCAATAATGATCTGAAGTTCTTCTGTGGTCACAAATCCCTTCCTTTTCCACAAGTCTTACAGGTAAACTATCTTATGTTCTTCTAATTTATTTATAATCTCATTCTTTATGCCTAGATCCTGAACCCATTTTGAACTTATCATGGTGTACGGTGTTGTGGGTCAATGCCTAGTTTACGCCATAATAATTAACAATTTTCCAAGCAGTTTTTGTCAAATAGTCCATTCTTATCCCCAAAGTTGGGGTCTTTGGGTTTGTCAAACAGTAGATTGCTATAGTTATTGACTATTTTGTCCTGTGAAGGTAACCTATTCCAGATCAACTAGTTTATTTCTTAGCCAATACCACATGGTTTTGGTGACTGCTGCTTTATAATTAGTTTTAGATCATGTACAGCTAGGCCACCTTCATTTGATTTTTTTTAATTAGTTCCCTTGGTTTCCAAATTCTTGATCTTTTGTTTTTCCAGAAGAATTTTGTTGTTATTTTTCCAGGTCAGTAAAATAGTTTTTTGGGGAGTCTGATTGGTTTAGGACTAAATAAATAGATTCAGTTAGGTAGTATTGTCATCTTTATTATATTCAATCAGGTTATCCAAGAGTACTTAATATTTTCCAGTTGGTTGTATATGTCTTTATTTGTGTTGAAAGTATTTTGTAGTTTTGCTCATATAGTTTTGATTTTCCCTTGGCAGAGAGATTCCCAAATATTTTATACTATCAACAGTTATTTTAAATGGGATTTCTCTTTGTATCTCTAGCTGTTGGATTTTGTTAGTGATATATAAGAATGCTGATGATTTATATGGGTTCATTTTGTATACTGCAACTTTACTAAAGGTGTGGATTATTTCTAATAACTTTTTTAGTAGAAAAGAATAGAGAATAGAATAGTAGAATCTCTGGGGTTCTCTAAGTATACCATTATATCATCAGCAAAGAGTGATAATTTGGTTCTCTCATTACCTATTCTAATTCCTTTAATCTCTTTCTCAACTCTTACTACCAAAGCTAGCATTTGGAGTACAATATTCAATAGTAATGGTGATAGTGGGCAACCTTGTTTCACTCCTGATCTTATTGGGAATGATTGCAGTTTATCCCTATTATATATGATGCTTACTAATGGTTTTAAATAGATGCTACTGATTATTTTAAGAAAAAGTCCATTTATTCCTATATTCTCAAGTGTTTTTAATATGAATGGATGTTGGATTTTATCAAATACTTTTTTCTGCATCTATTGAGATGATCATATGGTTTTTGTTAATTTGGTTATTAATATAATTATACTAATAGTTTTCCTAATATTGAAGCATAATAGATTCTGCTCTATCCTTTTACCTTTACACTGTATGTATCTCCCTGTTTTAAATGTATTTCCTGTAAACAATATATTGTAGGATTCTGACTTTTGATCCAGTCTGCTATCTGCCTCCACTTTATGGGAGAGCTCATTTTATATAGTTTTTTAAATTTCTTTTTTTATATGTCCAATTGAGTTTTTAAATGCGTTGTTTTGCTCTATGGATTTTTTTTTCCATTTCACTATTTGTTTTAACTGAGTAATTTTCTTTTTCCTACTTTTTTTAGGAATTCTTTATCCTTTCCAATTCACAAATTCTGTTCCCCTGCACTTCCTGAGAGTTCTTTACCTTTTCCAATTCACATTTCAGGAAGTTGTTACTCTCTTCCATATCTTCTCTTTCCTTTCCCCATTTTTCTTCTAGCGTTTTTTTTTTTTTTTTTGAGATTATTTTATAGTTTCTTCTAGGAGAGCCTTTTGTGTTGGGGATCAGGTTACATCCCCCTTTGGGTTATTGTCTGGAGTCTGTCTGCAAATTGTCTCCTTGGGGTTGAAAACCTGTTCTCTTTCTGTATGGAAGCTATTGATCATCCTTTTGATATTTTTACTCATTTTTTAAAGCCTTTAGGATCTGCCTTCAGGGCAAGGAGGTTACCAACTTCCTCTGCAGGGAAGGGATAGGTATAATAGACAGTAGCTGTCCTGTCAATGGGCTGCAAAGAGTGGCTGAGCTGTGAGGATGCTCAGGGAAATGTTCTACACCAGAAGTGACCAGACCTGGGTATCACGGGCAGAGCTATGGAAGTGCCCTGCCAGGAGCCCCACTGTGAGGATTAGTGACTGCCTTGGGGCTAGAAGCTGAGCATTGCTAGTATCACTGCCCCCCACCACAATAAAAGCCCACTTTGTATATTAGCAGTTGCCCTACCCCTCACAGAATTGGAAGTGTCTCTTCCTGGGGAGTGTAGTCAAGCTGGGGAAATTCCACTGCCCCAGGTTGAGCCCCCACTGTGCAGATTAGAGGCTACCCTGTGCTGTGTCCCCTGCCGTGAATATTTGTGACTACTCCTGCAAAAGCCCCCTAGCTGCAGAATACCACTGCAGAGCCGTGTTATGGTCTGCTCTGAGTCACTTCCAGTCCTGATTGGGCATAGCAGGATCCTGTTAGGCTCTGGAGTCCTTCAAAGTACTCTCTACCATAGGCTCTAATTTCTCTCCTGCTCCACTACTCTGCAATCAAAGCAAAGCAGTCAGCCTATGGCAGAGAGTTCTCTGTAAATCTTCCAACCTTGGAGACTGCTCCCACTCCCAGTATTCTCCAAATGCTAGCCTCTGCTTCTATCTCTGCCTGCACTGCTCTGTTCCCATGCTCAGGACAAACCTTTTCTGGTAATCTTACAGATTATCTTTGGCTGGTAAATTGTTGCATTTCCAATCTTCATGAATTTTTCCAGGCAAGCACTATTTTTGAGGCTGAACTTAATAATTGGTAGTGAGAGTATGAGAGAGGCTTAGAAAGATGTGTGTGCCTTCACTGCCATCTTGGTTCCACCCCCTCAGAGCATTTTTTTTCATATAACTATAAATGACTTTAATTTTGTCATCTGCAAATTGTCTCTTCCTATATTTTGACCACTTCTCAACTGGGAAATTACTAGTATTCTTACAAATTTGACAAAGTTCTTGATATATTTTAGAAATGAAACCTTTTTCAGAAACCATGGCTATGAAGATTTCCCCCCCAGCTTTGTACTTGTGTTTTAATCTTTTTTTACTTGGTTTTGTTTGTGTAAAAAAAATAATTTAATGTAATCACTTTGGACATTTTTAACTCACAATGTTTTCTTGGTTATAAATTCCTTCCTTTTCCAAAGATCTGATAGATAAATTATCATTTGTTCTCCTAATTTGTTTATGATATTACCTATATGCCCAAATCATATATCCATTTTGACCTTATTTTGTTATGGGATGGGCGATGTAGGTCTATTTTGTTTCAGAAATATTATTTTCTTGTTTTCCCAGCAATTTTTTTCAAATAATGAGTTCTTCTTCCAGAAGATTGAATTCGGGGATTTATCAAATACAAGTTTGTGATATACCTTGATTATTGTGTCTTTTCTACTGATTCAACAATCTATTTCTTATTTAATACCAAATAGTTTTGATTACTGCTGCTTTGTAATATAATTTTAGGTTTGGTACTACTAAGCTAACATCCTATGTTTTTTTTATTATATTTGGGTGATTTTGTAAGATTCTATAAGTATATAATCATCTCATCATTAAATTTCCAAATAATTTGAATTCATTTTCTATGGGCCTTCATTGCATGTAATTTTTCTTGCATCATGATCTTAAAAGGAAGCCTTTAGTATTATTGCTTTCTGTATGACTGTGAAGTTTTTTACATCGTCAATTTTTTGCATAGGTACCATGTACTATTGAGAAAAAAATATATTCCTTTCTATAACCATTCAGTTTTCTCCAGAGGCCTGTCATATTTAAGTATTTTTTTTAATTTTATTAACCTCCTATATTTCTTTATTGTTTAGTTTGTGATTAGATTTAACCAGTTCTGAGTGAGGTTGAGATTCCTCATTAAGTATACCATTGCTATTTATTTCTACTGAAAATTTACTTAATATCTGAAGTGTTACATTCATGCATATGGGTACATATATGTTTAGATCTAATATTACTTCATTTTCATATATATATATATATATATATATATCACTCTTTAGCAAAATATAGTGTATTTTTTTACCTTTTAAAATTAAATCTATTTTTTTTTAATTTTGCTTGCTCTGGGATCAGGATCATTATGCTTCCCTTTTTTATTTCAATGGAAGCATGATATATTTTGCTCCAGTCTTTTATATTTACTCTGTATGTATCTCTCTGCTTCAAACATGTATCTTATAAACAACATATTGCACGTTTCTGGCTTTTAATCCACTCTATAATTCACTTCTGTTTTATGGGAGAATTCATCCCATTTATATTTACAGTTAAGATAACTAACTATGTATTTTCCTCAGGATATGCTTTTCTCTGTATTTTCACCCTTTTCTCTTAGAATCCTAGTGATAACTCAATCGAGTTGATAGAAACAATGCTTGAGTTTACACTTTTGAGAATTCACACATTGGCTCACACATTGGAGTTCACAAGTATGGGAGATACACAAAACTTTGCAACTTTGTGAATCCCCACCTCCCATAATCCCACTCTCAGAGGAGGAGTCAACCTTTGGGTTCACACCTTTAAGAGATCATAAATAAGAATCTCTTAGAGCTTCAGTCAGTCAGTCACTTCAGAAGAAGCCACTAGTCAGAGTTGAGCTAGAGCCAGAAGTCACTTCAGAAGATTGACAGAGTGAGATTGAGAAGCTAATCTGCAATAGGTCAGAACCAAGATTCAGAGAGAGGCTGAAGCTAGCAACAAGAGCTTTTGGAACCAAAGAAAGCTAACTGGGCTATTTTGGAAGAAACAACAAAGAACTACTTTAACACCTGGCTGCATTTGAAGTGATTAGTGATCTGAACTGAAACTAAGGCTACCTCCAGAAAATCTCCCCAAGAAACCTGCTCACAGAGAACCATCATATAATATAAAAAAGGAAAAGAATATCACACTTTTCCTTCTCAGAAATATTTTGAATCTGACCCCCAATTCCTCCAATCTGATCTCTTTTATCACCTCTTTCTTATGCCTTTTCCTTTCTACTTCCATTCTCCCTTTCCTTTTCTATTTCCTCTGCTACTTCACTATGAGGTGATAAACATTTTGTATCAAATTAAATATCTGTATTATTACCTCTTTTAACGAAATTCAATGAGATTAATAAATTTCAAACACTACTCATGCAGTTCTTCTTTCCCGCTACTGGAATAGGTCGTGTGTGCCTCTTTATGTGACATAATTTGCCACATTTCCTTCCTTTCCCCTTTTTCCAGAACAATTATTTTTTTATTTTTGATTTCTTTTTTATATATTCACAATAAATTAAACTTATAACTATACCCCCGATCTTTGTATACTTCTTGTAACAATCATGGCAAAATAACAGTTCTACACAAAAATCATCTTTTCTAGTAAACATTTTTAACTTAAAAAGCATGTTTTTCTTCCATCTTTAACTTTTTGTGCTTCTCAGCAAATTATAGATACAATTAATAATTTCACTCAAGAAAATGACAATGATTAGACGTCATACCAAAATGTGTGGGATGCAGCCAAAGTGGTAATAAGAAGGAATTTTAAATCCTTAGAGCTTACTTGAATAAAACAGAGAAAGAAAAGGTTAATGAATTGGGCTTGCAACTAAAAAACTAAAAAGAGACCAAATTAAAAACCCCCAATCAAATATTAAATTTGAAAGTCTAAAATTAAAAGGAGAAATTAAAAATATTGAACGTAAAAAAAAACTATTGAACTAATTAATAAAACTAAGAGTTGGTTCTATGAAAAAGCCAATAAAATAGATAAGCCTTTGGTAAATCTGATTAGTAAAAGGAGGGAGGAAAATGAAATTAGTAGTCTTAAAAATGAAAAGGGGGAACTTTCCACCAATGAAGAAGAAATTAGAGAAATAATAAGGAGGTATTTTGCTCAACTCTATGCCAAGAAATTTGATAACCTAAATGAAATGGATGACTACCTCCAAAAATATAGACTTCCCAGATTAATAGAGGAGGAAGTAAATTGCTTGAATACCATTTCAGAAAAAGAAATAGAATAAGCAATTAAACAACTCCCTAAAAAAAAATCCCCAGGACCAGATGGATTTACATGTGAATTCTATCAAACATTTAAAGAATAATTGGCCCCAATGCTATATAAATTATTTGATAAAATAGGGAATGAAGGAGTTCTACCAAATTCCTTCTATGACACAGACATGGTCCTGATACCTAAACCAGGTAGGCTGAAAACAAAGAAAGAAAATTATAGACCAATCTCCCTAATGAATATTGATGCTAAAATCTTAAATAAGATATTAGCAAAAGACTACAGAAAAATCGTCCCCAGGATAATACACTACAATCAAGTAGGATTTATACCAGGAATGCAGGGATGGTTCAATATTAGGAAAACTATCAATATAATTGGCCATATTAATAACCAAATTAACAAAAATCATATGATCATCTCGATAGATGCAGAAAAAGCATTTGATAAAATCCAACATCCATTCCTATTAAAAACACTTGAGAGTATAGGAATAAATGGACTTTTCCTTAAAATAATAAGCAGCATCTATTTAAAACCATCAGTAAGCATCATATGTAATAGAGACAAACTGCAACCATTCCCAATAAGATCTGGAGTGAAACAAGGTTGCCCACTATCACCGTTACTATTTAATATTGTATTAGAAATGCTAGCTTTGGCAATAAGAGCTGAGAAAGAGATTAAAGGAATAAGAATAGGTAATGAGGAAACCAAATTATCACTCTTTACTGACAATATGATGGTATACTTAGAGAACCGCAGAGATTCTACTAAAAAGTTATTAGAAATAATCCACAACTTTAGTAAAGTTGCTGGTTATAAAATAAACCCACGTAAGTCATCAGCATTCTTATATATCACTAACAAAATCCAACAGTCAGAGTTACAAAGAGAAATTCCATTTAAATTAACTACTGATAATATAAAATATTTAGGAATCTATCTGCCAAGGGAAAATCAGAAACTTTATGAGCAAAATTACAGACCACTTTTCACACAAATTAAGTCTGATCTAACCAATTGGAAAAATATTAAATGCTCTTGGATAGGGCGAGCAAATATAATAAAGATGAAAATATTACCTAAACTAATCTATTTATTTAGCACTATACCAATCAGACTACCAAAAAACTATTTTAATGACCTAGAAAAAATAACAACAAAATTCATATGGAAAAACAAAAGGTCAAGAATTTCAAGGGAATTAATGAAAAAAAAAATCAAAGGAAGGTGGCTTAGCTGAACCAGATCTAAAATTATATTATAGAGTAGCACTTACCAAAATCATTTGTTAATGGTTTAGGAATAGATTAGTTCATCAGTGGAATGGGTTAGGTACAAGGGACAAAACAGTCAACAATTCTAGCAACCTAGTCTTTGACAAACCGAAAGACCCCAGCTTTTGGGATAAGAATTTACTGTTTGATAAAAATTGCTGGGAAAATTGGACACTAATATGGCAGAAACTAGGCATTGATCCACACTTAACACCGTACACCAAGATAAGGTCAAAATGGGTTTATGATCTAGGCATAAAGAATGAAATTATTAATAAATTAGAGGAACACAGGATAGTTTACCTCTCAGACCTGTGGAAGGGGAAGGAATTTATGACCAAAGAAGAACTAGAGATCATTACTGATCACAAAATAGAAAATTTCGACTATCCCAAACTGAAAAGTTTTTGTACAAACAAAACTAATGCAGACAAGATTAGAAGGGAAGCAATAAACTAGGAAAATATTTTTACAGTCAAAGGTTCTGATAAAGACCTCGTTTCCAAAATATATAGAGAATTAACTCTAATTTATAAAAAATCAAGCCATTCTCCAATTGAAAAATGGTCAAAGGATATGAACAGACAATTGTCAGATGAAGAAATTGAAACTATTTTTAGTCATATGAAAAGATGCTCCACGTCATTATTAATCAGAGAAATGCAAATTAAGACAACTCTAAGATACCACTATACACCTGTCAGATTGGCTAAGATGACAGGAAAACATAACGATGATTGTTGGAGGGGATGTGGGAAAACTGGGACATTGATTTATTATTGGTGGAGTTGTGAACGAATCCAACCATTCTGGAGAGTAGTTTGGAACTATGCTCAAAAAGTTATCAAACTGTGAATACCCTTTGATCCAGCAGTGTTACTACTGGGCTTATATCCCAAAGAGATCATAAAGAAGGGAAAGGGACCTGTATGTGCACGAAAGTTTGTGACAGCCCTTTTTGTAGTGTCTAGAAACTAGAAACTGAGTGGATGCCCATCAGTTGGAGAATGGTTGAATAAATTGTGGTATATGAATATTATGGAATATTATTGTTCTGTAAGAAATGACCAACAGGATGATTTCAGAAAGGCCTGGAGAGACTTAAATGAACTATTGCTGAGTGAAATGAGCAGGACCAGGAGATCATTATATACTTCAACAACAATACTATATGATGACCAGTTCTGATGGACCTGGCCATCCTCAGCAATGAGATCAACCAAATCAATTCAAATGGAGCAGTAATGAACTGAACCAGCTACGCCCAGAGAAAGAACTCTGGGTGATGACTAAAAACCATTACATTGAATTCCCAATCCTTATATTTATGCCCACCTGCATTTTTGATTTCCTTCACAAGCTAATTGTACAATATTTCAGAGTCTGATTCTTTTTGTACAGCAAAATAACGGTTTGGTCATGTATACTTATTGTGTATCTAATTAATATTTTAATATATTCAACATCTACTGGTCATCCTGCCATCTGCGGGAGGGAGAAGGGGGTAAGAGGTGAAAAATTGGAACAAGAGGTTTGGCAATTGTTAATGCTATAAAGTTACCCATACATATAACCTGTAAATAAAAGGCTATTAAATTTAAAAAAAAATTTTTTTGTGCTTCTCCTGAGTTTTGTATTTAAAGATCAAATGTTCTGCTCAACTCTGATCTTTTTATCAGAAATGGCTGAAAGTCTTTTATTTCATTTAATGTTTATGTTTTCTCCTTAAAGACAATGCTTAATTTTTCCAGGTACTTGACTCTTGATGGTAATCCAAGCTCCTCTGCCTTCCAAAAATAATATATTTCAAGGCCACTGACCCTTTAATGTGAAAGCTGCTAGGTAGTGGATAATTCTGATTTTGGCCCTTTGATATTTGAGTTCTTTCTGGCTGCTTGCTATATTTTTTTCTTGATCTGATAATTCTAGAATTAAGCTACAATATTCCTTGGAGTTTTCATTTATGCACCTCTTTCAGGAATTGAATGGTGGATTCTTTCAATGAGTATTTGAACCTCTTGTTGTAGGATACCAAGGGAAGTTTTCTTGATGATTTCTTGAATGATGCTGTCCCGTTTCATTTTTTATCATTGCTTTCAGGTATTCAAATAAGTCTTATATTGCCTCTTCTAGATCTAATTTCCAAGTACTTTTTTTAATGAGATATTTTGGATGTTCTTTTTTTATATTTTTTTTGACTGATACTTGATGTTTTATTGCGTTGTTCTCTTCAATTTCTCTCATTCAAAATTTTAGTGAATTATTTTCTTTGCTTAGATTTTTAAACATCCTTTTGAATTTGGCCAATTGCATTCTCCCCTCCCCCAGGGGAATAGGGACCCCTCTCTCACTGACTTTCCAACTGCACTGGATTGACCTGGATTTTTTCTGCCTATTATGTTGGTGTTCAGGGGCTCAAAATTTTCCTTCTGTGGTTCCTTTGCAGGTCTCATAGCTGGCTGTTGTAATATGCTCCAAAATTCATTTAGAGGCTTGATGTTTTGATTTCTCTCTGCCATCTTGACTCCTACCCCACCAAATACTTAAATTTTGTTTTTTGATAATAATGTTATTATTATCTAAATTATTTTATTTATTCTTATTTCATTCTGCATCAGTAGTCAGAACTCTTTGTAATTTAGTTTTTCTTCATTTCTTTGGAATATTTCTTTTTTTCATGAAATCCATGTGGAAAATCCATTTCATTTTTTACTTTGAGTGTCTAATAACAGTCATGATGGAGTGAATATTTCTATTTTACTTTGGATTTTGTAGTATTTGTTGCTCTATTATATTTTTTTTTAATTCTAGAGACCATGGAGCACAAGGTCGTGAGGTCCCATACTCAACTATTGCCACAATTACACAATACTGATCACTTACACTCTAGCCTACAGTTGCTTCTGAAGACTATTTTGTAATTTTCTGGCACCCGAAGTTTTTCTTGAAAAAAAAACAAACAATAAAAACCAATAAAAACAATAACAAACAAAACTCCCTTATTGTTGTTTCTACATACAGAGCTCTGCAAAATACTTTTCTCTCTCTCAAATAAGAAAATATATGTAAAGCACTTAGTACAGTTCCTGGAACAAAGTAGGTGCTTAATAAATGCTTATTCATTCTCATTTTCCCCACTAGTTTCTCATAAAGTGATAAAGGCTAATTTGCTGAGCATCAATGTTAATTTTTCTGCCAGACACTTTTTTTTGTCAATTTCTAATGATCTTCTAAACTTTTTGTGCAATTATGCCACAGTTAGTAGATTATTAGGTATTTTTCTTTGATTTAAAGCTATTTTTAATTTTTCTGTGTGAAGTATGAAAGCTGGCCTGCCTGCTTCTGATCAAGAATCTGTGTTATCCAAAAATTCAATAACTTCATTTTCCAAATTGTAATACTGAAGTCCAATTTGTTAAATGAGTTATCCTACATCAGACAGACTGTAAATATCAAAGCTATGATACAAACCTAGTACATTTGATTAAATATCAATTTTTGTTCCCCCCAAAAAAACATAGCACTCAGAAGGAGAAGGTGGAAGTATTTCCCTCTACACAAAACACAGCCAAGAAGCATGGTATAAGATTGTCCTACTTGAGTATCCATGAGAGACAAAGCTTAAAATGATATTGCCTCCAAAATTTTAAGAGATACAGTTCACCTATCTGTTCTTAAATTATGAATTTGTTATTAAAAAAAACTTCACTTATATATTACATGCATAAATATAAAAAAATTGTTTTCTCTGATGATATGCTTAAATGCAAAAAAAATGCCATAAAACCTGTCCTTTTTGTAACACAGCATCCAGTTTTTAGGGGGAAGAATCATTTTTTTGAATAGCCCTTGTTTTAAAATTTTAATTTGCAAAACAAGTGGTGGCCTGTATTAATAACGATGTTCTTTAACAGAAGTCCATTCTACCAATAACATTATAGATATAATATAAAAAAAGGAGTTATGAAGCCAACTCTTTGGACTTCAACTTAAATGAGATAAAACTACTCTATGTACCCTATTTGAAAAGTGGTCAGCCAGCCTACATTCCAAGACCTCCAGTAAAGGGAAGCGAATATATAGGAGTGTCATTTTCAATCTACATTTCTCCACATTCTAGTGCTTCTGAAGAGTATAACTTTCAGTACATGACAATTTTATTTATGAAATAAATTCTTTACTCCATAATATTTCTGTTAACCTCCCTATTTATCTTTTTCCCTATTAACAAACATTTTTGTTACATATTAGTGTATAAGTATATATATATATATCCATAAATCTATCATATAATATGTGAACTTGAGACAAATCAAGATGAATGGGACCATTTTTGTTCAATAAGACAATTTTGTTTTGTGGATAGATGCATTACCAGAGTTAAATGATGTATATAATTCTGCAACATCTTATAATTGTACTACATAGGAAATGATTACTATTATAATATAACATAGTCCAAATGGGTTCTTGTTTTTTTTTTTTTTTTTTTTTTTTTTGGTTTGCTTTGTTTAGCCTAGGGAAACAGACTGGGAGGCCTCCTCAGCTCTGCTAGCTCTGGCTGTTTTTTTTTTTTTTTTTTTTTTTTTTAGATTGCAAGGGTTACAATGAGGGTAGCTGCTTAGACAGCATGACCCAGTTGCTGTACCATCAGACTGGTGGCAAGACTTGAATTAAACCTGATAGCACCCAAATATTAAACTAGGCACTTCTAAAATGTGTGACTTGTTACAGAGAAGGATCTAAAAATAAAGGCTGTCCATCAGTGTCACTTCATGAGAAATTGTATTTATTGAGAATATAGAGGATCCTTGTACTGACCTAATGCTGCCTGGAAAGTTTGTCAGCTATCAGTGCTTGTATGTGATGTAGAAGGTTAGCAGCTTATTCCTCAGATTATTTTGTTTGTAATTGGAGTAACAAATAACAAAAGAATCATTCAGGAAAATTTACTTTGATTTTTAAATTCTGACTTTTCACAAAAAAATAGAATTACAATGAACTGATATATTGAACATTTATACTTTCTGAATTAGTATAATTTTACCTTGAGGTGCAATTAGACCTGAATATGCAACATTAATGTACATTGAAAAATTGAGAATTAGATTCACACAAAAAATATATGTTAATATGGGAAAAATAAAAAAAAGCTAAATAGGGAGGTTAATTCAGAAATATTATGGAATAAAGAACTTATTTCATAAATAAAATTGTCATGTACTAATGCTATGAATAAGATTCAATCAAATAAATATTTAACATTCTCTGAAACATTACTTCAGGATTCAATGGTCATGGGCATAAATTCTGTTTCTGTCACTTACTATGAATGATAAGGAGCTAGACATTCATCCTTCCTGATTGTCATATATTTTTATATGAAAAATGTGAGGGTTAGACCATTTAGGCTTTTTAAGTCTTTTTTAGCTTACATTTCTTATCCTATGAACTTTGGATGAATGGATCAGAATTAGTAGGAAAATAGGACAAGTCTCAATACACTTAAATAGTGTCATTTCAAGATCTATTAGAGAAATTGAAGAATATTGAACATATGACTCATATTCAAAAGTTATAGTGATTTAGCCCAAATATCAGCTAGAAGGAATATGTAGACTTTTTTAAAAGAAGCAAATTTAGGGGAGGAGCCAGGATGATAGAGAAGGCACACAGGATTTTCTAAGCTCCTTTCATGCCCTCAAAACCAACATTAAATTCAGCCTCAAAAATAGCAGTTGACTGGTAAAATCCATGAAGTTTAGAAGCACAACAACTTACCAGCCGAAGATAATCTGGAAGATCGCCAGGAAAGGTTTGTCCTGAGGGGCCAGGAACAGACCAGAACAGGAAGGAAAAGACTAGTTTCTGGAGCAGACCAGGGGTGGGGCTGACCTCTGCGGCTAGAGACAACTCTGCCATAGGCTAACTGATCTACCTTAATTATAAAGCAGTAAACTAGCAGAGAAATTAAAGCTAAAGACAGAGGGGACTCTCTAAAGAAACGCCAGAACCTAACAAGATCTGGCTTTAACCACCCAAAACTGGAAGTGACTCAGCTCAGACCTAAACACAGCCCTGCAGCCACATCCTGAAGTATGGGGCGTTTGCAGGGGCAGTTGCAAATCTGCAAGGTAGGGATACACAGCCCAGGGCAGCCTCTAATCTGCACAGTGGGGGGCTCAGCCTGGGGTAATAGGCCTTTTGCAGCCAATTGTGCTTCCCTGGGCAGGGACACTTCTGATTCCTGTAGGATTATTCACTTGTCAGCTGCTAATACCCACACCCCCTCACTGAATGTTTTGGCCTGGGGTATTGACACTTTCACTGTCCAGCTTCTAGCACCAGGGCAGTATTTAACTTGCACAGCAGGGGTTTTTTGCAGGGCACTTCTTCAGCTCCACAGTGCAAGTCTGATTTACTTCCAGGTGAACTCTTTCCCAGAGCATTCCTGTACTTCCCTGCAGTTTGTACGCAGTTGGCAGGACAACTACCCATCCAAACACTTAATCCTGGTTCTACAGAGGAAATGGATAACATCCTGGCCCTGAAGGCAGACCCTACAGGCTTTAACAAAATGAGTAAAAAATCAACGGGACAATCAATACCTTCTATATGGAAAGAGAGGAGCTTTTCAACCACAAGGAGATGAATAGCAGACAGTCTCCAGACAATTGTTGGTCCCCAACACCAAAGGCTCTCTATAAGAGATTATTAAAAACCTTAAAATAGAACTAGAAGAAAAATGGAAAAAGGAAAGAGAAGCTATGTAAGAGAGCAACAACTTCCTGAAATGTGAATTGGAAAAGGTAAAAAAAAACTCCCAAGAAGTACAGGGAAACAGAATTTATGAATTGGAAAAGGTTAAGAATTCCCAAAAAAGTAGGATTTGTGAATTGGAAAAAAAAAACTCAATAAAAAAAAATTAATGAAATGGAAAAAAAATTCCATAGAGCAAAACAACTCATTTAAAAACTTAATTGAACATATACAAAAAGAAGTAAAAAATAAGCTAATGAAGAAAATAACTCACTAAAAATCAGAACTGAACAAATAGAAATGACTGATTCATTGAGACATCAAGAATCACTCAAGCAAAACCAAAAAAAAAAAAAAAATGAGAGATTAGGAAAAAATGTCAAATATTTACTTGGAAAAACAACAAAACTGGAAAATAGATCTAGGAGAGAAAACCTGAGGATCATTGGATTACCTGAAAATTATGGGGAAAAAGGAGCCTAGATACTATTTTACAGGAAATCATCAAAGAGAACTGCCCAGAAGTAATAGAACCCAAACGTAAAATGGGCGTTGAAAGAATTCATCAAACACGTTCTGAAAATGACCCTAAAATAAAAACTCCAAGGAATATTGTAGCCAAATTTCAGAACTATAAGATTTTTTTTCTTTTCTTTTCTTTTTCTATTTATTTAATAGCCTTTTATTTACAGGTTATATGCATGGGTAACTTTACAGCATTAACAATTGCCAAACCCCTTGTTCCAATTTTTCACCTCTTACCCCCTACCCCCTCCCCCAGATGGCAGGATGATCAGTAGATGTTAAATATATTAAAATATAAATTAGATACACAATAGGTATACATGACCAAACCATTATTTTGCTGTACAAAAAGAATCAGACTCTGAAATATTGTACAATTAGCTTGTGAAGGAAATAAAAAATGCAGGTGGCCATAAATATAGGGATTGGGAATTCAATGTAATTGTTTTAGTCATCTCCCAGAGTTCTTTCTCTCGGCGTAGCTGAGAACTATAAGATTAAAGAAAAAATATTATAAGCAGCCAGGAAAAAACAATTCAAATACCCACTCAAGATCTGGCTGCCTCAACATTAAAGGATGGAAGGGCCTGGAATGTGATATTTCGAAAGGCAGAAGAACTTGGAATGCAGCCAAGAATAATTACCCAGCTAAGCTGAGCATTACTTTCCATGGAAGAAGATGGACATTTGATGAAACAGAGGAATTCCATTTGTTTCTAAGGAAAAAAACAAATTTAAACAAAAAATTTGATTTCCAACCATAGGACTTAAGAGAAGCAGAAAAAGGTAAAGGGAACTCTTAAGAACTATATTTCTTTTGTGGATATACATAAAAGTACATGTATAATTTGATTTTACCGATATAACATAAAAATGGAAGTAGAAATGGAAAGGGGATAGTGTCAGAAAAAAGGAAAAGGGGAGATAAAAGAGGAAAATTACATCCCACGATGAAACAAAGGAAACCTATCATATCTGAGGGAACTTACAGAGGGAGAAGAACATTGTGTGAATCTTACTCTCATCTGAGTTGACTCAAAGGGAAAATAATTGACATTTATTTTACAGAGAATGTTCTCTCAACTCAGTAAAAAGTGGGAGAAGAAAAGGGAAAAGGAAAAAGAGTAATAAGAGAAGGGTACAAGAAATGGGAAGGGATTCAAAGGGAAGAGGGGGAATCCTAAAGAGGAAGAGCTGTGTGACACAACTGGGACCCATAAGTTTAATACTAGGAAAAGGAGTAAGGGAGGGGCAAATAAAAGAAAAGCACAATCCGGGGATATTATGATGGCAGGAAATACAGAATTAGTTATTTTAAGTCTAAATGTGAATGGGATGAACTCTCTCATAAAGCAGAGGCAAACAGCAGACTGGATCAAAAGACAGAACCCTACAATATATTGTTTACAAGAAACAAATTTAAAACAGGGAGATACATACAGAATAAAGGTAAAAGGATAGAGCAGAATCTACTATGCTTCAAGTGAAGTCAAAAAAGCAGGGGTAGCCATCCTTATTTCAAACAATGCAAAAGTAAAAATTGATCTAATTCAAAGAGATAAGGAAGGAAACTGTATCTTGCTAAAGGGTACTATAGACAATGAAGCAATATCAATAATAAACATATATGTACCAAGTGGTATAACATCTAACTTCCTAAAGGAAAAGTTAAGAGAGTTGCAAGAAGAAATAGATAGCAAAACTATAATGGTGGGAGACCTCAGTCTTGCACTCTCAGAATTAGATAAATCAAACCACAAAATAAATAAGAAAGAAATTAAAGAGGTAAATAGAATATAAGAAAAATTAGGTATGATAGATCTTTAAAGAAAACTGAATGGTGGCAGAAAGGAGTATACTTTCTTCTCAGCAGTTCATGGAACCTACACAAAAAATGACCATATATTAGGCAGAAATAGTAAACACTTTCTTTTCAGATCACGATGAAATAAAAACTACATTCAACAAAAACTTAGGGATAAATATACAAAAAAGTAATTGGAAAATAAATAATCTCATCTTAAAGAATTATTGGGTAAAAAAGCAAATTATAGACACAATCAACAATTTCACTCAAGATAATGACAATAATGAAACATCATACCAAAATATGTGGGATGCAGTCAAATCAGTAATAAGGAGAAATTTTATATCCTTAGAGACTTACTTGAATAAAATAGAGAAAAAAGATCAATGAATTGGGCTTGCAAATTAAAAAAAGATTAAAAAAAGACCAAATTAAAAACCTCCAATCAATTATTAAACTTGAAATTCTAAAATTAAAAGGATAAAGTAATATTATTGAAAGTAAAAAAAAAATTATTGAACTAATAAAAAATGACAGGGAGAGATAAGGCAGAATGTTGGAGGGGATGTGGGAAAACAGGGATAGTAATACATTATTGTTGGAATTGTGAATATAACCAGCTATTCTGGAGAGAAATTTGGAACTATGCTCAAAATGGTATCAAACTGTGCATACCCTTTGATCTAGCAGTGTTTCTACTGGGCTTATATCCCAAAGAAAAGTTAAAGAATGGAAAGGGACCTGTATGTGAAAAAATTTCTGTGTTGCCCTCTTTGTATTGGCCAGAAACTGGAAACTGAGTAGATGCCCATCAATTGGAGAATGGCTGAATAAATTGTGGTATATGAATATCATGGAATATTATTGTTTGGTAAGAAATGACCAGCAGGATGATTTCAGAAAGACCTGGAGAGACTTATATGAACTGATGCTGAGTGAAATGACTAGGAGTAGGAGATCATTATATATTTCAACAATAATACTCTATGATGATCAATTCTGTTGGACGTGGCCCTCTTCAACAATGAGATGAACCAAATCAGTTCCAATACAGCAGTAATGAACTGAACCAGCTACACCCAGCAAAGAACTCTGGGATATGACCAATCCCTATATTTTTGTCTGCCTGCATTTTTGATTTCCTTCACAGGCTAGTAGTACACTATTTCAAAGTCTGATTCTTTCTGTACAGCAAAATAACTGTTAAGACATGTATACATGCAGTAACAGACATTTTCATAAGGCAACTTGCTAAGAAAAATGCTAATGAGGTCTGCAGAAGAATTATACTAGGACTGTGCAAGGATGTTCCTTTAGAGGACCTCATAAGTGACTGTGCCACAGTGGGCACAAATGCCTTTTATAGCCAAGCAATGATGCAGACTTCCCATGATCCCACCATGGGAAGACAGGGTCCCTTCTGGCAAGGGACTTCCAGAGAGACTCGTCAATGCTTTCAGTGTGGTGAAGTAGGGCATCAGAGAGCTTAATGTTGGTATAGAGACAGAATGAGAAAACAGGATGGGAGAACAAGACCCAATACCCCATGTCCAAAATGCAACAGAGGCTTCCATTGGGCCTCAGAATGTAGACAGATTCAGGGAAATGAGATGAGGGGCCCAGCCCCAGAACCCCAGGCAAAAAACTTGGGACATGATGGCAGCCAATGGTACACCCAGAGAGTGCCTAGAAGTCCAGTGCCCAGACATGACCAATCAGCCAGGCAGGCATATGATGGGAGAAAGGGACTGCACAATCAATCAGCCAGGAAGCAATCTGATGAAAAAGAATGGATTGCAATTAGGGAGAATAGAGTTGTGTGCAGCTGGGAAAACTGAGATACCCCCTGGAGAGCTGAAATCTGTTCCTCTCCAACCTATGCAAACCTTGCCTCCAGGCACAGTAGGCTTGACCATTTCACCTTATTTTTGTTCATACAAAACAGTGTCCATCCACACACTGATGTAGGAAACTGGGGAATGTGTAGATAATATCCCAGTCACTAATACAGGTAGATAATATGTGACTTATCACCCAGGAGAAGTAGTAGCATCAGGTTTACTCACACAGAATTCTAATAAGCAACCTAGTGATAGTCACCCAGATTTTGACTCCAGGCCAGAAAATATAGGAATATACTGTAGAGCAGCTGTAACAGCTGACCGACCTATGCTCGTGATCTATATAAATGGCCTACCATTAGAAGAATTGGTAGACATAGGTGCAGATCGTACAGTCATTAGAGGTCCCAATTGGCCCTGATCACTGGCCAAAGATAAAAGGAGACACCTACGTGTCTGGCATAGGAGGATCAATAGCACCTGTAGTTAGTGTGACCCCTATGAGATAGACTTTTGAAGGCAAAACAAAGAGTTTTTACTCGTTTTATAGTTGAAAAATACACATCAATCTGTGGGGAAGAGACATTTTACAGCAATTAGGGTTAAAAATGAGTACTTCTGTTTTTTAAGCAGGCTTGCTATTGAAGGCCTGCTAACACTTTCACCTGTTCCTATCCAATGGAAAACTGATACACCAATGTGGATAGAACAGTGCCCCTTAGGTAGCAATAAAATTCAGACCTTATTGTATAGGAGCAACTTGACCAAGGACACTTACAACCTTCTCTAAGTCCTTGGAATGCCCCAGTGTTTGCTGTAAAAAAGAAATCTGAAAAATGGAGGATCTTGACTGATTTAAGAAAGGTAAATGAATAGATGGAAACTATGGGAACTCTTCAGCCTGGGCTTCCATCTTCTATTCAATTGCCTCGAGAATGGCCTCTTTGGGTCATAGATATTAAGGATTGTTTCTATTCTATCCCTTTAGATAAGGAGGATATGAGAGGATTTGCCTTTTCAGTGCCCAGCGTTAACTTAACTGAGCCTTATAAAAAATATGAATGGACAATTTTGCCACAGGGAATGAAAAAGAGCCCCACTATGTGTCAAATATATGTTGCTGCTGCTCTGGCTCCAGTAAGAAAAGCATTTCCAAAAGTTATGCTATTACATTATACAGATGATATATGGGATGCGCACCTGAGGAACAAATGTTAGATGCATGTCTACAAAAGACCATAGAAACACTAAGGAATTACAAATTATACATAGCACCAGAAAAAATTCAAAGACATGCTCCTTTTCAATATTTAGGATATGAAGTATACCCTAAGGTGCTTACAGTACAAAAATTGTCCTTAAGAACAGAGAAGCTAAACACCTTACATGATTTTCAGAAATTGATAGGGGACATCCAATGAGTGCGACCAGTGTTAGGCCTGACTACTTATCAATTGCAACAGTTATATGATATTTTAAGGGGAGACAGTGCTTTAAATTCGCCACGCCAGCTTACAAAAGAAGCTCAAGAGGTTTTGAGAAAAGTTGAACTGGCTTTATCCAATGTGGTTGAAAGAGTCACTCAAAAACCCCTGGAAATATCAGTTTTTGCCACACAAGAGGCACCCACAGCAGTCCTTCATCAAGGAGACAGTGTGATAGCTTGGGTGAACCTCCCAGCACAACCAGATCAAAGCCTTACTCCTTACCCAGTGCTTGTGGCTAGAATTTATTAAGTGAGCAGTACAATTATCTGGGACAAGACCTGACAAGATATACACCTTTTATAACAATAGACAAATTAATGTATGCTGTGAGCCCACCCCAGAGTGGCAAATTTTATTAGCCATGGCTCCAAATTTTACACATGGGTCTCCATTAAAGATAATCAGACTATTACATAATTGGTGATGGATTCTTGAAGAAAAGGTTTCTAAAGTCCCTCTTAAAGGATTAACCATCTTTAGAGATGCATCCAAACATAATATTTGTGCTGTATACTCTCATGACTTAACTATAAAGAGAGCAGTCAGAACTCTTTTTCAGTACATTCAGCAGAATGAATTGTATGCAATCATTCTAGCTCTTATTATCCAGGAGACATAAATATAATATCTGATTCAGCCTATTCAATAGATGTGGTAAAAAGAATTGCCACAGCCCAAATAAAATTTGCAGCCTCTAATATATATCAGCTCTTTAAGAAACTTCAAGAGCAAGTGAGAATGCATCCAGGTAAGATTTATATTTTACATGACCACTCTCATAATAGATTTCCAGGTCCCATTTTTGCTGGTAATTCAAAGGCAGAGAGCTTTCTACCTATGTTGTTTGATATTCCTTTATTCCAAGACACCCAGTAATCTCATTCTAAATATCATCAGGCTGTTCAAGCTTTAAATTTACAATTTGGAATAACAAAAGCGGAAGCAAGGGGCATAGTAAAAGTCTGTCCGGCTTGCCTTCCTTTCCACGCTCCTACACTGCCTCCAGGGAAGAACCCTCATAGTTTTAGACCCAATGAAATCTGGTAAATTAATGTGACCTATTTTAAATCTTTTGGCTGTCTGTTTTTTATCCACGTTGTGGTAGACACCTTTTCAGGATTCACTTTTGCAATATCAGCAGCAAAAGAGATAGCTCAAGTGGTCACTGAATTCCTTACAATAGCATTTGCCATTATGGGTGTGCTACAAACAATACAAGCAGACAATGGTCCTGCATATACTTCCAAACATTTTGCACACTTTTGTGCACAGTATAAGATTTTACCCACCACTGGATTACCTTTTAATCCTCAAGGACACTTCAATAGTAGAGAGGAGAAACAGTGACATTAAGATGCTCCTCCAAAAACAAAAGAAAGGGGGAACCACAGGTAATCCTAGAGAACTTCTAAATCCAGCCCTTTATACTATTAATTTCTTGATTTTTGACAAAGATGGACTGTCTCTGGTAGACAGGTTTTATAACCCACCGGAAGGGCAGTATCCAGTGCGAGCAGCTCCACTATCTTTAGATAATCACCAGGTGATGTGGAGAGACCCAGAAAGTGGTGAATGGAAGGGACCTGATAGGCTAACTGCTTGGGGGTGAGGGTTTGCTTGTATCTCTACAGGTGGAGAAGGAATCAGATGGGTGCCAACAAGCCGTATTCGCCTTGTCCATTGCAGAGAGATGAAGTGGACCCTTGAAACAAAAGAGAGGTCCCAAGAAATATTGGATGGTTCTATTGCTGATTGTGCTCATCATTGAAAAAGCATGGCAGTTATGGTGTTTGGCTCATGGACATCAAAAATTGTTGGACTTGAAAACCCTCAGGAATCATTGGATTTTCTGAGACATAAGATTGTTGTAGGATTTGAAAACCCTCAGGAATCATTGGAATATCTAATACATAAAACTTGAAAGTCCTCAGGAATCATTGGATTTTCTGAGAAATGATAAGACTGTTACAGGACTTCAAAATCTGCTGGAATCAGGGCCAGGAGATCCTTATATACTTCAACAACAATGCTATATGATGATCAGTTCTGATGGGCCTGGCCGTCTTCAGCAATGAGATGAACCAAATCAGTTCCAATGGAGCAGTAATGAACTGAACCAGCTACATCCAGCGAAAGAATTCTGGGAGATGAGTAAGAACCATTACAATGAATTCCCAATCCCTATATTTTTACATACCTGCATTTTGGATTTCCTTCACAGGCTAATTGTACAATATTTCAGAGTCCAATTCTTTTTGTACAGCAAAATAACTGTTTGGCCATGTATACTTATTGTGTAAATAATTTATACTCTAATATATTTAACATCTATTGGTCATCTTGCCATCTAGGGGAGAGGGTGGGGGGAAGGAGGGGAAAAATTGGAACAAAAATTTTGACAATTGTCAATGTTGTAAAATTACCCATACATATAACTTGTAAATAAAAAGCTATTAAATAATAATAAAAAAAAATCTGCTGGAATCATTGGATTCCCTAACACATAAAAGGACTTTTGCAGGACTTCAAAAACTTGGAGGGATCATTGGATTACCTGACATGTAAAGCAATGGACAATAGATTGGTTTTGGACTATTTCTTGGCTGCTGAAGAAGGCGTATGTGTAACTGTTGTTTATATACCATCCTTCTAGGACTTCTGGCAATCTTTTACAACACCATGTTGATTTATATTGTTTATTATACCACTACTTGCATGTACAGTTCATGTTTGTTACACCACATTGAGCCTACACTGACTGAGGGGAGGGTCATCACTAATAGCCTCTGTGTTATTTCTATGTGCTTGTGTAATACCTCCCATGCTGATGGGCATAATAAGACCCTCCAGCCCAGAAACCCACTAGCAACCCCCTACTTCCCTTTGGTGCTTTTTATCTCCCTTCCTGAAATATCAGGGAGGGTGTGATCGTCTCCTTTTTAGTACTTTCACCTTCTTTCCTGAGAAGTCAAGGAGGTTGTGATCACCTCCCCTTGGGGGTTCTGACCTCCCTGAGGAGTCAGGGATGGCATGACCACTTGTGTTCTAAAACAAAAGAAAGCAGGAGATGTAATGGGGTGAGGCTTGAGTTGATGCACTGAGGTCCCAAGCACATGAGGCTAAATAGTAATTGGACCATATTCTATTAATATATATGCTTGGAGAAAGAATGGCTCCCTCCCACTCTTTGTGCAAGTCCTGATGTGTTGTATAGGAAATGATGATTTTGGTGGGTGGAGGCAGAGGAGCAGGGAGAGAGGCAGAAAGAGACTGTTGGCTGGTTCCTGTGGCAGCTTCTCACATTGCTAGGACAATCCCCCTTCACCTCTGCTGGCTGGTTTCTTGTCGCAGCTGCTCCTATTGCGATTGCGATCCTTCTTCACCTCCATTAAAAATAAAGATGGAAGATTTCCCCCTAACTTGAATTCCTGACTCCAGCTGATTTTAAATATGCAGTCATCACACTGCTAGAAACATTTTTGCACATCTGGGTCCTTTTCCCTTTTTTATGATCTCTTTGGGATACTGTTCCAATAAAGACACTGCTGGATCAAAGAATTTTCAATTTGATAGCCTTTGGGTATGGTTCCAAATTGCTCTCTAGAATGGTTGGATCAATTCACAACAGCATGAGCAATGAATTAGTGTCCCAGTTTTACCACATCCCCTCCAATTTTTTGCATTATCTTTTTCTTTTCTTCTTTGAAAATCTGAGAGGTATGTAGTGGTACCTTAATTTCCATTTTTCTAAGCAATAGTGATTTAGAGTTTTTTTTTCCTATGACTAGTAATGCTTTTTTATTCTTTTATCTAGAAATTCTATGATCATAACTTTAACCATTTATCAATAGGATTGTCAATTCTCTATACATTTTAGTCAATTCTCCATATATTTTAAAAATGAGATTTTTATTAGAAAACCTGGATGTAAATTCCCCCAATCACCATTTTTCTGCTTCCTTTCTAATCTTTTAATGCATTGATTTTGTTTGTACAAATACTTTTTAATTCAATCTGATCAAAATTATCCATTTTGCATTTCATAAGGTTTTTTAATTCTTCTTTGGTCATAAATTCCTTTCTTGTTCACAGATCTGAGAGGTAGACTAGCCCTTTGTTGTACTCATTTACCTATAGTATTACCCATATGTCTCAATCAGGAACCTAGTTTAACCTTATCTTGATGTAGGGTGTTAGATGTGGGTCAATGCCTAGTTTCTGCCATACTATTTTCTAATTTCCTCACCATTTTTGTCAAATAGTAAGTTCTTATCCCAGAAGATGAAGTCTTTGGATTTATGAAACACAAGATTACTGCAGTCATTATAATGTTTTGGTTACCTTTCTGGAGGTCTTGGGACTAGCCTTCTTTTAGCAGAATAATCACCACAAGAATAGCCAGGGATAAAGTCCAAATGTCTTTATTGTCTCCTTCACAGTCTATGTCCTTGACTGAGGCCCAGACTAGCTTTCTGGAGGGCCTCAGGAATGGGTCTTGGTTTCAATGGAGGAAGCAGGATAGCCACCATGACTGTTTCTGTCTTGAAGTTGCTGTGAGTCTGAGATCTTGAGCTCCAGCCTCTAGTCCTCTGTCTTCTCTGAATTTGTCTCTGGCTGAGTTTGTCCCAGTTTATATGCTTTATAAAAATTACATCATTAGCATACTGAATATAAGCCAATCATTATATCACTAGGGAAACATTATTTGTTGTAAGATTAAATCAATCATACTGAACTAGAGAATTCACAAGCTAAACTAGATAACTATTGTATTATCAATTCCATTGAGTTAACCCCTTGTTTAAATCAATCATATTGAGCCTTAAGTATATTTCTCCCAAGTTCCTGCCCTGGTCCTCTGAGTTTAACCTATACCACTGACCAACTACTTTATTTCTTAGCCAGGAGCAAACAGTTTTAATGGCCTGCTTTATAATATAGTTTTAGGTCTGGTGCAGCCACACCAACTTTATTTGCATTTTTTTCTTTAATCCCCTTGAAATTCTTGTTCTTTTGTTCTTCCAAATGAATTTTGTTGTCATTTTTTCTGACTCTGTAATGTACTTTCTTGGCAGTTTGATTGGTATGCCAGTGAATAAGTAGATTAATTAACATAGTATTGTCATTTATATTATCTTGGCCTACCTAAAAGCAAGTGATATTCTTTCAGTTGTTTAGATCTTATTTTATTTGTGTGGAAAGTATTTTGTAATTGTGCATAGAGTTCTTGACTTTGTCTTTGTACATAGGCTCCCAAATAGTTTGTATTGTCTACAGTTATTTTTAAATGAAATTTTCCTTTGTATCCCTTACTACTGGACTTTTTTGGTAACATAAAAATGCTGATGATTTATATGGATTTATTTTGCATCCTGTAACTTTGTTAAAAATATTTAATTGTTTCTAATAGTTTTTTATCTGATTGTCTAAGAGTCTCTAAGTATACCATCATATAGTCTGCAAATTTTGATAATTCTACTACACACTTCTCACATTGACTAAGATAAAAAGAATAGATAATCATGCATTTTGTAAGGAATGTGGGAAAACTGCGGCACTAATACATAGTTGATGGAGTTGTCAAGTGATCCAACCATTTCAGAGAGCAATTTGGAACTATCCTCAAAGGGCTATCAAAATGTGTTTACTTTTTGATGCAGCACTGTTTCCATTGGACTCATATCCAAAAGAGATCCTAGTTAAAGGACCCATATGTGCAAAACTGTTTGTGGCAGTTCTTTTTGTATTGGCAAGAAACTGGAAACTGACTGGAATGACTTGGAGAGTGAGTGAATAAGTTATTGTATAGGAATATAATTGTTCTGTACAAAATGATTGGCAGGATGGTTTCAGAGAACCCTGAAGAGACTTACATAAACTGATGCTAAGTGAAATGAGCAGAATCAGGAGAACATGGCAATAACAAAATTATACAATGATCAATTCTGATGAACTCAGCTCTTTGCAACAATGAGATAACTGGGGGCAGTTTTACTGATCTTGTGATGAAGAGAACCATCTACATCTACAGAGAGGGCTGTGGGAACTGTGTATTACAGCATAGCATTTTTACTCTTAATTTTTTTGCTGTTGTTGTTGTTTCTTTTTTCCATTTTTTTATTGTTGTTTGCTTATATTTATTTTCTTTCTCATTTTTTCTTTTTCAATCTTATTTTTCTTGTGCAGCAAGATAATTCTATAAATACATGTATATATATATATATATATATACATTTATATGTATATTGTATACAACGTATATTTTAATATGTTTAATAGATACTGGGTTACTTGCCATCTAGGAGAAGAGGTGACAGGAAGGTGGGGGGGGGGGATTGGGAACACAAGATTTTGCAAGGATTAATGTTGAAAAATTATCCATGCATATGTTTGGAAAACAAAAACCCTTAAAATTAAAAAAAAAAGAAATGAATGAAATATCAAGGAACCACAAAAAATATGGCCCCAAACTATCAACTTCCATATTAAAAATCTGGAGTGTGATATTCTATAAGGCACAAAAGCTTGGAGTACAACCAAGAAAAAAAAAAAGAGAATTATCTTTCATTGGAAAAGATACTCATTCATCAAAATTGGGCATTTTCAATTATTTCTGATAGAAAGACCAGAGCTGAACAGAAAATTTGAACTTTAAATACCAATGTCAAGAGAATCCAAAAAGGTGAATGGAAAAGAAGAAGACTACATTTTTAAAGGTTAAAATGTTTAGATATTTAAATAGAAATAGAAATATATATATATATATGTATATATATATATATATATATATATATATATATTTGTGATTCCTGAGAACCATATCTTTTCAGGGCATTTAGATGGGCATACATAAAAAAGTGTGCATTTATGAGTTGAAGATATATGGGGGAAATTATTCTAAGAGAAGAGAAAAGAGGAGATAAAATGGGTAAAAATGCATCCTATGAAAAGGCAGAAAAAATTTATTCCAGTAAAAGGAAAGAACAGAGCAGAATGAGCATTATTTAAACCTTGATCCCATTGGATTTATCTCAAAGAGGGAATAACATATTTTGTTTGATATGGAAATTTATTTCACCTTATAGGAAAGTAAGAGGGGAAATAGGGGGAAAAAGGTGAAGCTAAAGAAGGAAGGACCAAAAAAAAATCAGTGAATAAAGGGGAGAAAGTGAAACCAAAAAGGGCAGGGAAGATAGAGGTCATGATCAGAAGCAAAAGCTATTGAGAAGGGAAGGCTGATCAATAAAAGCTGAGATAAAAGTGTAAACTAGGAAAAATAGAACTAAGAGAAATACAGAGTTAGTAATCTTAACTATGAATATGAATTGGACAATTTCTTATATAAAATGAAACCTGATGTCAGAGTGAAGTAAAAGGCAACATTGAACATTTGAAGCAGAGAGATATATACACACAGAATAAAGGCAAATGGCTGAAACAGAATCTATTATATTTCAGCTAAAGTAAAAAACATAAATAAATAAAAATAAAACAGCAACAATGATCCTGATTTCAGAACAAGGAAAAGAATACAAGTAATTAAGAGAGATAAGAATGAAAATGATATCTTTCTAAAGAGTATCATAAATAATGAAGTAATAATTCTACTAAACATAAATGCATAAGTGGTATAGTATTCTTTGAGGAGAAGTTAAACAAGTTGTAAGAAGAGATAGAAAAACCATACTAGTAGGGGATCTCAATCTCCCTCTATCAGAACTAGATAAATCTAACCATAAAACAAGGCAGAAAGAAGTTGAGGAAGTGAAGAGAATTTTAGAAATTTAGTATGATAGACTTTTGGAGAAAATTAAATGGGGATAAAAGGAAATATACCTTTTTTTCTCAGAGATATATGGCCCTACAGAAAAATTGACTATGTATTAGTCAGGAAAAAACCTCACAATCAAATGCAGAAAGGCATAAATAGTAAATGTATTATTTTTAGATCATGACGCAAGACAAATTAAGTGTAATAAAGGGTCATGCGAAATATGCCAAAAATCATTTGGAAACAAATTAATCTAATCCTAAAGAATGAGTGGGTTAAAAAAATCATAGAAAAAAGTTTATCCAGAAAGTGATAATAATGAGACAATATTTTAAAAAATATGGGAGAAAGCCACAAGAATTTTTTTTTTTATTATAGCTTTTTATTTACAAGATATATGCATGGGTGTTTCAGTGTTGACAATTGCAAAACGTTTTGTTCCAACTTTTCCCCTCCTTCCCCCAACCCTTTCCCCTAGATGGCAGATTGACCAATACATGTTAAATATGTTAAGTATAAATTAAATACAATATATGCATACATGTCCAAACAGTTATTTTGCTGTACAAAAAGAATCAGAGTTTGAAATAGTGTACAATTAGCCTGTGAAGGAGATCAAAAATGCCAGTGGACAAAAATTGAGGGATTGGGAATTCTATGTAGTGATTCATAGTCATCTCCCAGAGTTATTTTGCTGGGTGTAGCTGGTTCAATTCATTAGTGCTGTATTGGAACTGGTTTGGTTCATCTTATTGTTGAAGAGGGCCACACCCATCAGAATCGATCATCATATAGTATTGTTGTTGAAGTAAATAATGATCTTCTGGTCCTGCTCATTTCACTCAGCATCAGTTCATGTAAGTTTCCCCAGGCCTTTCTGAAATCATCCTGCTGGTCATTTCTTACAAAATAATAATAATCCATAATATTCATATACCACAATTTATTCAGCCATTCTCCAATTGATGGGCATCCACTCAGTTTCCAGTTTCTGGCAACTACAAAGAGAGCTGCCACAATATTCTTGCATATACAGGTCCCTTTCCCTTCTTTAAAATCTCTTTGGGATATAAGCCTAGTAGTAACACTGCTGGATGAAAGGGTATGCACAGTTTGATAATTTTTGAGAATAGTTCCAAATTGCTCTCCTGAATGGTTGGATGTGTTCACAATCCCACCAACAATGTATCAGTGTCCCTGTTTTCCCACATCCCCTCCAACATTCCACATTATCTTTCCCTGTCATTCTAGCCAATCTTACAGGTATGTAGTGGTATCTCAGAGTTGCCTTAATTTGCATTTCTCTGATTAATAATGACTTGGAGCATCTTTTCATATGGCTAGACATAGTTTCAATTTCTTTGTCTGAAAATTGTCTATTCATATTCTTTGACCATTTATCAAGTGGAGAATAGCTTGACTTCTTATAAATTAGAGTCAAGTCTCTATATATTTTGGAAATGAGGCCTTTATCAGAACCTTTGACTGTAAAAAATGTTTTCCCAGTTTATTGCTTTCCTTCTAATCTTGTCTCCATTAGTTTTGTTTGTACAAAAACTTTCAATTTGACATAATCAGAATTTTCTATTTGTGATCAATAGTGATCTCTAGTTCTTCTTTGTTCATAAATTCCTTCCTCTTCCACAGTTCTGAGAGGTAAACTATCCTATGTTCCTCTAATTTATTTATAATCCCATTTAGGTCATGAACCCATTTTGACTTTATTTTGGTGTATGGTGTTAAGTTTGGGACAACGCCTAGTTTCTGCCATACTAATTTCTAATTTTCCTAGAAGTTCTTGTCAAACAGTGAGTTCTTATCCCAAAATCAGGGGTCTTTGTGTTTGTCAAATACTAGTTTATTAAAGTTATTGACTGTTTTGACCTTTGAGCCTAACTTATTCCACTGATCAACTAGTCTATTTCTTAGCCAATACCAAATGGTTTTAGTAACTGCTGCTTTGTAATATAATTTTAGATCTGGTATATCTAGGCCACCTTCATTTAATTTATTTTCATTAATTCCCTTGAAATTCTTGACCTTTTGTTCTTCCATATCAACTTTGTTGTTATTTTTTCTAGGTTATTAAAATAGTTTTTGGGGAGTCTGATTGGTATAGTGCTAAATAAATAGATTAGTTTATGTATTATTTCCATCCTTATTATATTTGTTTGCCCTATCCAGGAGCATTTAATATTTTTCAAAATGGTTAGATCTGACTTAATTAGCCACAAGAATTCTTATGGGAAATTTTATATCTCTAGATGTGTACATGAATAAAACAGAAAAAGAGAAGATGAATGAATTGGGCATGCAACTAAAAAAAGCTAAGAAGGGAATAAATTTAAAATTGTGAAAATTAAAAGAGAGATTATTACAATTGAAATCAAGATAATGATTGGACTAATAAATCAAACTGAGTTGGTTTTATGAAAAAAAATAATTACAGCAGATACAATTTTGGTTAATTTAAATAAAAGATAACCAAGTTACTATTATCAAAACTGAAATGTATCAACTTTTCATCAATGAAGAGAAAATTTAAATTTGGGAAGTATTTGCTAAATTGTATGTCAGTAAATCTGATAGTGCAAGTGAAGAGGGTAGACAAGAGTTTTCCAGATTAACATATGAGCAAATAAATGAGTTAAAATGTCTCATTTTAGAAAAAAGAAATTGAACAAACCATTATAAACTTCCTAAGAATATTATCTCTAAGGCCACTGAATTCTATAAACATTTAAAGAACAATTAACTCCAATAACATACAAATTATTTGAAAAAAGAGAGAAGGCAGTCCTACCACATTCCATTTATGACAAAGATGTCATACTGATAGCTGAATCAGGTAGGATGAAAACAGAGAAAGAAAATCATAGACCAATTTCCTTAATGAATTTTGATGCAAAAATTTTAAAGAAAATGTGAGCAAAGAATTTACAGAATGTCATTCCCAACATAGTACAACATGACCAAGTAGAACTTATCTCAGGAATGCAGGGCTCGTTCAATATTAGGAAAACTACGAACATAATTGACTATATGAATAACCAAACTAACAAAAACCATATGATCATCTCAATAGATGTAGAAAAAGCATTGACAAAATCCAACACCCATTCATATTAAAACTACCAGAAAGTATAGGAATACAGGGGCTTTTCCTTAAAATATAAGTAGCATTTATTTAAAACCATCAGCACACATCATATGTAATGGGGACAAACTAGAATCATTCCCAGTAAGATCAGGGGTAAAACAAGGTTGCCCACTATCACTATTATTATTCAATATTGTATTAGAAATGTTAGCTTTGCCAATAAGAGACGAAAAAGAGATTAAAGAAATTAGAGTGGGTAATAAGGAAACCAAATTATTATTTTTTGCAGATGATATGAGGGTATACCCAGAGAACTCTAGAGAATCAATTAAAAACCTTCTAGAAACAATCCACAACTTGAGTAAAGTTGCAAGATGCAAAATAAATCCACAGAAACATCAGCAATTTTATATATTATCAACAAATTTCAGCAGCAAGAGATACAAACAGAAATTCCATTTAAATATAAGTGTTAATAGTATAAAATACTTTGGAGTTTACCTACCAAGGGAAAGTCAGGAACACAACTACAAAACCCTTTCTACACAAATAAAATTAGATTTAAGCAATTGGAAAAATATCAAGAACTCTTGGATAAGCCAAGCAAATATAATAAAAATGACAATATTACCTAAGTTAATCTACTTATTTAATGCTATGCCAATATAACTTCCAAGAAATTATTTTACAGAACTAGAAACAATAATAACAACATTGATCTGGAAGAATAAAAAGTTAAGAATTTCAAGGGAATTAATGAAAAAATACAAATGAAGTTGGCCCATCTGTACCAGATCTAAAACAGTATTATAGTTCTGTAAGAAACAATAAGTAGGATGATTCCAGAGCGTCCTGGAGAGACCTTACATGAACTGATCCTAAATGAAATGAACAGAACCAGGAAATCATTGTAAATGGCAACAGCAACATTATATGATGATCAATTCTGGTGGGCATGGTTCTTTCTAACAATGAGATGATTGAGACCAGTTCCAATGATCTTGTGATAGAGAGCCATCTTCTTCCAGAGAGAGGAGTGTGGGACTGAATGTGTTCAAAACATATGCTATGTTTCATTTTCATTCTTTTTGTTATTGTTTGCTTGTATTTTATTTTCTTTCGCATTTTTTCTGGTCTTATTTGATTTTTCTTGTGAAGTAACCTAATTGTATAACTCATGTATGTATATGTTGGAGTTAACATATATTTCTAACATGTTTAAAATATATTCGACTAATTACCATCTAGGAGAGTAGGTGACAGAAAGGGGAGAGATTGGAACACAAGCTTTTGCATGGTTTAATGTTGCAGAATTATCCATGCATATATTTTGAAATATAAAAATATTTAATAAACAAAAATAAATTAATTTCATTTCTTGGCATATGGAAATGTGCTCTAAATCACTATTGATTAGGAAAATGCAAATTAAGTCATCTGAGATATCACTTTACTGTTCTATGATTGGTTACAATATCAGGAAAAGATATTGATAAATGTGTCCATTCTCTGTTCCTATATTGTTATTAATCTTGTAAAAGCTTCAGTTACTTCACAGTTAGATTATTATGATAATGTAATAATTCATCTAGTAATTCTAAGTTCTACATTCCTCACATTTTTTCCTACTTCAGTCCAATTACCAGGTAGCCAATGAAATGACTTTTTTGAAAGCATAGGTGTACTACCTGATCAGCCTACTCAATAAATTTCAGAATGAAATATGAGATGCCATTATATTCAGCACTGGAAGCTCAATGGTACCGTGGATAAAACAGTAGACCTGGAGTCAGGAAGACCTGAGTTGAAATTTTTTCTCAGACACAGTGGCCGTATGACCTTACACAGATCATTTTAACCTATTTGCCTTGTTTTCATCATCTGGAAAATTAGTTGTAGAAAGAAATAGGGAACTATTCCTGCATCTTTGCCAAAAAAACCCTTAATAGAATCATGTTTTGGGCATGACTACATAACAACATAATAACATCCAAAGTTATTTACAACACAGATCTGTCCTATCCTAATAATATTTTTCTACCTTACTCTACCATGAATTCTTCTGTCTGATGACTCCAGCCTCCTTGTTATTCCATTTACAAAAAAAAAAAACAAAAAACAAAACAAAACAAAAAAAAAAACCAAAAACAAAAACAAAAAATATTTCTGCTCCCTGGATTTTCTCTGGCTATTCCCCAGGGCTTGAAAGTTCTTCTTCATTTTCACCTAATAGTTTCCTTTAATTTTCTTAAACCACAATTAAAATCCCATCTTCATCAGGAAAACTTTCCCAAACACTTATTTTTAAATAAAATTCTGTGTCTTCCTTTCATTCATTATTTCCTATAAATTTTACATATAGTTGTTTATGCAAAGAAACATTTTGGTAGCCTCTCCCTATCCTTTAAATTATAAAACTTTTTAGTGAAAGGACTATATTTTGTGCATCTCCAACATTTAGCAAAGTGACATAGAGTACTTATAATAAATGTTTAGTGAAAGACTGAATGAGAAATGTTTAAATTATCTTTTCCCCACTAACTCTTTTTATAACTATGAGTAATTCACTTTACTTCCTTGGGCCTTATTTGCCTCTTTTTTTCAAAAGAAGAAAACATTAAATTAAATGGCATATTAAAGTCCCTGCTTGCTTGGAAACTGTAATCCCTATAATATAATTGTGAAAGCCTGTGGCTTCTCTTCCAGTTGTTGGTTTTACATTCATTGATTTTTCTAGAAAGTATTTTACCTCCTGAACTACAGCTGGCTTGAAAACTACGAGAAACAGAAGATGAGATAGATCCTAACACCATGCTTAAGAAAATATCCTTCAAATAATCAATAAGTATGTGAGGTATTTAAAGAATGAAAATTCCCCTTTGTACTTGTCAACACATTCTTCTGCTTTAAGACTTACCCTAATTCTCCTGACTAGAGACAATCTTTTCGGTAAGCTACTGTACCTCCAAGTCAACTGCTTTTCACTAAGATGAAATTTCTAATATTTTGCCCTGACATTTATGTAATAAAAACTTTACTAGACTTAACAAATAATGCACAATTTCTGGAAATTATATTCAATAGTATTATGGAATGTTGCAGTTAGACACTATCTTAACTTTAGTAATTAGATGAAGTTTCCTTCCTTTCCTAATTTCTAAAATTTATTTCTGAAAGTTTTTTTTTTTTAATTTGTTTGTTTTTGAGTTTCTTTTTAAGACAGAAAGATGAAAACATTTTCTTTTAGGAAGAAAGAATAGTGCATGCTTTGATTAAATTCTGAAGTTTCCCAAGACTCAGAGAAAACTCTGGAATTTCTACATACAATGAAATGAAGTAGAATTATGAAATTTCTCTCAACATTTATATGATTTGACCTTGCTTATAAGTATGCATTTTGATAATTTATCAGTCTATGGTTTGCCAAAGTGAGATCTACTTCTATGAATGATGATGGCAGTCACATCTATGACTGCCTGTCTTGTTAAAATCCTTTTCGGATTTCTCCAATAAATTCTCAGTAAAAAATAGGTCTAAAGCAATGACAACCTTTCTCTAGAACTCCTGACTTTTGTGCATGTCAGTGGAGTACATCAATATCAGTAGTGTCCATGAATGATCCACTAGTTGGACTTTCTCACTACTTGTTTGGCTCTTCTTAATTTTTGATCATATAGTTCTTTTGAGGATCCTTTACATTACTTTCTTCTTTATAATTCCTCATTGGTAATATGTAACAATTTTTAATACTTGTGGATTTCAACTGCGTGTTGGGTCATAATCAATTTTAAATCCTCAGGGAATAAGACATACATCATATATCAGGAAAATCCAGTGTCATCTTCAAAATAATGTTGTTTTTTTCTGAAAATCTGCATCTCTTTTAAGAAGAAGCTCGTGACTATTAAAATCACTGCATAATTTCACAGAGAAAATATGGATCAATCCCTTCCTCATTTTAAATTGTGTGCCCAAAATATTGTTTGTAAATTCTATTGGTTCCTCACCTTGTACATCATAGTCTTTCCAACATACATTGTTCATTCTCTTGGCTTTTCATATATATCTCCACACATATACATATAAATACATATACAATACATATGCATATATATATATATATATATATATATATATACATATGCATGTGTGCATGCACATACACTCATACTCACTTTGCACCTTCTGTGCTTGATAAAAGGAGCATCATGATTTCATGAAAAGTATCATTTGCAAAGATATTTCTATTTATAAATTTTTTCATTTGGAATATTTTAGATATACTTCTTGACAATGACAGATAGTGTTTATAATCAAGTTTCTTTGTTTTATGCCATCATTGATATTAATAATCACCATATAAAACTTGGAACTATGACCAAAGGCAATAAATCTGTACATACTATTTGATCCAACAGTATCTTTACTGTGTATATATCTCAAAGTAATAATAAAATAGAGAAAAGGACCCACATGTGTAAAGATATTTGTAGCAGCTCTTTATGTAGTTGAGTGAATGTCCATCATCTGGGAGATGGCTGAATATGTTGTGGTATATGAATAAAATAGAATATTTTTGTTCTGTAAGAAATGATGAGCAGATGGATTTCAAAAAAAAAGGCTTGAAAGACTTATATGAACTAATGGTAAGTGAAGTGAACAGAATCAGGAGTACATTGTTTATAGTAAGAGCAAGAATATGTGATAGTCAACCATGATAGACTTAGCTCTTCTCAGCAATGTAGTGATCAAGACAATTCTGAGAAACATGGTATGGAAAATGCCATATGCATCCAGAGAAAGAACCCTGATGCAAATTATTTTCACTTTTTTATTGTTTGCTTTTTCTTCTTCAAGTTCTCCTCCACCTTTGATCTGATTTTTCTTGCACAACATGACAAAATAAAAAATATGTTTAAAAGTATTGTACACATAAAACCCATATGAGATTACTTGCTATCTAGGGAGGTAGGGAGGAGAAAGAGGAAGAAAAGAAAATTTTTGGAAAAAAAATCTTACAAAAATGAATGTTAAAAACTACCTTTACATGTATTGGAAAAATAAAGTGTTACTTAAAATGGGGAAAAAACAATGTTTTATTTTAAAAAATGTTATTTTTATGTCTTTCAAATAATATTGTATTGTTTTGACATAACCTTGGATTTTTTTTTTCTTTTTTGGGGAATGGAGAATTTAAGAAAATGTTTTAATGGACATGTTTAATTTTAGAAAAGTATCAGGCATCATAAATTGAAAAATGGTTAAATAAGTGATGACATATGAATGCTATGGAATATTATTTTTCTATAAGAAATGATCATCAGGATGATTTCAGAGACTTCTGGAGAGCCTTACATGTACTAATGCTAAATGAAGTTAGTAGAACAAGGAAATCATTGTACATGACAATAGTAAGATTATATAATGATCAATTCTGATGGATGTAGCTCTTTCCAACAATGAGATGATTGAAGCCAGTTCCAATGGTATTGTGATGAAGAGAGTCATCTGCACTCAGAGAGAGTACTATGGAGACTGAATGGGCATAACCAAATAGTATTTTCATTCATTTTGTTGTTTGCTTGAATTTTGTTTTCTTTGTATTTTTTTTTCTTTTTGATCTGATTTTTCTTTTGCATCATGGTAATTGTGGAAATATTCATTAAAAATTTGTACATATTAGCATATATTGGATTATTTGCTATCCTAAGAAATGGGATCTAGGGAAGGGAAGGAAAATATTTATAACACATGCTTTTGCAAGAATGAATGTTGAAAATCATCTCTTTATTTTGTAAATAAAAACTGTAATCACAATTAATAAATACAAAATTAAAAAAAATATGGGGCAATAGGAAATAGTGACAGTTGAGATATTAAAGAAAATGTGATTTAAAAAAAGCTATTGGGTTGGATATCTAGGAGACCATTGGCAACTTTGGAATTAATATTTATATAGTAAAACATTACCACATGATTTATTGACAATAAGAAAATTGGCAAAGGTAATAATAATATCTACATTATTGCCATCAACTATGAAGAGTGAGATAAATAAACATATATACTCATAAATAATGCTAAAGAATTGTCCATATAGTGTCTTGGAATACAGACTCTTAAGATGTCAATCTTATTTTAATAGTACACTTCAATTGCCACAGAAATGGATAAGAATCTACACACAGTGTAAATACTAAAATGTTTTTGAAAGAATGAATGAAAGAACGAACCTCTCAAACGCCATCAGAATGTTGTATAAAATGTTTTTGTTTTTGTTTTTTTACTTAAAAATATTAGTTTGTTTTTTGCTTTTGAACCACTTGTTAACATTTCAGGCTGGGGATGATGCTAGAAATTAAAGTGACTTTTCATTTGCAACTTAAAAAAAACAAAACAAAAATCCCTTAGCTAATTCTAGTTTTAAGAGACCTGAATGTGTAAAGACACCATTATTATGAGAGAAAAGGTCAATGTGCTCTAATCATAGAGACATAACACTCCTATAAAAGAGAATTCACTTTTTAATAAATGAATGATGAGTCAAGAAGATCTTCATGGCTGGAAAAGTAAAAAAGCAGACCAGGACTTTCTAAATCTCAGAAAAAAAAACTTCCTTTAATTTCAGAGGTGTGAAATGTTTATACTATTTGGAAAGGTACAAAAACCAGTCATTAACTTATGCTGAAAAAAAGATGCCAATTACAAAAAGACAATTAGAAAATAGTGTAAAATTCCTCTAATTCTGAAGCCATACATGTGCAAAATAAAGCACACGGAGCATGATTTCAAATGTTTGACAGAAATGAGTGTTTCATTACTCAAAAATGTTATCATTTGCCAGTTTCAGTGAATATGTCATAAATCTACACCATTAACTTCTATTTGGTTTAACTATGGTTATATCTCTTTGATGATTCATTTACTTAAATATAGTTGGTTACCCTCAAGCTTCTTTTAGGAAAAGAAGCCAATTATGATTGCTCCTGTTAGTGATGTTACTATGTTTTCCTGTGGTACATTTGATTAAATCATTACAACAGCAAAGGATTATAAACGCCTGAGTGGTTTTGCCATTTCCTTCTCCAAAACACTTTTTCTTTTGTTTGCTGAGGAACTTGGGGTTAAGTAACTTACTCAGAGTCACACAGCTGGGAAGTGTTAAATATCTGAGACTATATTTGAACTCAGGTCCTTCTGACTTCAGGGCTAGAGCTCTATCCACTGGGCCACCTAGATGCCTCTTAAATCACTTTTTTTTTTAAACAGATGAGAAAACTGAGAAAACCAGTATTAAATGAATTGCCCAGAATCTCAGAGCTAGTAAGTCTCTTAGGTTGCATTTCAATTCTTGAACATGAGTCTTTATTTTCAAGTCCAGTGTTCTCTCTCTCTCTCTCATTCTTTCTCTCTGTCTCTCTCTCTCTCTATCTCTATCTATCTATGTCTATGTCTATGTCTATATCTATATCTACATCTACATCTACATCTATATCTATCTATCTATCTATCTATCTATCTATCTATCTATCTATAATCTAGCTACCAGAATATATAGTAGCCACAAGGAAACTCCAAGAACCATATAGACTAGTAAGGATATGGGGAAGAGTGGGTAATGCATTGCAATGGGAAGCAAGAAAGGGAGATTGGATCCAATGAATCAACTTCAGGTGTTCTCAATGTCCATAAAACTGGAAGATTCTTACAAGATTAGGACATAATGATTTCATTAAAGTGAAACAATTATAGAGCAATAAGTCCAGATTTGCTTTGCTTTCTGGTAGTACCTTTTGTCATGCTTCAAGAAATGTTGAATACTTATGGAAAGGAAATCTTTAGTTGTAGGAAATTAGAGAATAAACCTGTTGGCATTTAGGCAGAGAGAAAACCAAATGAATAATCGGTATCCCTAGTATATTTTCTTAAAATAATTTGAGCATTTTTTTAGATACTTAAATTTTTATTGGTATTCAAATCTGAAATTTAAGCATCCTCCAAGTTCTAGTAAACTCAGCAATAAGCATTTATTAACTGCACACTATTTGTCAAACATTGTGCTAATAACTAAAGATACAAATAAAGTAAAAACAGAAACAAAACAAAGCCCTTAAAAAAGTCCCTGATCTCAAAGAGATCACAGCCTAAAGGGAAAGGGAGACAAAACATTTAAACATTATATACAAACAATAGATAGACAGGTGAACATATAGAGGATAGATAAATCTATATATTGATGATAAATTGGAGGTAATTTCAGAGGCAAGGCACTAAGATTAAGGAAATGTTTTAAAAATAAATACATTTTATTTTATATATCTCTTTTTTATTTTTATTTTTTTTTATTTAATAGCCTTTTATTTACAGGTTATATGCATGGGTAACTTTACAGCATTAAAAATTGCCAAACCTCTTGTTCCAATTTTTCACCTCTTACCACCTCCCCCCCTCCCCCAGATGGCAGGATGACCAGTAGATGTTAAATATATTAAAATATAAATTAGATACACAATAAGTATACATGACCAAAACGTTATTTTGCTGTACAAAAAGAATCAGACTTTGAAATATTGTACAATTAGCTTGTGAAGGAAATCAAAAATGCAGGTGGGCATAAATATAGGGATTGGGAATTTAGTCATCTCCCAGAGTTCTTTCTCTGGGCGTAGCTGGTTCAGTTCATTACTGCTCCATTGGAAATGATTTGGTGGATCTCGTTGCTGAGGATGTCCAGGTCCATCAGAACTGGTCATCATATAGTATTGTTGTTGAAGTATATAATGATCTCCTGGTTCTGCTCATTTCACTCAGCATCAGTTCATGTAAGTCTCTCCAGGCCTTTCTGAAATCATCCTGTTGGTCATTTCTTACAGAACAGTAATATTCCATAATATTCATATACCACAATTTATTCAGCCATTCTCCAACTGATGGACATCCATTCAGTTTCCAGTTTCTAGCCACTACAAAAAGGGCTGCCACAAACATTCGTGCACATACAGGTCTCTTTCCCTTCTTTATAATCTCTTTGGGATATAAGCCCAGTAGTAACACTGCTGGATCAAAGGGTATGCACAGTTTGATAACTTTTTGAGCATAGTTCCAAAGTACTCTCCAGAATGGTTGGATTTGTTCACAACTCCACCAACAATGCAACAATGTCGCAGTTTTCCCGCATCCCCTCCAACAATCATCATTATTTTTTCCTGTAATCTTAGCCAATCTGACAGGTGTATAGTGGTATCTTAGAGTTGTCTTAATTTGCATTTCTCTGATTAATAATGACTTGGAGCATCTTTTCATATGACTAGAAATAGTTTCAATTTCTTCATCTGAGAATTGTCTGTTCATATCCTTTGACCATTTTTCAATTGGAGAATGGCTTGATTTTTTATAAATTAGAGTTAATTCTCTATATATTTTGGAAATGAGGTCTTTATCAGAACCTTTGACTGTAAAAATATTTTCCCAGTTTATTGCTTCCCTTTTAATCTGCATACCTAGTTTTGTTTGTACAAAAGCTTTTCAGTTTGGTATAATCGAAATTTTCTATTTTGTGATCAGTAATGATCTCTAGTTCTTCTTTGGTCATAAAGTCCTTCCCCTTCCACAGGTCTGAGAGGTAAACTATCCTGTGTTCCTCTAATTTATTAATAATTTCATTCTTTATGCCTAGGTCATGAACCCATTTTGACCTTGTCTTGGTGTACGGTGTTAAGTCTGGATCAATGCCTAGTTTCTGCCATATTAGTTTCCAATTTTCCCAGCAATTTTTATCAAACAGTAAGTTCTTATCCCAAAAGCTGGGGTCTTTGGGTTTGTCAAAGGTTGCTATATTTGTTGACTGTTTTGTCCCTTGAACCTAACCTATTCCACTGATCAACTAATCTATTCCTTATATTTTATATATCTCAAAACTAATAAGAAGCCACTAGACTTTATTGACTACAATGATTCTACTAGAGGAATTTTATCAGGACTTCAAAGCAATTTCAAGGAGAAAAAAGATTGTTAAAGCAGGAATTATTGTTATTATTGCTTCATTAGAAAAAGACAAATTCAGAAAAATTTAGGTCTTTATAATTACCATCACTCAATTACATTGGCAATGTGATGGTATATTTATAGAATCCTAGTGAATTATCATCATCATCAATAACAACAAAAAATGAATTGAATAATTAACAACTTTAGTAAATTTTCAGTATCTAAAATAAATCCTTATAAGCTATCAACATTTCTATATATTATCAACAAATCTTGTAGGTAAAGGTACAAAGAAATATTGCATTTAATAAAATTGCAAACAATGTAAAATATTTGCAACTCTACCTGCCAGGATGAACCCAGTAATTATATGGTATAAAATTAAAAAACACTTTTTTTCATACAAATAAAATCAAACTTACACAACCAGAAAACAACCAGAAACAATAATTATTTGTGGATAGGTCAAGGCAATATAGGAAACTGACAATTTTCCCTAATTTATGCATTATATCATATCAATCAAATTACCCAAAAGTTGTTTTATAAAGGTATAAAATAATAAAAATTAAACTGAAAATAAAAATAAAGAATACCAAAGGCATCACTGAAAAAGAAATGTGAAGAAAAGTGACTTAGCAATACCAGATCTCAAAACACATTATAGGACACTCTGTAACTGATTAAGAAACAGAGTGGAGGATCAGTGAACTCGAATTTAGGTACACAATACATAATAATAAATGTCCATAGTAATCTCAAGTTTGACAAAAACAGAGATTCAAGATTTGAAGATAAGAAATCACTTTTTAACATAAATTGCTGGGAACATTGGAAAGCAGTCTGGTAGAAACTAGGTATATACCAATTTCTATTAGTATATATTGAAGTAATGTCAAAATGAGCGTGGGATTTAGACACAAGTGGTGGTATCATGAGCAAATTCAGGGAGCACAGAAGATTTTATTTACACAAACAAAACTACTGTACCAATGATTAGAAGGCAAGTAAGAAACTGAAAAAGGAACAACCTTCTCTAATAAAGGCTCTCATTTTTAATTTGGTCTTTTTCTGGCTTTTTGGTTGCAAGGCCAATTCATTGATCTTCTCTTTCTCTATTTAATTCAAGTAAGCCTCTAAGGATATAAAATTTCCCCTTATTACTACTTTAGCTGCATCCCACAAATTTTGGTCTGATGTCTCATTGTTGTCATTATCTTGAGTGAAATTATTAATTGTGTCTATAATTTGCTGTTTCACCCAATCATTCTTTAAGATGCGATTATTTAGTTTCCTATTACATTTTAGTCTATTTACACCTAACTTTTTGTTGAATGTAGTTTTTATTGCATTGTGATCTGAAAAGAAAACATTTACTATTTCTGTCATCCTGCATTTAATTTTGAGGTCTTTATGTCCTAATATATGGTCAATTTTTGTTCAGGTTCCATGAACTGCTGAGAAGAAAGTATACTCCTTCTGTCACCATTCAGTTTTCTCCAAAGATGTATCATACCTAATTTTTCTAATATTCTATTTACCTCTTTAATTTCTTTATTGATTGTTTTGTGATTTGATTTATCTAATGAAGGCCCTCATTTTAATGATATAAACCTATTAATTTTTTGAATTGATAAGTGGTCAAATAGTATGAACACTTTTCAAAACAAGAAATCAAAGCTATGTATAATTATACAAAACATTCAAAATCATTATTGATAAGAGAAATGCAAATTAAACTTAACCAGAAGTATGACCTCATACTTTAGATTAATTCACATAATAGAAAAAGAAAATGTCAAATGATATATGGGATGTGGAAAAATTGGATATTAATGCACTGTTTACGTAGTTGTAAACAGCCAACCATTCTGAAGAACAATTTGGAACTGTGCATAAAGGATCATATAATTCTGTTTAGTCTTTTCTTTTTTTTTTTTTTTCTCCTGAGGCTACTGGGGTTAAGTGACTTACGCAGGGTCACAGCTAGGAAGTGTTAAGTGTCTGAGACCAGATTTGAACTTAGGTTGCAAAATAAGTTGCAAACAAAAAATAAAAAAAAAAAAACAAGAATAATAAAGTTTAAAAAGTATATTTCAATCTATTTTCAGATTCTATCTGTTTATTTTTTCCTCTGGGGTTAATACCGTTTTTCATTCTAAGGCCTTTAACATTATTTTGGATCATTTTATTACTGAACAGTTAAGTTATTGATAATTATTTATCATGCAATATGACTCTTAATATTTAAATGTTCTGGTTTTGTTCATTTCACGTTGTATTCTCAGGTTTTTCTGAAAGCATTCTGTTCATCATTTCTTCTAGTGCAATAAAATTCCATAACAATTAGTGTGCATGTTTGCAACATGAATAATATGGAAATGCTTTGCATCACAATATATGTAAAATCTGTCTCAAATCACTTGTCCTCCATGTATACTTATTTTGTATTTAATTTATACTTTAACATATTTAATATGCATTGATCAACCTGTCATCTGGGAGAAGGGGTGGGAGGAAGGAGGGGAAAAATTGGAACAAAAGGTTTGGCAATTGTCAATGCTATAAAATTACCCATGTATATAACTTCTAAATAAAAGCTATAATAAAAAAAAAAAATCACTTGTCCTCTCAGAACAGGGGGAAGCCAGAGATGGAAAAAGAATATATGCAATTCAATTGTTTTTAAATTTAAAAAAAATTACAAGTAATTGAGAGAAATAATGTTAAAGTTTTTTTTTCTTTTTTAAAGCTTTTAATTTTCAAAACATATGCATAGATACTTTTCAATAATCGCCTTTGCAAAATCTTGTGTTCCCAATCTTTTCTCCCTCCCTTCCCTGCAACTCCTCCCCTAAAAGGCAATTAATACAAAATATGTTAAACAAATCTTCTATATATATTTACATAATTATCATGCTGCACAAGAAAAATCAGATCAAAAAGGAAAAAAAATAAAGAAAACAAAATTCAAGTAACAACAACAAAAAGGTGGAAATATTATGTTGTGATCCTTATTTAATCCACACAGTCCTCTCTGGGTGCAGATGGTTCTCTCCATCACAAGAGCATTGCAAGTGGCCTGAATCATTTTGCTGTTGAAAAGAGCCATAAGCATCAGAATTGATCATTGTATAATCTTTTTGTTAAGTACAATGTTCTCCTGGTGTTACTCATTTTACTTCATCAGTTCATGTAAGCTGCTCCAAGCTTTTCTGAAATCATCCTCCTGATCATTACTTATGGAACAATATTTTTCTATAATATTCATTTACCATAACTTATTCAGCCATTTTCTGACTGATGAGTATCCACTCAAGTTTCTAATCCCTTGCCACTACAAAAAGGAATGCTACAAACAATTTTGCACATAGGGGTCCTTTTCTGTTTTTTAATGATCTCTTTGGGATATAGATCCAGTTAAAAAAAACACTACTGGATCAAAGGTAGTTTGATAACCCTTTGGGAATAGTTCTATATTCTTTTCCAGGATGGTTGGATGACTTCATAACTCCAATAACAATGTATTAATGTCTCACTTTCCCCACATCCGCTGCAACATTCATCATTATCTTTTCCTGTTATCTTATCCAATCTGAGAGGTATATAGTGGTACCACAGAGCTGTCTTAATTTGCATTTCTCTGATCAATGGTGATTTAGAGCATCTTTTCATATAATGATAAATAGTTTTAGTTTCTGCATCTGAAAATTGTCTGTTCATATCCTTTGACCATTTATCAATTGGAGAATGCCTTGAATAAATTTGAGTCAGTACTCTAGATATTTTAAAAATGGAAATCAGGCCTTTATCAGAACCTTTAAATGTAAAAATGTTTTCCCAATTTATTGCCTCCCTTCTGATCTTCTCTACATTAGTTTTGTTGGTACAAAAACTTTTCAACTTAATATAATCAAAATTGTCTATGTGGGGTTTGATAATGAGTTCCAGTTCTTCTGTAGTCACAAATTCCACCCTTCTCTACAGATCTAGGTGGTAAACTATCCTGTGTTCTTCTAATTTGCTTATAAGTCTTTATGTTTAAAACATGAAACCTTTTCAACCTTATCTTGGTATGTTAGGTGTGGGTCAATGCTTAGTTTCTACCATACTAGTTTCCAGTTTTTCCAGCAGTTTTTTTGTCAAATAGTGAGTTCTTATCCCAAAAGCTGGCATCTTTGGATTTGTCAAATACTAGATTGCTATAATTATTGACTATTTTGTCCTGTGAACACAACCAATTTTTTTTTTCATCGACTACACTATTTCTTAGTCAGTACCAAATGATTTTGATGACCACTGCTTTATAATTTAGTTTTAGGTCTGATACAGGTAGGTCACCTTCATTTGCATTTTTTCATTAATTCCCTTAAAATTCTTGACCTTTTGTTCTTCCAGATAAATTTTGTTATTATCTTTTCTAGATCTGTAAAATAATTTCTTCAGAATTTGTTTGGTGTAGCACTAAATAAGTAACTTACTTTTAGGTAGTATTATCATTTTTATTATATTTGCTTGGCCTACTCATGAGCAATTGATATTTTTTCAATTGTTTAGATATGATTTTATTTGGGTAGAAAGTGTTTTGTAGATGTGTTCATATAGTTCCTGACTTTCTCTTGGCAGGTAGTTTCCAAAATATTTTATAGTATCAACAGTTATTTTAAATGTTATTTCTCTTTGTATCTCTTGCTGCTGGGCTTTGTTGATAATGTATAAAATTGTTAATGATTTCTGTGGATTTATTTTGTATCCTGCAACTTTACTAAAGTTGTGGATTATTTTTAGTAATTTTAATTGATTCTCTAGGGTTTACTAGGTGTGCCCTCATATCATCTGCAAAGAGTGATAATTTGGTTTCCTTAATACCTATCTAATTCCTTTAATTTCTTTTTCTTCTCTTATTGCCATAGCTGACATTTCTATACAATACTGAATAGTAATAGTGATAATGGGAAACCTTGTTTCACCCCTCGTCTTATTGTGAATGGTTTTAGTTTGTCCCCATTACATATGATGCTTGCTGATGGTTTTAAATAGATGTTACTGATTATTTAAAGGAAAAGTCAATTTATTCCTATACATAAGCATTTACCCAGTGCTTGACTTGGCACATAGCAGGCACCTAAAATACTTGTTAATCTAATAAACTGATTTTTTGTTGATGTTGTTTTTGCTTTTCCTAGAACAACATCACTAATTCAGAATGTTGCATGATGTTTCTGCTTTTAACCATTCATCTCAGTAAGCTAATCAATGAACATTTGTTAAAATCCTACTATGTTTCAGGCACTATCCTAAACACTGGAGAGAAAAAGACAGTAAGAAAGATGGTCCCTGCCTTTAAAAACATTACAATCTCATAGGAAAAACTACACATAATAAGAAGCATAAAATCAGGTTGGGGACAGATGAAAGAACACTATATTATTGCATGATGAGGAAATGTAGACAAATGAGACGATGTGAGAAATGAAGTGATGGCAGACTTGGGCTATCTCTTTAAATGGATATTCTGCCCTTCTATCAGAAGGAGGGAGAAGCTCTGGGGACAGATGATAATGATAAGATCCAAGGCCTGATATAATCTTTTAGTATTAAAAATGTTATTGAGGCATGGGGAAATCCAGAACAGTCCAATCCAGTAATAAATGAAGTCCATCTTATGCCCAGCAAGAATTTATTGACTTTTTGAATCCTCATTCTCATAAAAATCATTGATTTTTGACAGCATTTATATGTGATAATCTTTATTCCCAAGTGGGCAAATACAAACATTGAGGGTTCAAAACCTTTGAGTTTTGTGAGTCTTCTCATAATTTCTTTATATCCTGGATTTGGGCCATGCTGAGTAGCTTGCCTTCTGTGATTATTTAATAAGTAAATGAATAATTGGTTTTCCAATAATGAATATTATTAGTGGAATAATAATATTGATCAAATATTGAACATGGGTATAGGGCAAGAGGTTTATATTTAGCAACAAGCCATTATCAAAATTATTCTTAAAAACTTGTGCAATACTACAGACAGATTTTATCAGAAAAAAGTTGATTTTGTCAAGAGACAATTATTTAATATTTAATCTTTGTTATGTCCCTATTTTAATGCTGAATCAAAGAATGTAGGTGACTCATTTTTCTAAAGGCTATGTTATAAGATGTTCCTTCCAAGTTCAGAACAATTTGAGTTTAGGTCCTTTGGATTTGTTTCTGTGCATGTTTTCCTGATATCAGTCTGGTCAGGCTTACAGAGCCTATATGAAAATTGACTACAAAGTAATTACAGTTTTTTGGCCATTCAAGTAGTAAAAAAAACCTTTTTCAAAATTGCAAAATTGTAATCTGAATGAATAAAATCAGTGACCACACTTATAAAGTAAGAGATACTTAAGTATAGAAGCATGTGAATATCACTTTGCTAGATTTTTGGATCCTTCCTCACATTTCAAAATATGAAATTTTGTGTTGATTATTTGAAAATTATAAAATAAAATACAGTTTTTTATAAAAATGAAATATAATTTGAGGAATTATGTATATATATTATTCATGTAGACTGTCAATTCAGGCAAGCATAAAAAAAATTTTAAAAGTTAATATTGTGGAAACTCTAAGTCCTTCAAATTTTGGCAAAAAAAGTAATGAGAAAATATAATAAATATTTTGTTGGTAATTTTAATCAATAATAAAAGAATAACAAAACTAATAGAATATAAACATAGACTAATCTTGGGATGCTAGATAGGAACTATTCTTATCCTTTGATGCTCATTACTGTGTTGGGGTGACTTTGGGTTCTTGAAATCTTGATGTCTTAGTTGACAAAATTTGTGTATATTCTGAGAACCAGCCAAACAATATTTAGAGATATAGTACCAAATTTTTCTCAGAGTGGTAATATTTCCATTCATTCATTCATAGTTACTCATGCCTCACACCTAATAAAGAATATGAGGATTGAAATCTACATCAGTGGAGGAAATTCTTACACTGAAGGACTAAGCCCACTTTATTACTAAAGAAATATACATATATATGTGTGTGTGTATATATATATATATATATATATATAAAATCCTCTAGTATTAAACTCATTTAATTAAAACTCATTAAAAACTTATGAATTATCATGATTGGAGAGTACTTAATTATTTTCTTAATTTTACTGGATTGCTTTTTTGTGGATAGAATTTCACAATGTTCTTTCCCTTTGTTAACTATTCATTAATATTAAAATCAATTATATTTGTGAAATAAATGCCAAGTAACTATAAATTGAAAAATAAGAGCAATATGGTATACTTTGTAGAAGTCTTGTTTTTGCAATCTGTAATATTAATTCTGTCCTTAACATATGCTAGCTATATGAACCAAAGGCAAGTCACTTAATGTCTCAGTATTTGAAGCAATTTTACAAAGCTATAAATTAAAAAGCAAATGCCTTATTTTTATGTAGGATATTTCCTTATTGGAAATTTCTTATACCAATACAATCATAAATTCAGACATGAATTTAGGGGAAAATGCTGATTTTTCTGTATAAATTTTTATTGAAAAAGTTATTCTTTACAAGCTGGAAGAATGGACATAGATCATTTATAAAGTCAGCCCAATGTATCATGTTTTACTTGCACCCCAGTTTATTCTACTAAATTAATGAAAGATCCAACACAATCCCAATAAACTTTGAATAGAAAATGCCATCAGCATCCAGAAAAAGAACTATGAAAATTGAATACAAATCAAGATGCAATGTTCATTTCTTTTTCCTTTTTTCCTCTTTCATGATTTTTTACTTTTGTTCTGATTTTTCTCTCCCAATATGATTCATAAAGAAATGGATATTTTAAGAGTTAATATACATGCATAAGCAGAAAAAAATAAAACAAAAAGTAAATGTGGGGAAGAACCTAAGATGTTCTGAAAATTCATAACAATCTAATTATCATCCCTTTCTTTATATTTCTGTTTAGAAAGCACAGACAGAGGTGGGGGGAGAACTCTTGGTGAGGTATAAAACCCTTCAGCCCAAAGGGAACCTGCTGACTATGTCTGATTTAGCTGTCATCTACCCATGGAGCATCTCACCCTTCCTGAGAAGTCAAGGGAGGTTTGACCACCTGTGTTCTAATTGAAGCAGAGATACTTGCAATAAAGAGAGGCATTTACTATCAATAGCAAGGTGCTTATAGTTTGCACTTGCTCAGTGTTCTGTGGTGATGGTGAATGTACTAAGGTATTCAAGGGCTGAGAGAACTTGAATAAATGGACTCCAACTTTGACCATCCTTGTGAGCCTCTGCTTCATCTACTAGACTAAGTAGTTCTCCTCCGTTAAAACCAAAAACTCAGGTTGGTACTGAGGTCCTCCATAGAGCTAATTCGGAAGGTTTATTTTGGCACCCCAGTGTGGGGGCTCTAGAAAGCATACTACATTTCTGATCTACTTTTTTTTGCAAGCAACTGAAATATGTTATATTTCTTTATTTCAATTGCTTCAGTCCCCAAAAGAATTAAGGAAAGATTTCGTGAATATTTGCCTTCATCTTCTGTGACCCTCCATATTAAATCTGAAGGAAGGAGAAACTAAGCATTTGTAAAGTGTCTACTACATGCCAAACACTACATAATGATATTTTAACAAATATTTTCTTATCTAATCCTTGAAACATCCCTATGAGAAGATTCTATTATTATCCTTATTTTACAGCTGAGGGAATTGTGACAAAAGAAGTCAAGTGAGTTGCTCAAGGTCACACTGCTTGTAAGTATAATCCTTATAATTAAACTATAAGTATGTCAGATATAAAATCAGTTCTCTCCAGTCCCAGACTTTTGTTTACCATACAACCAGCTGCGTCAGAATAGTACATTTTATTTATCCTTGGGAATTCCTTCTCCAGAAATGAACTTAATTATTGCATTATTCTTTATTATTTCTAGATACTTCCAAATACAAATATAAAATAAATAAACAAATGATCTCACCATGAATATGATGCAGTAATTACATAATAAAAAGAATGGATAATGAATGGACAAATTCCATTTCTTTCTACACTGTCACAAGAATTTGAGGAATTCAGAGTAGCTTCCTTTGGCGAATTTATTAAAGTTTGTGGACAAAAGTAGCAAAGAATCTGGAAACTTGAATTAGTTATATTATTCACTGCTTTATAAAATGTCACCATTGAAGGAATCACAAATCCATTGGCATATGGGAGTATATTCATCAGCTAACCAGAAAGCAGAACAGTTTTAGTCTTAACTATTACTTAAAATTCTGCAATCACCTCTTTCTTCAAAACCTCTGCCTTTTTGCTTCTTCTATTTCATCATCCTCATCCTCATCCTCTTCTTCTTCTTCATGGTCATCATCATCATAATTTCCAATATCCATTCATTTAAAATAAATCTTCTTGAGGACATTTGTTTCACTTCCTAATAGCTATAAATTTAATAATTTAATAGCTTTTAAATTTTTTCATGCCTGCTTGTAGAGTCCCACAAAAGTAGATTTCAAAACTCTTAATGTTAGTTAATTCATTCTCTCTTCATTATTGTAACAATAAGCAGAATTGCCTATATTGGAAAATGAATAAAGTGATACTTACTAGTTGTGTGGCCTTGCATATGTCACTTAACTTTTTTTTTTTTTTTTATTTAATAGCCTTTTATTTACAGGTTGTATGTATGGGTAACTTTACAGCATTAACAATTGCCAAACCTCTTGTTCCAATTTTTCACCTCTTACCCTCACCCCCTCCCCCAGATGGCAGGATGACCAGTAGATGTTAAATATATTAAAATATAAATTAGATACACAATATAACTTTTGTTTTACTTAGTTTCCTCATGCATGAAAAAGTATAAATAGTTCCAATTTTTCAGGGTTACTATAAGGATGACATGAAATAATAAAATGTTTTGTGAAATTTAAAGCACAATGAAAATGCAAGAAATTCCTTAAAAAAGAAAATGATTTCTTCTGTGATATCTACTCAGTTTGGCTGTTTCATCCAATCTCAATACAGCCCTCTGAGAAATAGTACCTCAGTTACAATTTCATTTACTTCTCTCTCACAAAGTGTCATTTGATTCATTTGAAATTTATACTTTTTTAATCGTTCACTTCTTAATTTTATATTTTGGAATGTTTTCTCTAAAGACAGATGGCTCAATGTATAAACTGTTGGTTTTGGAATTAGGAAGAACTGAATTCAAATCTGGCATCAGACTCATACTAGCCGTGGGCAAGACAATTAGCCTCTATTGGCTTAATCCACTGGAGAAGGAAATGAAAAACTAGTCCAGCATTTTTGCCAAGAAAACTCCATGGAGAAAATCATCTATGGGATCATGAAGAATTGTGTGCAATTCAATATCTGAACAAGAATACAAGTTTTTTTTTTAATAATTTGTGTAAATTTTGCTTATCTATACAAATTTATTGTTAGCAGAGATAAAAATAGAGTGTATGTCTGGAGTTTTGCAAAATTTAAAGCAATCATAATAGCAGTTTATTTCTTCAAAACACAGAAATAATTGAGTTTAGAATCTAGATAGCAAGGTTAATTAGCCAAAATAACAAAATATTATAATGGATGACAACATTCTCCTCCAGTTTCTGTTTCTCAGGTGGGTATCTCTCCAGTAAAACTCTGCCTCAATCTCATGTTGAAACTCTTCCAAACAGAGTGTACCATGATTGTACTTCAGTTCAATGAGAACATATTTAATGAACTTAACCTTGCAAAAAATATTGCTGGTTATCATTCTGCTATACAGCATAGAACTAAATGGCACATAAAGTTGGAAGCACATGCTTTTTCATGTGTAACTACAGTCACATTATTATGGTGTGGATTTATTTATCTGAATAATGAAAGTGATTAGAGATTTGGCTTGTGGAACCCATTTCATTAAATACTCATATATTGAAGGTAACTCAACACCCGTCTAATTTATTGAATCATATATGATTATGGAAAAATAAATGTATCTATTATTTTCTGCTTTCACTTTTAATTATTACCAGATTCAAAGAAAGACAATGTGAGATTACATTCATCCATATATACACATACATTAAACAATAAAACATGCATCCTTTTTACAAGGTACAAGGATATTCTTCTGAGGCATTCTTTATTAGTTTGTTGCCCCCTTTATGCATGATATAGAATTATGAATGAGATTCTCATCTATAATAGTATTTAACAAATACATGAACAAATGAAAAAACAATCAAATAAATAAATGAGTACATATGTAAATGAATATCTAAAATTTTATTTGGAAATAATTTCCAAAATCATGAAATTCTTAGAGAAATGATTCCTCAGTAGTCCATTTTACACAGTCACACATACACACATACACACAACTCAAAATTTCAAATCTTAGTACAGTTTTAAGAATAAATCTATGCAATATAAGAAAAAAAAAAGATAAATTATTTTGACTTATATTGAGCTGAACTTCCTATATGAAAAAGAAGTTCTAAGAGTATGTTATTTTTCAAATTATTAAATTCAGGAATTAAGCATACTGATATTTTCTTAAGTGGTATAATAATGTTTATAGAATTTGGAATAGAATGAGTAGAATAAAAATATTTCTATTACTCCAAGCAAAAGACAGAAAGTTAAAAAAAATACATTTAAGAAGTATTTTCTTGATATTTTCTATTGCTGGAGGATAGGGCTCTTGGTTTTGGGTTGCTGGTCAGTGTGGAGAACTGAGGTGAAGCCAGAGGCACCATCCCCCAACTCCAGGATTTGAGGTGCTTACACTAATACTTTTTACTAAAAAACAAATGATCCAGGAAAGAAAAAAAAAGCCCATAATAGTAATATACTATGTGAACAAAGAAGACTGGAATTCATCTTCAGAGGACACTGAAGTAAAAAAAAAAAAAAAGGCTTTTACCCTAAAGAGTAACATAAAATGGCACTCTGCCCAGAGAGAATATATAGAAGAATTAAAAAATGAATTTAAAAATCAAATTAAAGTCATGGAGGAAAAACTAAAAAAGTAAACACAAAAACCATCCATGAAAAAAAGAAGATACTAGAAAAGTAGATACAAAATCTCAAAGAGGAAAATAATTCTTTGAAAATTTGAATTGGCAAGGGGAAGTCAGTGCAACTATGAGAGACCAAGAAATAACAAAACAGATAATAAAGAATGAAAAAATAGAACAGAATGTGAAACATTTTTATAAGAAAAACAACATATCTATACAACAGATCAAGAAGAGAAAATATAAAAGTAATTGGATTGTCTGAAAGTTGTGACCAAAAAATAGATCTTGATAGAATATTGTCCTGTTATGATAGAACATAAAAAGAAAGTAGAAATAGAAAAAAAATCCAACAAACATCACTTTTAAAAGATCCTTGGTGGAAAACACATAGGAACATTACTGCCAAATTTTGAAAACCCCAGATTAAAGAGAAAATTTTGCCAGAAATAAGCAAAAATAAATTCAAATATGATGTAATTGCAATTAGAATTGTTCAAGACAATTAAAATTGTGCAAGACAGGTCCTGGAATCATATCTACCAACAATCAAAAGAAGTGGGCCTATAGCTAAAAATATCATATCAAGCAAAATAATCCACATTATCAAATGAAACAAAAGGACATTCAATAACCTTGAAGATTTTTGGAAATTTCTGTCAACTAAACCCAAACTTAATAGAAAATGTAAGGTATAAGAGCCAATATCAAAGATCAGTTTCAAAAAACTCAACATAGACAAATTGTTTATTTTTTTTTCTTATTTTTACATGGGAAATGTATACTATATGTTTAAGATTGGCATCAACAATAGGACAGGTGAAAAGCAAGTTTGGGGCAGAGTTAAAATAAAAATATTTATTATGTCATACAAATGAGATATAGAGGAGGAATAGAAACAGAACCATTAGAGAGGGGAGAAGTGCTCATAGTTCTGAAAATTTACTGACATGATGAATGGGTCAAATAGGCAACAGTACATGTATACCATGAAGGGTACAGCATGATTGGCAGATTGGAAAGCAAAGGGTGTAAGAAGAAGACAAGGGAAAGATTAATAGGTGCGGGGAGGTTAAGTAATAGCAAAGGAAGTTACAAGCAAAATGAAAGGAGAGTCACAAGGAATAAGAAAGATATGTTTATCTATCTATTTATATGAATTTGTGTATACACACACACACACACATATACAAACACACATTTTCTTGAATTGGCAATTTCTTCTTATATATTTTGAATACTACCTGATGTTCTGCTGGGCACATGGTAATCTCTTTTGTTTTATTTCTTTTGGTTTTGTGTTCCTTTTCAGTTTTTCTTTTTTTAATAAAGGAAATTTAAATTTTAAAAAAGGTGAAAATGAATTAAAAATCAATTTAAAAAAGATATATTTGAAATTATTTAATTTTTAATTTTTATTTATTATTATTTATTATTCATTATTTTTATTATTTATTATTGTTAATTATTATTTAATTTTAATTAATATTAAATTAATTATATAATTAAATTAATATTAAAGTAGTATTAAATTAATTAATATTAATTAAATTAATAATAAAAATTAATTAAATTAATATTACTCTTTGGGCTAGAAAAGGATTTTTTTTAAAACTTCACTATTCTCCTCTGAAGATGATTCCTGTTTTTTTCTATTCCCATAAGAAGTTTTTATGTTTGGGTTCTTTATTTGTTGTCTGTTCATGTTTTTAAAAGTAAGGACTATTAATGTAAACGGCTCCAATCCTGTTGTAGGGGGAGAAAACTAAATGGAGACAGAAAGGAGTACACTTTCTTCTCGACAGTTCACGGAACCTATACAAAAACTGACTTTATATTAGGACATAAAGACCTCAAATTCCAATGCAGAAAGTCAGAAATAGTATGTGCATCCTTTTTAGATCACAATACAATAAAAATTAATTCAATAAAAAGGGAAAAGGTAGACCAAAAGGTAATTAGAAACTTTAATCTCATCCTAAAGAAAGAATGGGTGAAACAGCAAATCATAAACACAATTAATAATTTCACCCAAGAGAAAGACAATAATGAGACGACATACCAAAATGTGTGGGATGCAGCCAAAGCACTAAAAAGGGGAAATTTTATATCTCTAGAGGCCTACTTACATAAAATAGAGAAAGAGAAAATCAATGAAGTAGGTTTGCAACTAAAAAATGCTAGAAAAAGATCTAATTTCCTTTTCTCTTGACACAATTTGTTGTTCATACTTTGTTTTTAAAGAGGACCATGATACCAGGTCCTGTATGATACTATGACATGTAAATGAATTAGATTTTAGTGAGGAAGTGTTGTGGAAAGTCATCAGCTTCACTTTCTCCCCAGAGCCCACTGAATCCATTGGCAAGATATAGATAAATATAAGTGAACATGATCTTGGATGCAGTGAGAGATCTTGCACTTTGTTCAACTAAGGTATACAAATCTCAGTTTGATTGAGGCAATGCCAACCCAGTGATTAGGACTGTATATAAAGTGAGGCAGAGAATGACTTCTTTTACCTAGTCAAATTGAAAAATCAGTCCGGAATGGGAATACCAACTGGGGTTCTGATCTTAATACAAATAATTGCTATTTATTTCCACTTTGAGTTAATTGGGATCTAGACCATTACCAAGTGAGACTTGGCCTTGGACCTATGGTTTAACCAATGACTAAAAAACAGCTCTGGCTAGAGTAATGAAGAAAGATAAGAATATCATGAAAGTGGTGGAGGGTGAAATTTTGAGGAGGGAGAAAGGTATATGAGGTTCAGTTGCACACACAGAAAGAGAAAGAGAGAGAGACAGAGAGACAGAGACAGAGGAAGAGACACACACACACACACACACACACACACACACACACAGAGACAGAGAGAAACAAAGAGAGAGAGAAAGAGATGGGGGGGGAGAGGGAGGGAGATATCTATATAATTAAGGATAAAAAAAAATCAATGTGGATGCTAGCACGTATCCTTGAAAAAATAATCTGTCTTCCAGGAAAATTAAGAAGGTCCTTTGCTATTCTGCTCAATAGCAAGCAAAAGGGACAGTCCCTCAATTTTTTTCATAATAAAATGAAGGGGAATTCCTTCTCCTGTTTCTACAAAAAGCAAAACAAACAAAAAATATTTTCTCCATAAATCTCATCATTTATTTTAGGGATACAGAAGGCATTTTAGTATTGTGTATTTCTCCAGAAGTCTAGTCAAGGCATTCAGATTGAAAATGAATAAATGTTTCTGCATATGTTCACGATTGAAGGGATAGATGTAATGAGACAGCAAGAGAAAAAAAAAAGGAGAGAGCTGGGAAAGAGATATTGGTTTTAGGGATTAGTAAGCTTTCATCATTTTTTTTTTGTTACATTGTGCTTTATTTTAAAGTGTTGGTCAGATACTGGAAACACGAAGATACTAAAAATAGGCATTAATATAAATCTATTAAAATAAGATAACAGAAATGTATCCTAACATTATTAAATAATAAATATGATTTGAATTAGCCTGTAAAAGGAAAACAATCAGAATTGGTCAGGAAATACAATTCATCAATAACTGGTTAATAAGCAACTTATAAAACATAAAATTATAATATAATTAAAGTTTAAAGTTGATATAAATGTCATGTGACTGCAAGTTTTTCAATTGAAGTAAAGTTCATTAGAAAAAATAAAGATAAAATAAGGGAATGGCAAGAAGAAAAACTAATGAATACTTACTAAATTGTAATTTATAAAGACAGATTAGTGATTATAACAATTCAAGAAATAACTTCTTTTCAGTTATACATGTAATACAAAATAGATCTTAAAGTGTATTTTAAAAGACTAGATGCTATCTAGATGACCTAGTTAAAGAAGATAATATAATGCAATTAGTATGAAATAGTGGAGCATCTAAGAGGCACAGTGAATAGAATGCTGGACTTGGAGACAGGAATACTTGAGTTCAAATTTGGTCTTAGACCTTTATTAGGTGAATAATTTTGGGCAAGTCACCCACCAGTATTTTTGCCACCAAAAAATCCAAAAGAACAGAACCTAACAAACAAATGAACAATAGCAATAACAACAGCAGCAACAACAACTACAAAATAATTGTTCTATGGATTAGGAAGTTGAATTGTACATAAAAATAAATAGAAGAACACATATCTGCCTTTAGAAAGTTTATAACCTTTCTTGATTGTTATTATAATGAAATGAAATTGGATTATTATTTTAGCAAGTGTAAAAGAAAATTATTTTTATCAGTAAGTCAGTTAGTTTACAACTAAAAAGTATGAAAAACATGATTATTATTCTTGAGAAGCTAATTTTTGTGGAGGACTCACAAAATTAATTAGGTACAACAAAGATCTGCTAGTAGAATTATTATATATAAAAATTAAAAGAAAATTTGAAATTAGAAGGTGTTCCATAATGTCTTATCTATTTATGTATTTATTTACTATTTATCTATGTGCCTATCTTTCTGTTTACTTTTTGGAATAAAAAAAATTGCTTATTTACTCATGCTTTGTTGATGTTGTTTTGATGTTGTTGTTCTCTTTGTTTCTCTTAATTCTTTGGTTGTTATTGCTTAAGGTAGTTTAGAATTGAACTGATTTATCAAAACTTACTCTTGCTAGTTGGTACCAAACCTTGTCATAGTGAATTCAGTCTGAAATAACCCATTACCCTAATGTTTATAGTGAATGAACAGATACAGAGAAGCATTAGAAAGGAAAATCATGTTATTGAACTGGTGGTTTAAAGACAACATAAACTCTAATGATAATACCCAAACTAGATTTGTCAGTAACAGTAATAGACAAACTCAAAGAAAATTAGATTCAGTGTCTCCTAGGAAAATGTAGAAAATGTACACTTGAGATTCAGTTTCCCTTCCACCCCATATTATTTTTTTAATGAAGACTAGAAAGCAGATAACAGAACAAGAAGGCTATTGACATTTGTCAGATACTATTTCTTCAAAGTAATCAGTCTTAATTGTAAATATTGGGCTTATTTTAATAGTTCTATGGTCAGTCAAGTTGTCTGCAATATGTCAGCCTACTTTTTAACAAATTTAGTCATGAGTTTAAAATATTTTCAGTTGTAGTAAAAACAAACAAAACAAATAAACAACAACAAACAAACAAAAAAAGAAACTCTAACATCTTTTTCCATTTCTTTAATTAATTTTCCTGTACATTCTCCTGAAAAAAATTCTCTATATGGAGTTTCTTATAGGTACTAAATAAAAATATCTACAAATACTTTTAAAACATCTTTTAAAAATAGACCCAGAAATATATAGAACCCTTCACTTATGAAATCTTATCAAAAAAATCCATAAATTGAAGTTACAGAAATTTGACCTATTTCTGAATCACTTGCAGATAATTTTAATTATTTTAATTTTATAATTTGTGATAGAATTTATATAATTTGGCTTTTTTCTGACTAAAGTCTGCATCACTACATGACTATAACACAAATTTACCTACACATGTGAAAGTAATGCTTCTGAATTAAACTTTCCTAAACAGTATTTTAAAACTCCATTAGGTGACATAGGAGGGATGAAATCTTTGATCATAAATTCTGCCTGTGTCACATCTCAAATGAACACCTTAAGGAGAATCACAGATTCATATCAACATAAAAGTTTTTCACCTGGGAAGAGTATAAGCTTATTTATTCAGGCATCAATTATGCATGAGTTATTTCTATTTTTTGTTAGAATCTGCTCAAATTCACGTTTTTTATTATCTCTGGCATTGACCATTTAACATTAAATTAAATATGTAGCCCTAAATATGGACCTTGATTCATAGAACTTTAGAGCTATATGGAACAGGCTCCATTTTTAGAAGAGTAGAACAAGGTCTAGGGGATTAAATTGACTCACTGAAGGCCACTCATATACCTGTTTGAAGAACTTGTTAGCTTCATTGAGTTTCTAATGCCTTACATTTTCATCTATACATATGCTTTATATTATTCTATGTGACAAAAATTAATTTAATTCTGCAAAATACAGAGAAATTTACAAACTGCTATGTAATAATTATTTCTTACTTTTACATTCTAAGTAGCTTTATAACATTTTTATAGGTTGTCTGTAACAAAATAAATTGTTTCTCATTAAGAGGTGACACTTTCTAGAATGAGATGTGCATTAGATAAGTGGCATAAAAAGACATAAGTGTTTATGTGCAAAGTTAGCATCCTAATATGCAGGACTAGTTTTATGATCTATGCGTGCCAGATGTGAATGCTTTAAAGTCTGTTAAAATCTTGGCATGTTTAATACTGAAACATTGATTTATGGAAGATAAAGCTGAATGTGTTAGCTATCTTTGAAAAGAAAATTGATTGCAAGTTGTGTCGAATAGGCATCGATTAAGCATTCAGAATGAATGACTTGGAATAAGAAATAAAAAATAATAACAACATAGTGGAGGTTCTTTCCCCTTTTCCATTAGATTAACTCATCATCATTATACAATTTTCAGAGCCAGTTGAGTATCTTTTCAGAAAGTAATGAAATTGTGAGTTAGTGAGTTTCATCTTTCCATATGTTCTTTTTTTGAGCACCCATTTTAAGGATGCACACTATACTGGAACCTCCTTATGCTACTGTTTTAATAAAATGAAATCAGGTAGAAATTGGATCCAAAAAAAGGTGTTTAGGAACATAAGGCTTAGCAAAATCTTCTTAGGAAGTTAGTCAATAAGCATTTATTAAACTTTTGTTATATGCAAGACATAATCCAAAGACAGGGATACAATAAAAGAAAAAATAACACACACACACACACACACACACACACACACACACACGCAAACACTTTCTCAAGATGCTTCTGTTCCAGTGGTGGAGACATGAAAAAGAAAATGTTTTATTTGCTTGTAAGATATGATAAAAATGTGGAAAACTACCAAAATTCCAGGTTATTTAAAAGGATCCCTTTTATCCCTTTCAATAAAGTATACATTTAAAACCCTAATTATGCAAAGAATAGTGTTAAGTATTGGCATTATAACAATGACATTGTCATAGAATGTAAAGTGTTTATATTCTATTGGAGGGGCACAATAATGCAACAGATAAATAACTGCATGATAATTACAGATTTGAAAGAACACTAACTACTTTGGGGATGAGAAATGACTTCCTGGAGAAGATGGCATATAAAAGTAAGCAAGTATGGCAAGAGGAGGTTTCAAGGGGAGAAAACTTCCCACCCAAAATTGTGGGATAATCAGCAAAAAAACAGTGAGGCTGTTCTGTGAAAAGGAGAAAGTCTAACTTAGTTGAGATAAAAAATTAGCTGAAATAAATGGAAAAGGAGATAGAAAATACTGTGAAGAACTTTAAATGTCTACATAGTAAACCTATTTTTTATTCTAGAAGGAACAGTGAAATATTTTCCTGTTTAATAACAATAACAATTGTCAATAATATCTATTATATAAATTTAGTAGATAGATAATACACACAAACACACATAGATGTGCACACATGCATATATACACATATGTGTATACATGGAGAGAGAGAAAGACAGAGGAAGAGAAAGTCAGAAATGCACACAGAGACAGAGACAGAGAGAAGGAAGAGAAAGAAAGGGTGGAAAACAAGAGAGAGAGAGAGAGAGAGAGAGAGAGAGAGAGAGAGAGAGAGAGAGAGAGAGAAATGGGGAAGAAGGGGGGAAGGAGAGAGAGAGAGAGAGAGAGAGAAGAAAAGGGAGAGGGAAAGAGTTTACAATTAGTTAAATGATTTTTTTAAAAGAAGAAACTATTTCCCTCATTTTTCTACTTGAACATATTTATAGAAGACTTTGCAGTTGATTTTATACATCTTTTTTCTCATTTTCTATCCATAGCATCCTTATGGATGGCATAATTCTCACTGTTTTCAACCATATGAGAAAATTGAAATTCAGAGTTGAAGGGAATTGCTTAAGGTCATATATTTAGTGAATAGAAACCTCTCAGTTTCAGGTACATTGTCTTTACTTTTTTCACTTAAGCAAGGTAAGCTCAATCTCTTTAGTGACTGTGAATGTCAGAGATAGGCTTCTCCTTTTGGGAGATCCAGCGGAGCTCTACCAATCAGATAAATATTATAAGTTCAATACTTTTTAACATTTCTCATGAAATTCCCATGTACCTAATAAATGTTTTTTATTCATCCTTTAATTATATTAATTAAAATGAGAAGATTGATTTAGATGGCACCTGAGATCTAGATACTATTTACATACTAGATGTAAAGCTATGTTGTTATGGTCTTTTTTATTAATAAATTTATACCAGCTAAAATTTTTGCTATGTGTGAATTAATTTATAACCACTAATTCCTTTCTGAACCCCTACTCCAATATGTGATAATTTTAATTTTAATGGGGCTCTGTTATTTTTCATATTGCAATTTAAATACAATAAGCTTTTAGGATAGATTAGTTAATGATATATTTTACATTACATATATCATATTATATTATGATGTTACATTACATCATATTATATTTTGTTGTTAGTTTTTGTCTGCTCATTTCAATTGAATTAAATAAATGTTAAGTTTAAGAATCTAGGTATACAAAGAAAAAAATTAGTAGTTACTATATTATTATCACAAAGTTTATATTGGAAAATAGTGACTATGACAGATACTATATATGTATATGTGTATATTATTTCCTATGCAAATGAATACTTATGCATATGCTTACATATGTTTGCATATTTTATTTGGAATTTACATACATATATACACATATATGTATGTGTTTATTGTGCATACATACACTATACCTTAATGTATGAATAGAGTTAATTGTGATGCTCTGAAAATGGTATTTGGTCATTGTATTTCAATCGTAATCTAAAGATATTCATCCTTTTCATTTATGTAAGATTATTGACAGGTGAAAATTTACTTAAAAGAAAACAGGATAGTAAAAAGAAAAACAGAAAAATATCACAAAACACAATAAAATAGAACATTTCTATGCGTGCAGCAGACCATCAGGGAAAATTCAAAATATGTAACATTAAATAACCAGTTAAAGAGAGGGTATGTAACAGGAAAAGAAATTATAGTTATGAGTGCCCATCTTTCCTTTGCTTCCTTGTAGGTTGTTCTTTTGTTTGCTGCTGCACAATTTTAGAAAACTTTAACCCCTTTGTATTCCCCCATCTCCCTATAGCCTAAGCAGGCTATAGTTAATCACAGATATATTTATATATACACATATAGATACATAATACACACATGTACACACACAGAGCCCTGCCCCCACATACACACATATACATATATCTATATGCACACATGTATAAAGTAACATGCATACACATCTACATATACTCAGACATGATATACATACACATGCATTTACCCATCTGCAAACATGAATGTAAAACAACATTACTATGGCTGAAATATAACATAGATTTGCTCCATTGAATTTTTAAGTTTAAATTTATTTAAGATCAATGACTACTAGCTTGCTTTTTTAAAAATAAATTTTACTTCTGATGCTTGAAGTGTTTGTGTATATCTCTTCTTTCCTATCCCTATCTCTTTTGCTTTAATTCCACTTCTTAACTTGCCTTGCTATTACTTAACTTCCACCCATCCATGAATTCCTCCCTGCTTTCTTCCCCCCACACTTTGCTTCACTCTGTGCTCATCCCTATGTGTATATGTATACACATATATGTATACATATATATATATATATTACACATATATTATATATATATATAGAGAGAGAGAGAGAGAGAGAGAGAGAGAGAGAGAGAGAGAGAGAAAGCGAGAGTGAGAAAGAAAGAAAGAGAGAGAAGAGAGACATTGAGGAAGAACTAAAAAATTAAAATAAAATCATCCAAGAAAAACAAGATTATGGGGAAAAAGTTAACCAACGAGAAAAGGAGATAACGATTCTCAAAGATGAAAGTAACTTTTAAAATTAGAATTGGGCAAGGGGAAGCCAGTAAAGCTATGAGATAACAAGAAATTACAGATCTCAAGAACATATCAAGAAGAGAAATCATAAGAATAATTGAACTACTGAAAGTTGTGACCAAAAAAAGAACCTTGACAAAATAATGCAAGAAGAAATCAAAAAAAAAAAAAAAATTGCCCTAGAGTGAAGGAACATGAGGGGAAAGTAGAAATAGAAAAAAAAATCCACCAATTACCACCTTAACAAAATCCTTTGTGCCAAATTTTGAAATGTCCATATTAAAGAGAAATTTTTTCAAGAAACAAGAATAAAATGATAGAGCTATAATTAGAATTGTATAGGAATTATTAGCAGTAACAATTAAAGACTGCAAGTCCTAGAATTATTTCTACCAACAACCAGAAGAAATAGGCCTGAGGTCAAAACAATATCATATCCAGCAAAATTGTCTATAATACTGAATGAGAAAATGGATATTCATTGAGTTTGCAGATTTTTAGGGCTTTCTATCATTGAAACCTGAACTTAATAGAAAATGTAACATATGAGAGCCAATCAATATCAAAAATCAGTTTCAATGATGTCAACATGGACATTTTTTTTAATATGGGAAATATATACCACATGTTTAAGATTAATAGCAACAATAGGTAGCTCAAAAGAAAGTTTGGGATAGAGTTAAGGTAAAATTAGTAATAATGTCATGCAAATGAATAGACCAAGAGCTATTAGAAGAAGGAGGAGGGCTTTTAATCCTGAAAATCTACTCTCACTGGATATGTACTAAATAGGCAACACTACATATATACCACGAAGGGTATAACACTCTCCAATATCTATAGAGAAATAAGAGGGGAGAGATGGGCAGATTGGGAAGCAAAAGCTGAGGGAACAAGACACAAAAGAGACTTATGACTGGGGGAGATTAAGTAATAGCAAGTCAAGTTAGGAGCAGAATTTAAGATGAGTCAGCAAGGATAGGGAAGCTGTATGTGTGTGCGTGTGTGTGTGTGTGTGTGTGTGTATGGGTGGGGTCTGGTGGGGTGTGTGTGTGTTTGTATGTGTAGGTATATATGTATAAACATATATATATATATGTATATACATATATATATCTGTATGTATATACATACACACATAAATATATACTTTCTTAACTATAGCCTGCTTGGGGATGGTGGGGGGAATGAAAAAAAAAGTATGCAGCAGAGAAAAAAGGGAACAATTTACAAGGAAGTGAAGAAAAAGATGGGCACTCATGGTTATACTTACTTCTACTAATATATCAATATCGATATCTATATATCATGGAAGCAAGATGAAGAAGATGATGTGTTGGTGGTTTTCCTTAGTCTCAGTTGCAATAAATAATTAATCCAAAATCTCAGCCAGCTGCTAAAAATTGCAAACGTTTATTTCTCCTTACAAATTCGTCCGGTTAGTTGAGGCCTATCTCTCTGCCTGGCTCCAAGAGATCTTGCAGCTTTGTCCTTGGCCTCTGCCTCTGCTTTCATCAGTCTCCAGTCAATTCCATCTCATGGCTTCTCAATCTTCAGTCTGTGGCGAGTAGTCTTTTCTTCCAGAGTGTTCTTTCTCAGAGCCATGTTGATGTTCCGGAAAAATTCCCCTCTAGCTCCAAGAGCTTCCTTCATTTATGTGATCTCCCAAAGGTTAACTCCGCCTTCTGGAGGGAGAGGGATTCTGGGTTATCTCCCAGAGTACTCTCTGGTCCTGAGAGAGGTGTGAATTCAGACTAAGCCAGCCCTGAATTCTCCTGTGAACTCCATTGAGTACTTAGATACTTATGAGCTCTCTAAAGGTGTGAACACAAGCATTGTTCAATCAGTTCCACTTAGTATCTTGTTTCAAGTTCTGGCCCCAAATAACTCTAAGATTAAATTAACTCCAATGTCTTTAACATTTTGTAAAGAAATGTCTTAACACTTTAGTAAAGATTCCAACAATGATGGAATTGAAATCAAGCAGAGTAGCTTGTGGTCAATGCACAAATAACTGATAATGTGAGTTTTCTACAAAAGGAAGCTTTTGGGAAGGATTTTTCCCTTTGCCCTCCAATCAAAGAAGCAGAAACAAGTGACCAAAGAGACGTAAGTAGCAAATGTGAAACAATATTTATGAAGATGTGTTTTTAGTAATAAACTCACTTGCTAATGAGTTTATTTTGGATAGATTCATTGTTATCATCCGGGTCAGACTTATTTCTCTTAGTTATATAGCACAGAACAAGGATAAATGTGTTTAAGTTGCAAAAAGGCATATTTATGCACAAGGACTTTCCAATAATTAGGGCTATTTAGAAATAAAAGTAAATTACTTTCTTGGACTTCCATATGGAGAAAATGGGTGTTGCTTTAATAAATGTCTTTTTTAATTAAAGATTTATACCTTTTCAAAACATATGCATGGATAATTCTACTACATTCGCCCTTGCAAAACCTTGTGTACTAGTCCCCCCTCCTTCTTTCATTCCTCCCTTCCCTAAATGGCAAGTAGTCCAATACATGTTAAACACGCTAGAAATATATGTTAAATCCAATATATGAATATATTTATGCAATTATTTTGCTGTACTAAAAAATTCAAATCAAACAAACAAAAAAGGATGAAGAACATAAAATGCAAGCAAATTAAAAAAACGTGAGAATGCTATGTTGTGAACCAGGATCAGTTCCCACAGTTCTCTCTCTGGATGTAATTGGCTCTTTTGATCCCAAGAGCATTGTTACTGGTTTGAATCATCTCATTGTTAAAGAGAGCCAGGTCCATCAGAATTGATCATTGTATATAATATTGCTGTTTCCATGTACAATGATTTCCTGGTTTTGCTCATTTCACTTAGCATCAGTGCATGAAAGTCTCTCCAGGCCTCTCTGAAATCATCCTGCTTATCCTTTCTTATAAAACAATAATATTCCATAACATTCATATACCATAACTTATTCATCAATTCTCCAACTGACAGGAATCCGCTCAGTTTCCAGTTTCTTGCTACTAAAAAAGAGGGTTGCCACAAATATTTTTGCACATGTGGGTCCCTTTCTCCTTTAAGATCTCTTGGGATATAAGCCCAGTAGAAATACTGCTGGGTATGCACAGTTTGATAACTCTTTGGGCATAGTTCCAAATTGTTCTCCAGAACTGTTGGATCCCTCCACAGTTCCATCGGCAGTATTTTAGTGTTCCAGTTTTCCCATATCCCCTCCAACATTCATAATTGTCTTTTCCTGTCATCTTAGCTAATCTGAGAGTTGTGTAGTGGCATCTCAGAGTTGTCCCTATTTACAGTTCTCTGATCAATGATGATTAAGAGCACTTTTTCATATGACTAGAAATGATTTCAATTCCTTCATCTGAAAATTGCCTGTTCATATTCTTTGACCATTTGTCAATTGGAAAATGGTTTGACTTCTTAAATATTTGAGTCAATTCTGCATTGATTTTGTTTGTACAAAAACTTTTTAACTTAATATAATCAAAATTATGTATTTTATGATCAATAATGATCATTAGTTCTATAGTCACAAATTAATTCCTCCTTCCCATATCTGAGAGATAAACTATTCTATGTTCTAATTGGTTTATAATATCATTCTTAATGTTTAGATTTTGAATGCACTTCAATCTTATCTTGGTATATGGTGTTGGGTATGGGTCAATACTGAGTTTCTGCCATATTAGTTTCCAATTTTTCAAGCAGTTAAACAGAAATTTCTTATCCCAAAAGCTGAGTTCTTTGGGGGTCTTTGGGTTTGTGAAATACTACTATAGCTATTGATTATTTGATCCTGTGAACCTAGCCTATTCCACTCATAGACTGCTGTCTTTCCTAGCTAATATCAACTGGTTTTGATCACCATTGATTTATAATATAGTTTTAGATCTAGTACAAATAAGATATCTGAAATTCCCCCTTTTTTCCTTTTTTTAATTCCCTTGAAATTCTTGACTTGTTGTTCTTTCAGAAGAATTTTTTTATTATTTTTCTAAGTCTGTAAAATAATTCCTAGGGAGTTTGATTGGCATAATACTAAAGAAACATTAATTTAGGCATTATTTTCATTATTATTATATTCACTCAACCTACCCAAGAGCACACAATATTTTTCCAATTGTTTAGATCTGACTTTATTTAGGTAAAACGTTATGTTTTAGTTGAGTTCATAGTTCCTGATAGATTATGAAATATTTTATACTATTGACAGTTATTTTAAATATAATTTCTCTTTGTATTTCTTGCTATTGGACTTTGTTGGTGATGTATAAAAATGTCGATGATTTATGTGGATTTATTTTGTATACTGAAACTTTGTTAAAGTTTTGGATTGTTTTTAATAGTTTTTTACTTGATTCTCAAGGGTTTGCTATGTATATCCTCATATCATCTGCAAAGAGTAATAATTAGGTTTCTTTATTATCTGCTCTAATTCCCTTAATCTCTTTTTCTTCTCTTATTGCCAAAGCTAGCATTTCTAACATAATATTTCATCTCTGATCTTAATGGGAATGGTTCTCTTTTGACCTCATTAAATATGATTCTTGCTAATGATATTAAATAGATGCTAGTGACTATTAAAGGTTTATTCCTTTATTCTCTAGTGTTTTTAATAGAAATGCATGTTGGATTTACCGCATCTATTGAAATAATCATATGTTTTTGTTTGTTTGATTATAGATGTAGTCAATTATGTTAATAGTTTTTTTAATATTGAATCAATCCTGCATTCCTGGTATACATCCTACTTGGTCATGGTGTATTATCCTGGGGATGACTTTTTGCTAATATTTTAATTAAGATTTTTGCATCAATACTCATTAGGGAAATTGGTGTATAATTTTCTTTCAGTTTTCAACCTACCTGGTTTAGGTATCAGTACCATGTCTGTGTCATAAACGGAATTTGGTAGGATTGAAGGAGTCCTTCAATCCCTATTTTTTTCAAATACTCTAAAAAGCATTGGTGTTAATTATTCTTTAAATGTTCATTAGAATTCACATATAAAGAATTACTGGGGGGTGGAGCCAAGATGGCGGAGAAGGCACACACTACTTTCTAAGCTCCTCTCATTCCCCTCATAACCAACTATCTAATTCAGCCTCAAAAATAGCTCTTCACTGCTTAAACTCATGAAGATCAGAAATACTACAACTTACCAGCTGAAGCCCATCTGGAAGATCGCCAGGAAAGGTTTGTCCTGAGGGGCCAGGAACAGACTAGCACAGGCAGTGAGAGACTAGTGTCCTAAGCAGACCAAGGGCAGGGGTGATCTCTGTGGCAAGAGAAGATATAGAGGTGACTGTGCTATAGGCTAACTGCTCTGCCTTGATTACAAGGCAGTAAACTGGCAGAGAAATTAAAGCCTAAAACAGAGGGTACTGTAAAAATGCCAGAACCTAACAAGATCTGGCTGTAACTACTCAAACCCGAAAGTGACTCAGGCAGACTGAAATGCAGCCCTGAAGCCACATCCTACAATTTGGGCTTTTATGGAGGCAGTTACAAATCCCCACTGCAAAGAGGCACAGCATGGGCAGCCTCTAATCAGCACTATGGGGAGCTCGGCCTGGGGCAATGGAACTTCCCCAGCAGACTGTGCTAGGGATAGAGACACTTCCTGTCCCTGCAAATCCATTCACTGCTCAACTGCTAATACTCACAGCCCCAGGGAGGGATTTGGCTTGGGATAGTGAAACTCTCACTGCTCAGCATCTAAGCCCAGTGCATTCCTTAGCTCACATGGGGGGGGGGGAGGGGGGGGAGTTTGCTGGGCACTTTCCCAGCTCTTCCCTGCAGGCCTGAGTTACTTTCTGATGGGGAACTCTTTCCAAGAGCACTCCAGTACCTCGCTGCTTTTTGCAGCCAGCTGGCAGGACAGTTACCCGTCCATATACCTTTCACTGATCTGAAGAGGAAGCTGGTAACCTCCTGTCCCTGAAGGCAGACCCTACAGGCTTTAACAAAATGATGAAAAAAATCAAAAGGATTATTGATAGTTTCTACTCAGAAAGAGAAAAGCTTTTCAACCTTGAAGAGACTAAGAGCAGACAGTCTTCAGACGATTGTAGGTCCCCATTACAAAAGACTCTCCTAGAAGAGACTATTAAAAACCTTAAAAGAGAACTAGAAGAAAAATGGGGAAAGGAAACAGAAGCTATGCAAGAGAATAAAGAAAAGACATGTAACTCACTAAAAGAAAAATTTGATAAAGTGGAAAAAGAAAACAACTTCCTGAAATGTGAATTGGAAAAGGTTAAAAACTCCCAAGAAGTGCAGGGGAACAGAATTTGTGAATTAGAAAAAGAAAATAACACACTAAAAAAAAATTAGGGAAATGGAAAAAAATTCCATAGAGCAAAACAACTCATTTAAAAACTCAATTGGACATTTACAAAAAGAAGTCAAAAAAGCTAATGAAGAAAATAACTCACTAAAATCAGAACTGAAAAAATAGAAATGACTGATTCATAGGGACAGGAAGAATGAGTCAAGCAAAACTAAAAAAATGAAAGATTGGAAAAAATGCCAAATATTTACTAGGAAAAACAACAGACCTGGAAAATAGATCTAGGATAGAGAACCTGAGGATCATTGGACTACCTGAAAATTATGATGAAAAAAAGAGCCCAGATACTATTTTACAGGAAATCATCAAAGACAACTGCCCAGAAGTAATAGAACCCAAAGTTAAAATAGGCATTGAAAGAATCCATCAAACACCTTCTGAAAAAGACCCTAAAATAAAGATTCCTAGCAACATTGTGGCCAAACTTCAGAATTTTCAGACTAAAGAAAAAAAATTACCAACAGCCAGGAAAAAACAGTTCAAATACCAAGGTGCCACAGTAAGGGGCACACAAGGTCTGGCTGCCTCAACATTAAAGGATGGAAGGCCCTAGAATTTGATATTCTGAAAGGTAAAAGAACTTGGAATGCAGGAATAAACTACGAAGTAAAACTGAGCATTTTTTTTCCATGGAAGATGAACATTTAATGAAACAAAGGAATTCCATCTGTTTCTAAGGAAAAAAACTGACTTAAACAACAAAAAAAAAAATTGATCTCCAACAACAGGACTCAAGAGAAGTAGAAAAAGGTAAAAGTAACTCTTGAGAACTGTATTTCTGTTGTGGATATACATAAAAAACACATGTATAATTTGATTTTACTGATATAACATAAAAAAGGGAAGTAGAAATAGAAAGGGGATAATGTCAGAAAAAGGGAAAAGGAGAGATAAAAAGAGGGAAACTACATGTGATGATGAGGCAAAGGAAACCTATTATATCTAAGGGAACTTAGAGAGGGGGAGGAACATTGTGCAAATCTTACTATCATCAGAGTTGGCTCAAAGAGAAAATAATTGACATATTTGTTTTACAGAGAATCTTCTCTCACCTCATTAAAAAGTGGGAGAGAAAAAGGAAAAAGAGTAATAAGGGAAGGGTACAAGAAAGGGGAAGGAATTCAAAGGGAGGAGTGAGGGATACTAAAGAGAGAGAGCTGAGTGACACAAATGGGACCAATAAGTTAAATACTAGGGATGGGGGGAAGCAGGGCAAGAAAAAAAAGCATAATATGGGGATTTTAGGATGGCAGGAAATACAGAATTAGTAATTTTAACTGTTAATGTGAATGGGATGAACTCTCCCATAAAGTGGAATTGGATAGCAGACTGGATCAAAAGTCAGAATCCTACAATATGTTGTTTACAGGAAAAAACAATTAAAAAAGGGAGAGACATACAGAGTAAATGTAAAAGGCTTGAGCAGAATCTATTATGCTTCAGGTGAAGTCAAAAAAGCAGGGGTAGCCATCCTTATCTCAGATCAAGGAAAAGCAAAAATTGATATAATTAAAAGAGATAAGGAAGGAAACTATATATTGCTAAAAGGTACTATAGACAATGAAGCAATATCAGTATTAAATGTATATGCACCAAGTGGTATACCATCTAATATCCTAAAAGAGAAGTTAAGAGAGTTGCGAGAAGAAATAGACAGCAAAACTATAATAGCAGGAGATCTCAATCTTGCACTCTCAGATGTAGATAAATCAAATCACAAAACAAATAAGAAAGAAATTAAAGAAGTAAATAGAATATTAGAAAAATTAGGTATGATATATCTCTGGAGAAAACTGAATGGTGACAGAAAGGAGAACTTTCTTCTCAGCAGTTCATGGAACCTACACAAAAATTGACCATATATTAGGACATAAAGACCTCAAAATTAAATGTAAGAAGGCAGAAATAGTAAATGCTTTCTTTTCAGATCACAATGCAATAAAAACTACATTCAACACAAAGTTAGATGTAAATAGAGCAAAAAGTCATTCGAAACTAAATAATCTCATCTTAAAAAACAATTAGGTGAAACAGCAAATTATAGACACAATTAATAATTTTCCGCAAGATAATGACAATGGTGAGACATCATACAAAAGTTTGTGGGATGCAGCCAAAGCGGTAATAAGGGTAAATTTTCTATCCTTAGAGGCTTACTTGAAAAAAATAGAGAAACAGAAGGTCAATGAATTGGGCTTGCAACTTAAAAAGCTAGAAAAAGACCAAATTAAAAACCCCAAATCAATTACTAAACTGGAAATTCTAAAATTAAAAGGAGAAATTAATAATATTGAAAGTAAAAAAAAAAAACTATTGAACTAATAAATAAAACTAAGAGTTGGTTTTATGACAAAACCAATAAAATTGATAAAACTGTGGTAAATCTGATTAGAAGAAGGAGAGAGGAAAATCAAATTAGTAGTCTTCAAAATGAAAAGGGAGAACTTTCCACCAATGAAGAGGAAATTAAAGAAATAATAAGGGGTTACTTTACCCAACTTTATGCCAATAAATTTGATAACCTGAGCGAAATAGATGACTACCTTCAAAAATATAGGCTTTCCAGATTATCAAAGGAGGAAGTAAATTGCTTAAGTAATCTCATTTCAGAAAAAGATATAGAACAAGCTATTAATCAACTCCCTAAAAAAAAAAAAATCCCCATGACCAGATGGATTTACATGTGAATTCTACGAAACATTTAAAGAACAATTAGTACCAATGCTTTATAAACTATTTGAAAAAATAGGGAATGAAGGAGTCTTACCATATTCCTTTTATGACACAGACATAGTACTGATACCTAAACCAGGTAGGTTGAAAACAGAAAAAGAAAATTATAGACCAATTTCCCTAATGACCATTGATGCTAAAGTCTTAATTAAATACAGCAAAAAGACTACAGAATATCAACCCCAGGATAATACACCACGATAAAGTAGGATTTATACCAGGAATGCAGGGCTGGTCCAATATTAGGAAAACTATCAGTATAATTGGCCATATTAATAACCAAAGTAACAAAAACCATATAATCATCTCAATAGATGCACAAAAAGCATTTGATAAAATCCAACATTCATTCCTATTAAAAACACTTGAAAGTATAGAAATAAATGGACTTTTCCTTAAAATAGTCAGTAGCATCTATTTAAATCCATCACTAAACATCATATGTAATGGAGACAAACTACAATCATTCCCAATAAGATCAGGAGTGAAACAAGGTTGCCCACTATCACCGTTACTATTTAATATTGTATTAGAAATGCTAGCTTTGCCAATAAGAGCTAAGAAAGAGATTAAAGGAATAAGAATAGGCAATGAGGAAACCAAATTATCACTCTTTGCTGATGATATGATGGTATACTTAGAGAACTCCAGAGATTATACTAAAAAGTTATTAGAAATAATCCACAACTTTAGCAAAGTGCTGGTTATAAAATAAACCCACATAAGTCATCAGCATTCTTATATATCACTAACAAAATCCAACAGTCAGAGTTACAAGGAGAAATTCCATTTAAAGTAACTACTGATAGTATAAAATATTTAGAAATCTATCTGCCAAGGGAAAATCAGAAACTTTATGAGCAAAACTACAAAATACTTTCCACGCAAATTAAGTCTGATCTAACCAACAGGAAAAATATTAAATGCTCTTGGATTGGGCTACCAAATATAATAAAGATGACAATACTACCTAAACTAATCTATTTATTTAGCACTATACCAGTCAGACTTCCCAAACACTATTTTGATGACCTAGAAAAAATAGCAACAAAGTTCACATGGAAAAGGAAAAGGTCCAGAATTTCAAGGGAATTAATGAAAAAAAATCAAATGAAGGTGGCCTAGCTGTACCAGACCTAAAATTATATTATAATGCAGCAGTTACTAAAACCATCTGGTATTGGCTAAGAAATAGACTTGTTGTTCAATGGAATAGGTTAGGTTCAAAGGACAAAACAGCCAATAACTTTAATTATCTAGTGTTTGACAAACCCAAAAACCCCACTTTTGGGGATAAGAATGCATTATTTGACAAAAATTGCTGGGAAAATTGGAAATTAGTGTGGCAGAAACTAGGCATTGACCTACACTTAACATCGTACACCAAGATAAGGTTAATGGGTTCATGATCTAGGCATAAAGAATCAGATTATAAATAAATTGGAAGAGCATAGGATAGTTTACCTCTCAGACCTGTGGAAGAGGAAGGAATTTATGACCAAAGAAGAACTAGCGATCACTATTGACTACAAAATAGAAAATTTTGATTATATCAAATTGAAACATTTTTGTACAAACAAAACTAATGCAGACATGATTAGAAGGGAAACAATAAACTAGGAAAAATTTTTACAGGCAATGGTTCTGATAAAGGTCTCATTTCCAAAATATATGGAGAATTGACTCTAATTTATAAGAAATAAAGTCATTCTCCAATTGATAAATGGTCAAAGGATATGAACAGACAATTCTCAAATAAATTGAAACTATTTCTAGCCATATGAAAATATGCTCCAAATCATTATTAATCAGAGAGATGCAAATTAAAACACCTCTGAGATACTACTACACATCTGTGAGACTGGCTAAAATGACAGGGAAAGATAATGCAGAATATTGGAGGGGATGTGGGAAAACAGGGACACTAATACATTGTTGGTGGAATTGTGAACACATCCGACCATTCTGGAGATCAATTTGGAACTATTCTCAAAAAGTTATCAAACTGTGCATACCCTTTTATCCAGTAGTGTTGCTACCTGGCCTATACCCCAAAGAGATACTAAAGAAGGGAAAGGGACATGTATGTGCCAAAATGTTTCTGGTAGCCCTGTTTGTAGTGGCGAGAAGCTGGAAAGGGAATGGATGCCCATAAATTGGAGAATTGGTTGAGTAAATTGTGGTATATGAATGTTATGGAATATTATTGTTCTGTAAGAAACGACCAGCAAGATGAATACAGAGAGGCTTGGAGAGAGTTACATGAACTGATGCTAAGTGAAATTCGCAGAACCAGGAGATCATTATATACTTCACCAACAATACTGTAGGAGGATGTATTCTGATGGAAGTGCATTTCTTTGACAAAGAGAAGATCTAACTCAATTTCAATTGATCAAGGATGGACAGAAGCAGCTACACCCAAAGAAAGAACACTAGGAAATGAATGTAAACTGCTTGCATTTTTGTTTTTCCTCCCAGGTTATTTATACCTTCTGAATCCAATTCTCCCTGAGCAACAAGAGAACTGTTTGGTTCTGCACACATATATTGTATCTAAGATATACTGTAATCTATTTAACACATATAGGACTGCTTGCCATCTGGGAGACGGGGTGGAGGGAGAGAGGGGAAGAATCAGAATAGAAGTGAGTGCAAGGGATAATGTTGTAAAAGATTACTCTGGCGTGGTTTCTGGCAAAAAGTTATTTAAAAAAAAAAAAAAAAGAATTCACATGTAAATCCATCTTTCCCTGGAGATTTTTTCTTAGGGAATTGATTAATAGTTTGCTCTATTTCTTTTTCTAAAATGGGGCTATTTAAGTAATTTATTTTCTCTTCTGTTAATTTGAGCAATCTATATTTTTGTAGGTATTACTCTGTTTCACTTAGGTTATCAAATTTATTGACATAAAGTTGGACAAAATTACCCATAATTACTGCTCTAATTTCCTCTTTCTTGGTGGAAAGTTCTTCCTTTTCATTTTTGAGAATAACAAATTGATTTTTCTTCTTTTCTTTTTCTAATCGAATTAAGTAAAGGATTATCTATTTAGTTGGGTTTTTTTTCATAAAACCAACTCACCTTTATTATTAATTCAATAGTTTTTTTTAAATTTTTAGTTACATTATTCTACCCTTTTATTTTTAGTATTTCAAGTTTGATATTTGATTGGGGGTTTTTTAATTGTGTTTTTTCTTCCTAGCTTTTTTTTATTTGCATGCCCACTTAATTGACCATCTCTTTCATTATATTATGCAAGTATACATCTAAAGATATAAAATTTCCCATTATTATCACTTTGCATTCCCTAAATTCTGGTATGTTATCTTATTATTGTCATTTTCTTGGATGAAGTTATTAATTGTGCGTATGATTTGCTATTTCATACATTCATTCTTTAGGATAATATTATGTAGTTTCCAATTGATTTTTGGTGTATTTTCTCCTGGCCTTTTATTGAATGTAATTTTTATTGTGTCATTGTCTGAAAAAATGCATTTGTTATTTCTTCTTTCTGCATTTTATTTTGAAGTCTTTATGCCTTAACATATGATCAGTTTTTGTACAGATTCCATGAACTGCTGAGAAAAACATTGTACTCCTTTCTATCTCCATTCAATTTTCTCCAAAGATCTATAATATCTAAGTTTTCTAATATTCTTTTTACCTCCTTAACTTCTTTCTTATTTATTTTGTGTTTCAGATTTATTTAGTTCTAAGGATGCAAAACTGAGATCCCCCGTTATTATTGTTTTGCTGCTTATATCTTTTTGCTGCTCTCTAAACTTCTCCTGTAGGAATTTAGATGCTATACCCTTGGTGCATATATGTTAGTATTGATATTGCTTCATTATCTATGGTACCATTTAGCTTGCTAAAGATATAATTTCCTTCCTTCCATCTTTTTATTAGATCCATTTTTACTTTTGCTTGATCTGAGATCAGGATGGTTACTGCGGTTTTTGTTTTTACTTCAGCTGAAATACAATATATTCTGTTCCAGCCTTTTACCTTTACTCTATGTAAATGAGTGATCTATGGATCTATGGATCTATGGATCTATGGATCTATGGATCACTCATTTTATCTCATTTTCCCTCTTTTTACATTTTAATCCCCTTTCCATCTCTAGTTTCTTTTTTATATTATAAAAGTAAAATCACATCACACCTGCACTCTCTATGTATACCTATAATATAGATATACTTCTCAAGAGTTCTTTTCTTTTCAGCTTTTTAGGCATTTTTTGTGTTCTGTATTTGGAAGTCATTTTTTGGAGGTGTTCAGCTCTTTTCTTTTCATCAGAAATAAAAGAATTCATCTGTTTCATTGAATGACCATCTTCTTCCTTGAACTAAAATGCTCAATTTAGCAGGCTAGCTCTGGGCTGCAATCTAACCTCCTTTGCCTTTGAAATATCAGATTCTAGGCCCTTCAATCACTTAAGGGGGAAGCTGCAAAATCCTGGGTAATCCTGGTTTTGGCTACTTGATATTTGAATTGTTTCTTTCTGTATGTTTGCAATTTTTTTTTTTTTCTTGATCTAATGGTTCTTAAATTTAGGCACAATATTCCTTGGAGTTTTCATTTTGGGGGTTCTTTCAGGAGGTGATCAGTGAATTCTTTCAATGGATATTTTAGCTTCTGATTCTTGGACATTATGGCAGGTTTTTTTTGATGATTTCCTGAAATCTGTCTAGGCTCTTTTTTTTTTTTTTTTTTTTTCATCACGGTATTCAGGAAGTCAAATAATCTTTAGATTGTCTCTTCTAGATCTATTCTCCAGTCAGTTGTTTTTTCAAGTAGGTATTTTTCTTTTCTTTTTTTTCCTTTTTTGGTTTTGCTTGACTGATCCTTTTTGTCTCATGGAGTCACTCATTTCCATTTGTTCAGTTCTGATTTTTAGTGAATTTTTTTAGAAGATTTTAGTCATTTAACTTTATTTTTTAATTATAGCTTTTTATTTACAGGTTATATGCAAGGGTAATTTTACAGCACTGAAAATTGGCAAACCTTTTGTTTCAATTTTTCCCCTCCTTCCCTCCACTCCCTCCCCAAGATGGAAGGTTGACCAATACATGTTAAATATGTTAAAGTATAAATTAAATACAAAGTAATTATACATGTCCAAACAGTTATTTTGCTGTACAAAAAGAATCAGATTCTGAAATACTATACAATTAGCCTGTGAAGGAAATCAAAAATGCAGGTGGGCAAAAATATAGGGATTGGGAATTCTATGTAATGGTTCTTAGTCATCTCCCAGAGTTCGTTCACTGGGTGTAACTGGTTCAATTCATTACAGCTCCATTGGAACTGATTTGGTTCACTTCATTGCTGAAGATGGCCAGGTCCATCAGAATTGATCATCATATAGTATAGTTGAAGTATATAATGATCTCCTTGTCCTGCTCATTTCACTCAGCATCAGTTCATCTAAGTCTCTCCAGGCCTTTCTGATATCATCCTCTTGGTTATTTCTTACTGAACAACAATATTCCATAACATTCATATACCACAATTACTCAACCATTCTCCAATAGGCATCCATTCATTTTCCAGCTTCTAGCCAATACAAACAGGGCTGCCACAAACATTATTGCACATACAGGTCCCTTTTCCCTTCTTTAAAATCTCTTTGGGATATAAGCCCAGTAGTAACACTGCTGGACCAAAGGGTATGCACAGTTTGATAACTTTTTGAGCCTAGTTCCAAACTGCTCTCCGGAATAGCTGGATGTATTCACAATTCCAACAACAATGTTTTTCCACATCCCCTCCAACATTCCACATTATCTTTCCCTGTCATTCTAGCCAATCTGATAGGTGTGTAGTGCTATCTCAGAATTGTCTTAATTTGCATTTCTCTGATTAATAATGACTTAGAGCATCTTTTCATATGGCTAAAAATAGTTTCCATTTCTTCATCTGAGAATTGTCTGCTAATATCCTTTGACCATTTATCAAGTGGAGAATGGCTTTATTTCTTATAAATTAGAGTCAATTCTCTATATATTTTGGAAATGAGGCCTTTATCAGAACCTTTAACTGTAAAAATGGTTTCCCAGTTTATTGCTTCCCTTCTAATCTTGTCTGCATTAGTTTTATTTGTACAAAAACTTTTCAATTTGATATAATCAAAATTTTCTATTTTGTGATCAGTAATGATCTCTAGTTCTTCTTTGGTCATAAATTCCTTCCTCTTCCACAGGTCTGAGAGATAAACTACCTTCTCTTCCTCTAATTCATTTATAATCTTATCCTTTATGTCATGAACCCATTTTGACCTTTTTGGTATACAGTGTTAAGTGTGGGTCAACACCTAGTTTCTGCCATACTAGTTTCCAGTATTCCCAGCAATTTTTGCCAAACAATGAGTTCTCATCCAAAAAGCTGGGGTCTTTGGGTTTGTCAAACACTAGAGTATTAAAGTTATTGACTGTTTTGTCCTTTGAACCTAACCTATTCTTTAGTGAATTATTTTCACTAATGGTCTGCTTTAAGGATAAGGGAAATACTGTCCAATCTTTTTCTATAAGCTACATTGGGTCAGTACTGAGTGACTTCCTGGTGCTGCACAGATGTGGCCAGGTTTTGTGAAATTCTGGTGTTTTGGAGTTCATTATTTGCCTTTTGTGTTTCTGATGGATTTCTTATAATTAGTGTGCTGATCTATTGGCTTACAACTAGGACAGAGTAGCCAACACTGCTGTAGATTTCTCCTGTCTAGATTCTCGGGCAAGAATAGGCCACATTTCTCTTGACACTTGTGCTTGGGCCGGTTTGTGCTTGGTCCATTTCCCTCCAGGCCTTTTATGGAGATTTTCAAAATTATGTTCTGCTGGAAATTTGTTAAATTCCTAATATTCATGTGTTCTGTCACTCCAAAACTAGTTCTGAAACTGAATTTGCTGTTTGTATGGGGGCTGTGGGGAGAGAGAGTGAAATAGGCATATCTCCTGTCTGCCATCTTGGCTCCACCCTCCCCCCCACATAGCTTTCTCAAAAAAGAATTCATGAAGAAGGCAATATTTCAAGTATTGCCTGTACTTAACAGTATAATATGAGAGGAAAGGTGTTTGTTTTTTTTTTTTTTTTTTCTGTACATGAACCATGTGAATAAAAGTGGCATTTTGTTGAAACAATATAGGATATGAACATGGAATAATGAGGAGTCTAGAAAAAACTTGAATATTAAATACATTGAAGAAAGGAGTATAGGATAATACTGAAAAAAATTAAGATGGCAAGTTGTTTTATTGTGGTTTGAATGCCAAAATAAGAAATTTAACTTCTACAAATAATTATATCAGTACAGTCCTAGGTTTCAAGGCACATAGACTTATATGTAATCTTAACAAAAGATCTTATTGATAACAGTTTATTAGTCAATTCAATGAATTAATGATAATGATGTTTGGTATGCCAAGAATCTCTACCAGCATTCCAGGATTTAAAATGGTACTGCTTCTGAGTGATGAGCCAGGATCTAGTTATAAGGCAACAGCTCTGTAAAAAGTTTGTATAATGTATCAGTCAAGTCTGGTTAGATTAGCGTCTGTGTGATTTTTATGTTGAGGTAAGAAGTATGAGGTACAAATACAAATACATAAGCTATACACAAATATGCTGAATTAAGATAAGCAATGCTCAATGAATATATCAGTAGTAACTAGATCAGATAACCATATATGTTTATTGTAATGTTCTGGTTACCTTTCTGGAGGTCTCAGGACCATCCTTGGCTTCAGCAGAATAATCACCAAGTAAATAGGCAGGGATAAAGTCCAAAGTCTTTATTATCTCCTTAACAATTCTGTCTCCTTCTCCTGGGTCTGGGCCAGCTTTGTGGAGGCTCTCTGGAATGGGTCTTGGTTTCAGTGGAGGAATGCAGGAGGCAGGAGTGTTACCAGGAGGTTGATTAAAGATGGTATTTCTGTGACTGACTTTGTCCACAGTTTAAATACTCTATTACAATCACATCAGCTGTAGAATTATTATATCACCATGCTAAGTACTAAGTATATGTAAACTAGATAACCATTGTCTTATCAATTCCTCTGAATTAAAACCTTGTTTTAGGATTGAATCAATCATACTTAACCTTAAGTATATTTCTCCAGAGTTCCAGCCCTTTACAGTATATGTGTATACACACTTACTTGTGTATGTACACAGATGTACATAAACATTTATATGTATTTAGATTTCATTTTCTCACATGAGAATTTTAACTTATTATGGACAGCTTTTATCTGTGTATTCCTAGTGATTAAGAAATATTTTCTGGATTGACCTGATTTGAGGATAAACAGGTGGGATGCTATCATTCATTTTTTACCTGAGCTTTAATAACCTCACTTATTCTGGTTTATGTCTGCACATATCCGCCTATTCTTCCAAGGAAAAAGAGCCCAGTTTTACCAGACTAAGTCATGTTAACAGCCAAAGTAACTATCAAAGGATTGATATAATTTGGCCTATGAAAGCAGTACAGAAAAATCTGGTCCTATTGTAAATGATATATTAAGAGAGTAAAAAAAAATGTAAATGTAAAGACTTTTCAGGAGGTCATTGGAGGTTATTCCAATTTCATTGGAAATTAATAATAAAGGCTTGCACTACAGAGATGGGAAATACATTAGAAAGGGGACTCCTTGAAGAAGTGTGCAAGCATGGGCACTTGAGGTTGTATGTGCTAACATGGTCACTGTCTGTAGGATTCATTTATTTGGTTTTCTTTATTTCTGTCTTCCATCCTTTTTTATTCTTTGTTTTAACAAATGAGGGCCTATTGAAAGTAGGAGATTAAGAGGATTTTATCTAGAAATGACTGTAGTTTAAAAAAAAAGAAGGGATAAATGAGAGAGATTGCAGAGTTAAAGGAATCAACAAGATGTGAAAGCTAATTGAACATGAGAGCTTAAGAAAAATGAAAGAAAACGCCACATAATATTTTTATACTTTTAAATAAGTGATTGAAGAGGCTAATGGTATCAGAAGCATGGGTTTGTTCATGTCTTGGTTGAATTATTTTATATAGAAATTTATCTCCAATTTAATAATGAACAATATTAGCGGAAGCATCAAACAGGAATTCATTTTATATTCTTTTTGGGGAGATTCTATTCATCTTTGCATAAAACTAAAGTTTCTATGAGATTGTTTTGTTCTTAAATATAGCATTTAAGTATCATATTTAAGTTCTTAATAATTTATATTTATTTGGAAATTCATTTAAATCCACACTTTACTAATGAGAATCTTGAAGCAAAAATAATAAATATCTTAGACAGACCATGTAGTCATTCAATGGCAGAACTGGGATCAGAATTCAATTAGTCTGATTCAACTAGCCCATATTTCATCACTGTCCTGGTGTGTCTCTACACATTTGAAGCAATTGAATGAATCACATGGGAAGATTTACTTTAAGAAATGTGTTATAATATATTTTGAAATCCCTGGGTCACTATAACTGTGAGTATAAATATGTGAGGAAGTAATTAACTACTACATATATTTGTGGGACTTTATTCTACTCTACAAAACACTTAATTACCTTCTCCTTCCACATCCATTAAAACTTCCCTGATTACTCCAACTTGCAATGACCTTCCTGTCTTGTGAATTTTCACACTATATATCTTAAAAAAAATAAAACCTATTGATCAATTAATCATGGACATCCTCTTATTATCTTGAACTTCTATTTAAATATTAAATACTAATTTAATAATTTCTTTTTTTTTATTTGTTGTCTCTATGACTAGGTTGTAAACTTCTGAACAGAAGGGATACATATTTTACAATGCTTTTTAAACTAATATAGCTCTCTGAATGTAATTGGTCACAATAAATCTTCAGATTTATTTTATTTAGAATAGAGGCATTATATCATTTGATTCAAATAACAATCCTATGAAATAGAGTTGTGATCTTGTTATCCCTGATTTACCGATGAGAAAACAGAATTACAGAGATATCAACCTAGTAAGTGATAGAACTAATACTAAAATTCAACAGTTTTTGCATCAAATACAGTCCCATATACACATGTGTGTGTGTATTTGTGTGTATAATGGCTATCCCTAAACTAGGTATGGTTTGTGTTCCAAAGGCCCATTCATAATTTGATCATTTGGATGGAGAAATAAATTTATAATGGGGAATCATGAAAAAATTCTGATTAGTTTCCCAGATAAGTACTTATAATCTTCTTTCATTCATTTCATTAAATAATCATTTATATCATATCATTTCTGTGTTTAGGGCATTGTGCTCTGCACTGGGATTGTACACAGACTATATAAGACACAGTATCTGAATTCATGGAATTTAAAGTCAAATAGGGCAACTCTCTAAAGCTATAAATTTCAGACTAACTACATAAAGCAGTTTTCCTCCTTTCAAGTTTCTTATACTAATAAAGTAATCCAAGATCAAAAAAAAAGGAGAAAAGAGTAGTGTGAGCTACATAATATGTGTGTATATACACATGATACACATATTACTTACAGAAATACATATGACTATATGTGAATATGTGCATGCCCATATGTGTGTGTGTGTGTGTGTAAATTTGTTTATAGCAGGTTATTTTCATTTATATAGCAAACATAGACAGGCTCATATATATGACTAAGTTACATAACATAATGGGGTGACCAGTTCCTCCAATTGTCCTAGTTTGTTACTCTGCCTTAGGTTATAACCGTCCCCTCTTAATGTTTGAGATAAAGGTTTTATAGACATTCCTTAATGTTTGATAGGATAAAGATTTATCCATTTCAGATGTCATTAGAATATCAGTAATGTCATTGTTCTTGTTATTCCATAAAAAGCTTGCTGCCCCGATAGAGGATCAGAGAGGAGCACTCTGGGAGGAAGCCCACAAGCCCTCTCTTTGAGGCAAGAGAGATTCATTGCATCTTCCACCTTGGTATTGGCTGGAGGCTGAAGAAAGCAGAGGCAGAAGCCAAGGACAAAGCTGCAAGAGCTCTTAGAACCAAGCAGAGATATAGGCCTCAACTAACCAGGCTATTTTGGAAGGAGAAAATAAACGTTTGCATTTTTACCAGCTGGCTGCATTTTGGAGTAATTATTTATTTCAACTGAAACTAAGGCTGCCTCCAGAAAACCTTACCAAGAAACCCTCTCCTGCAGAGAGAACTCTTATATTTTAAAGAACAAAAACACCAACATTTTACATGGAAGTTTATTAAAGATGTGAAAAAATAAAATAAGTATTAAATTTAATAATAATAAATAAACAAAAACGATAAATGTAGGCTGACATTATCAAGAGAGGGATCTATAATAATTCATGGAGCTGACAGTTCTTTAATTAGTTAAATAAAGATGCAATGAATAGGAATTTAAAAGGCTAAGAGATGCAGTGGAGGACATTTCCAACACAGAAAGTGAGTGGTATGAACAGGAGCACAAAGACAAGGAGTAGAAAGGCAGAATTTATAATATACTGTGCACAGAAAAAGATAAGAAGACATCAGATTGTGGTGGGGATAGCAGACCAGACCTAAATAGGCAAATCTGGTAACAGAATAAATGAAACACTTGCAGAAAATATACAAAATAACAGAAGAACTTGTATTTAATTATGAAAGGGAGAAGTTATTTATAACACATAAATGATATTCAACAAAGAAGGAAAATGTAATTATTTGTATACAACTTTTTTGACTCAATTCCCATAATTTTTTCTAAGTTAAAGTGGGTTGCTGAAGTTTCTCATATCCTGACTCTTTTTGTGTTTAGCAACAAGAAGTCATGTCAATGGCTCCAGTCTTTAGTGCCATTAATCAGTCACATTTAGAATACATTTTCAATATCTTGTAAGAAAAAGAACCAGTCTTATTCACAGGGAAAAAGTCCTTTGTAGATGTCATCCTATTACAGAGCAATATTAAAAATATTTTATGCACTTTACTCATTAAGAAAAATAACCATTGAAGATTTTTTGAGCAGAGAAGGGAGTCACATCATATCTTTGTACAAGAAGAGTTATTCTGGCATTGGATAGAAGGAAGATGAAGGAAGATGTGGAGTTGAAATGAGGTACAGGTAGGAGATGAGTTAGAGAAGTGAAGCAAAGGTAGAATTGACAAGATTTAGGAATGAGAAGTACTAGAATGGATACTAGGGGTGCTAAATACTTCCTAATTTTGTGGAGATTTAATATATAATTGTGTTGGTTAGTTGAATGCATCAATAACAATTGGTTAACTATGAAACAAGAGAAAAGACTTAGCTATCAAATTTTGACAAGGAGAAAGGGGGAAAATATGACATTTGACAGGACAATATGACAATATGCCATTGACAGGAGCATTGAAAACAGGTCAAAAAACTGATTCGGGGATAATAAGCTTACCTTTGGAAGTGATTTTTGAAATACTAGTAAGAAAGATCTGGATTTGGGAAATATCTCTGCTTATGAGATAATTCACTTCATGGTGTTGGATAAGGTTGCTATGTAAGAAGGTATGGAAAGAAGAAGAGAAGATCCAGGTAAAATAAAGTGGCAATCTTGGAGTTTTCAAAGTTTATGCACAATGCACCTCATGAGATGTGGTCAAAATAACTAGGTTGTGTCAATTATATTTGCAGTTTTCTTATTGGTTTATAGTATGATGGTGTTCATAATTCTACAATGGAAAAAGGAAGCAATGGGGTTTAATAAGCAATTTCATCAATATAAGATAAAGTAACAGTTTTCTAGTATGAGCTAAATACTTTGACCAATCTTCATCCCCAGGTATTGGCAGGGACTTTTCTTTTAAGTAAGTCCTATCCCTTGAAAACAGCAAGAAAGAATAAACACATTAGATGATCTAACATGTATCCTAAAGACTGAATAAATAACTTCTTAATAATATGTGTTTATGATATTTTATCATGACTTTTACAATTGTAAGTCAACTAATAAATCTCAATATTAAAAAAGTTCAAAATTCTTGCAAAAATTATAAATTTCTGTTAGATGCATTACTATTTTAAAATATATTAGAATCGATTAATTGCAAAGTTTTTAAGTTATGGCTACTTTCATAATACATTTATATTATATATTTTCTAAATAGATATTCACAGTAGCATTATGAAATTGAAAGTAGGAGTGAGAATCACTACCGTTATGAAACATTTGGATTACAGTAGTCAAAGGAATTTAAAAATTATTGAAACAGAGTATGGCATGGTGAAAAGAAACACAGGAATAAAAGAAGTATCCTTCCCCAAAACAAGCATTTGAATTGGAAAGTATGGAAGATGAGGATTGAGGGTAAAACTATAGCTGGAACATAGGGATCAAAGATAGACACATTTGGGGGATTGTGGGATGTTCAAAAACAGTATATTGAGATAAGGATAATTCAAAGCATTGTAGCTTTCAATATAAAAGCTGGGAAGAAATCAAAGAAGAATAAAGGAAATGAATGGACTTAAAGACAAATAATCATAACAATAGAGATAGGGCTCCTATAACTTTTTTATTGTTACTACAATATCTAAAAGACCATGAAAATCATTTCTCTCAAATTTTTATTTCCTACTAGCAGGTGAAGATGATTTATTCAACCTAATATCACCTCAAACTTTATTCATAGGTTTAGGCATTTTATTATAGTCTGCTACATTTTTATAGAGATAAAACTCTAGGCTTGGTGGTAAGTAGAAAAGCAATGAAAGATTTAAAATTTAGCACACTGAATGCAAAATAAGAACTTTAACAAATGGTGGATCTATGCCTCAAACTTAGGTTTGTAACTTCAAGAAATAACTACAGAAAATGGTGAAAGATAGTATGTTGAGTTCCCTCTACTCACCAAAGGGAACTATAACTGGGTTCCTTAGGATTCATGAGGTAATTGGACGTCTCCAAAGCAGCTCCCTCTAGCTGCTCTCTTTCCCCACAGAGCACCCGACACACTACATGTTACTAAGTACTGCAAGTGTTTATTAAGCACCCGACATCTTCTCTAATGGTGTCTACATCTTCTCACAGTTACATTCCTTCATATATACCATCTCATTACATCATCTCATACCCAGCTCTCTTTGTCTTTACCCGGATACAGTACAGGCTACTCAATAACAAAATCATTAATCTTAGGGTAAACAACCTTTGACTACTGCCTTCCTGTTTTCCGGCTCTGCACACCTGGTTCCCCCTCCTTAGGTTATTTCCTGCTATACAGTTCCTTTTGCCACGTATACCTAAAATCATGTAACAATAGTATTTTGAATTTCCTTTTCCATTGAAGTTCATGAGCAGTTATGTAACTACTTATGTCTTAGAATAAAGAGCATATATTATGCTTTTGTATATGATTATTCATAATATACAGAACAGATGTCAAATATTATCTAATTCAATCCTTTTATTTGATAGATGTGTAAGTGAAATTTCAAGAAATTAATTGGCTGTTCAGGATCACAAAGGTAATAATAATCAGAGGCAAGATTCAAACCCAGGTTTTTTTTTACATAAACTCATGGAGTCTTTTATTTCACAAAAAAACTTCACACAGACAGTTTTTATTTAGATGTTGAACTTGAACTCATATGTTCCTTACTCTAAAATCTTGCTCAATGTTCAACACAGCCCATATATGTCAGAGGTGAGAGTTGAACTTAGATCTGTATGGTTTGGGGGGATAATTCTTCTATATACTACACAATGAAACTTCATTTAATGTGAGTATTTAAAGTGTATGTACATATTGTTTTCTTAGGCTAAAAAACTTCTGGCACTAGAGAGTAATTTAGAATAATAAGTGATCACTATTTAGAAGAATAAATGGATGCTTATTGTTGTGGGCTTAATATTGGGAGACATATCCTTTCATGATCTTCTATCCTTATCCATCTGCTATATGAATGAAAATTATTCAATGTTAATCTTTGGTGGATAACAAAATGTTTTGAAATGCATTCACTTCTTAACTGGCATTGATAATAAATGCCATCATGTGGAAATAAAGCATTAGCTTAACTTAAGAAAAGGGTTGAATCAAAGTAAATGTTGAAAGAAAAAAAAGTGAAAAGAAAATAATGAATGTTTCTCTCTTTCCTGGAGTGTGATTTTTGGAAAAGTCTGGACAATGGGCATCTATCAATCAAAAGAAATTTATTAAGTATTCACCATGTGTCAGAAAATGTCCTATGCTCTGAGAATAGAAAGGGAAGAATGAAACAATAACTGCCCTCAAGAAATTTGCATTCTGTTGAAGGGTTTTTGTTTTTGTTTATTTGTGTCCAGGTTTTATTTGTGTCCAGGTTTTTGTGATGTAATTTGAAGTTTTCTTGGCAAAGACACTAGAATTATTTGCCATTTCCTTCTCCAGCTCATTTTACAAATGAGGAACTGAAACAAACAGGAATAAGTGACTTTCCCAGGAGCATACAGTTAATATCTGGGGACAGATTTGAACTCAAGATGATACCTTCTGATTCCACCTTTTGTTCTCTCTCCCCTGAGATAGGTATCTACATGCTCTTAGCTGATAGCAATTGTCCAGTAAGATGGATAAGACCCTGATCTATTTTATGTTTTTGAATATAAATATAGAGACAGGTAGGAGAAAATGTGTAGGGTAGAAATGTCAAGATCTGGTATCTAATTGGATGTATGAGTTAAAGGAAAATGAAAAGTTAAGGATGTAATAATGTTATAAACCTGGAAAACTGGATTGAAGATGTTTGACAAAGAAGACTCTTGAAAGAAACAAGAAAATGGAATCAGTTTAGTATTATTCATTTGAAGTTAGAAAATAACTATTCCCTAATGACAAGTGGCTTAGTCATTTAATTTGCCAGGAATAAAACCATTCTCCTCAGGGAGCAGGGTGCTCTTTTCTTATTTCCCAGCCCCAACTTTTTCCCCCATGAAAGTTATTTAAACTTAACAAAATAATGACTTAAAAGGCAAAAAATCAAAAGTAATTCATAAAAAAACAAAAAAGAAAAACACTACTTGATTTGGGGAAGTCTACATCTGTCATTCTCTTGCTCTTTCAATTCACTTCTTGAAGCTTAAAAAATCACTTACGTACCTCTTCCTACAAAATTTCTTTCTTAATTGCACTAACTTTCTAAATCAAGAAATGACAGTGGAAATTTGTATCTACTTTGTACTAACTTTATTATGTATATAGTATAGTTCCCTAATTCCCCATTCCAAAGTTAACTATTTGAAGTCAAGGAACAGTTTGTTTATTATAGATTCTTAGGCATTTAATTATAATATTTTTGATTGAATTGTATTGGGGAAGATGAAGAAGTGAAATAGGAACTAGTTTGCAAGCAACTATATATAGTATATATTGCTGATTGCATGCATATATGAAAATAATGTTGTTTTTAAAGTGGCAAGTATGCCCCTTTGATCCTTTGATTTTTATTCAAATGCTCATCATCATATGTCTTCCCTAATCACTGCACAAATCCAGGGAAAGTTTTGGTACCCAGATAAGAACTATAATCATGATATCAGTTGTAGAGTAGAAGCTAAAGGATTATTCTTTTTATAGTCACTCTATGGTTAAAAGGTCTCAGGAACAGAGTCCCTAAAATGGGTTTACAACTATTAGTTTTTTTTTTTTTACTTTCATTCATTTATTAGGGATTCAAATCAATATTAATAATCTTTTTTTTTTATTTTATTTTTATTTTATTTAATAGCCTTTATTTACAGGTTATATATATGGGTAACTTTACAGCATTGACAACTGCCAAACCTTTGGCAAGAAAAAAATTTGGAACAAGTTCCAATTTTTCTCCTCTTTCCCCCGACTCCCTTCCCCAGATGGCAGGATGACTAGTAGATGTTAAATATATTAAAATATAAATTAGATACACAATAAGTATACATGACCAAACTGTTATTTTGCTGTATAAAAAGAATTGGACTCTGAAATATTGTACAATTAGCCTGTGAAGGAAATCCAAAATGCAGGTGGGCAAAAACATGGGGATTGGGAATTCAATATAATGGTTTTTAGTCATCTCCCAGAGTTCTTTCGCTGGGCATAGCTGGTTCAGTTCATTACTGCTCCATTGGGAATGATTTGGTTGATCTCATTGCTGAGAATGGCCAAACAACAATTACTTCTTATGATATTTTATTACAATTTGACATAGTACTAACTGTTAAATATTTTTTCAGATTTTTTTTTTTCCTCTTGAAATCGAGTCTAAATTGACCTCTTTGCAAATTTCACACATTGTTCTCTTGAGCCATCTCTTCTCCAAGCTAAATATAGCCAGTTTTGTGAACTCATTTTATATATGGTTTTGTATTCTTGAGTATAGTTAAAAAAAAATTTAAGTAATCGAAACTGCATAGAATAAAGCCCTATTATGATGCTGTTGCTATGCATGGAATCAAGACCTATGTATGTCTTCTTTAGAATGATCTATATTTTATCAATATCTTTCTTAATCTGTAGCATTGGCTTCCAAAAGAAAAGGGGATAGACTGATCAGTTTGACTTACTGAACTGTAAAATAACTAACATTAATTCACAGTGATGGGCCAGTTACCACCAATATAGTTATCAGCTGTCATAAATGGACGTCTCTGTTAATATTAGAGGAGCTCATGAATCAATTCTTAGGATTCCTATAATTCTGAAACTCAATATCAGAATCAGGATCCCTTTACACTCTGGAAATCTTCAGGCCATTTGGGCATGTTTTATAATGTGGGAACTTGTTTTTCTTGCCTATAAATCTCTCTCTTTCTCTCTCTCTCTCTCTCTCTCTCTCTCTCTCTCTCTCTCTCTCTTTCTGTCTCTTTCCTTTGGAAAGAAATACTTAGAAGAGTCCATTAAGTGGTATAGTACACGGAGCCTTGGATCTGGAATGATGAAAAACTTGGTTCAGTTCTGGCTGAAGATACTCATCATCTGGTTGAACTTGGACAAAAATCTAATCCTTGTCTACCTCACTTTCCTTAAATTTCCCACCCTGGTAGATTTGTCATGAAGATGAAAATTTCATTTATTTATTTTGGTAGAATGTTTTATTTCATTGACCTTTGCAAAACCTTTTGTTCCAACTATTCCCCTCCTTCCCCCCATCCCTTCCCTAGATGGCAGGTAGTCCAATATGAGTTAAATATTTAAAAATATATGTTAAATCTAATATATATCCATATAAATATGTATACAGTTATCTTGCTGCACAAGAAAAATTGGATATAGAAAGAAAGAAAAAATCTGTGAAGGAAAACAAAAATACAAGCAAACAATAACAGATAGAGTGGAAATGCTATATTGTGGTCCACACTCATTTCCCATAGTTGTTTTTCTGGGTGTAGCTGACTCTCTTCATTACTAAACAATTGGAAGTGGTTTGAATCATCTCATTGTTGAAGAGAGCCACATGCATCAGAATTTATCATTGTATAATTTTGTTGTTGCCATGTATAATGATCTCCTAGTTCTGATCATTTCACTTAGCATCAATTCATGCAAGTCTCTCCAGACCTCTCTGAAATCATCTTGTTGGTCATTTCTTACAGAACTGATTCAATTATTTCTTGTGCAGCAAGATAACTGTACACATATGTATACATATATTGGATTTAACATATACTTTAACATATTTAACATGTATTGGACTACCTGCCATTTAGGAGGAGAATTGTTGAAGTAGAAGGTTTTGCAAGGGTCAATGTTGAAAAATTACCCAATCTATATGTTTTGTAAATAAAAAGCTATAATAATGATAAAAAAGAAAAGAAAAATCGAATCAAGAAGGAAAAAAAACTGAGCAAGAGAACAGAATGCATGCAAACAACAAGAAAAAGTTGATGATGAAAATTGAAACACTTAATAAAGCACTTATTACAAAGTAGGCACTATGTAATTGTTAGCAATCATCATAATAATTACCCATTCTACAGCTACTAAATTTAGCAAAGACAACACAATATAGATTTAGGGAGTTGATAAATGTATGATGTTAAGTAAACACCATATTCATTTATTTGAGAAAAAAGGTGGGTGGAGCCAAGATAGAGGAGAAGGTACACACAACTTTCTAAGCTCTTCTCTTACCCTCATTATCAATATTATAGTCAGCCTCAAAAATAGGCTTGACTGCTACAACTCATAAAGATTAGAAGTATAACAATTCACCAGCCAAAGATAATTTGGAGTCTCACCAGAAAAGGTTTGTCCTTGGGGCTGGGGAGAAGATCAGTACAAGCAGGGAGAAGACTGGAGCAGTGGAGCCCCAAATCAGAGGTGAGAGCACAGATTACAGCACAAATTCAAAGCCCCAACCCACAGTACTAGGCTTTTTCTTGGGGCAGGTTCGAACATGCAAGGCAGGGAAGCACAGCCCAGGCAGCCTAGCTCTAATCTGCACAGTGTGGGGCTTAGCTAGGGGCAATAGAGCTTTTCCAGGGCGATTTGCTTCTGGGCAGAGAATTCCAGTCAGAGCCTGGCTTTCCTCTGGTCAGCTGCTAATACCCACAGCCCCACAAGGGGCTCTGACCTCTGGAAGTGACACTTTCACCACTTAGTCTCTAGACTTAGTCTCAGTCAATAAACCACACAGCTCAGCTGGGCACTTCAATAGCTCAGCTAGTGCTATATCACTTCTGATTGGGGGAAGGGGAAACTTTCACTCAGAGCACTCCCATACCTTGAAAACAGAAGCCTGTTTACATTGCTCCCTGCTCTACAGAGGAAGCTGGTAACCCACTTGCCTTGAAGGCATACTTTAAAGTCTTTAAAAAATGAATAAAAAAAATGAAAAAGATGATCAACAGCTTCTATCCAGAAAAAGAGCAGGTCTGCAACCCCAAAGAGATTAATGGCAAATAGTCATTAGACAATACCCCAAAGGGGAACATTACCTGTCCCCATTTACATAATGTTCTCATAGAAGAGACCATTAAAAGTCTCAAAAGAGAGTTAGAAGGAAAATGGGGAAAGGAAAGAGAAGCTTTGCAAGAGAGCAACAACTTCCTGAAATATGAATTGGAAAAGATAAAAAATTCCCAGGAAGTGCAGAGAAAAAAAAATTGTGAATTAGAAAAAGTAAAAAAAATCTCTAGAAAGTAAGATTTGTGAAATGGAAAAGACAAAGAACTTGCAAGAAAGTAGGATCTGTGAATTGGAAAAAGAAAATAATTTACAAAAAAAAAAAAAAAAAAAAAAAGTGAAATGGAAAAAAATTCCATAGAGCAATACAATTCATTTAAAACTCAATTGGACATATACAGAAAGAAGCAAAAAAAAAAGCTAATGAAGAAAATAATTCATTAAAAATCAGAACTGAACAAATAGAAACTAATGATTCATTGAGACAGCAAGAATCAGTCAAGCAAAAGTAAAAATAGATAAACTGGAAAAAAACATGAAATATCTACTTGAAAAAAATGACAGACCTGGAAAATAGATTTAGGAGAGATAATCTAAGGATTATTGGACTTTCCAAAAATTATGATTAAAAAAAAAGAGCCTAGATACTATTTTACGAGAAATCATCAAAGAGAACTGTCCAGAGGTAATAGAATCAGAAGGTAAAATAGGCATTGAAAGAATTCATCGAACACCTTCTGAAAAAGACCCTAAAATAAAAACTCCCAAGGAATGTTGGGGCCAAACGTCAGAGCTATCAGATTAAAGAAAAAATTTTACTAGCAGCCAAAAAAAAAAAAAAAAAAACAATTTAAATACCGAGGTGCCACAATAAGGATCACCCAAGATCTGCCTGCCTCCACATTAAAGGATCAAAGGGCCTGGAATCTGATATTCCAAAAGGCAAAAGAAATTGGAATGCAGCCAAGAATAAACTACCCAGCTAGGCAGAGCATTTTCTTCCAGGGAAGAAGATGGACATTTAATGAAACAAATGAATTACATTTGTTTCTAAGGGAAAACACTAGAACTAAACAAAAAAAATGATCTCCAACCATAGGAATCAAGAGATGCAGAAAAGGTAAAAGGAACTCTTGAGAATGGTATTTCTGTTGTGTATATACAAAAAGACTACATGTATAATTTGATTTTGCTGATATAACATAAAAAAGGAAGTCAATATGAGAAAGAGATAATGGCAGAAAAGGGGGAAAGGGGAGATAAAAAGAGGGAAACCACATCCCACGAAGAGTAAAAGGAAACTAATCCTATCTGAGGGAATTTAGAGAGGGGGGAGGAATATTGTGTGAATCTTACTCTCATCAGAGTTGGTTCAAAGAGAAAATAATTGACATACTTGTTTTAGAGCAAATCCTCTCTTGCATCATTAAAAAGGGATAGAAGAAAAGGAAAAAGAAAAAGAGTAATGAAGGAAGGGTACATGAAAGGGGAAGAGATTCAAAGGAGGGAGGGATGGATTCTAATGAGGGTGAGCGTTGTGATACAAGTGGGGCACATAAGTTTAAAACAGGGAAAGGGGGGCAAGAAAAAGAAAAGCATAATCTGGGGATATTAGAATGGCAGGAAATAAAGAATCAGTAATTTTAACTGTAAATATGAATGGGATGAACTCTCCCATAAAGAGGAGGCAGATAGCAGTCTGGATCAAAAGTCAGAACCCTACAATATTTTGTTTACAGGAAACACATTTAAAGCAGGGAGATACATATAGAGTAAAGGTAAAAGGGCTGGAGCAGAATCTATTATGCTTCAGGTGAAGTCAAAAAAGCAGGGGTAGCCATCATTATCTCAGATTAAGCAAAAACAAAAATTGATCTAATTAAGAGATAAGGAAGGAAACTATATCTTGCTAAAGGGTAGTATAGACAATGAAGCAATATCAATACTACACATATATGCATCACGTGGTATAACATCTAACTTCCTAAAGGGAAGTAAAGAGAGTTGCAAGAAGAAATAGACAGCAAAACTGTAATAGTGGGATATCTCAACCTTGCACCCTCAGAATTAGACAAATCAAACCACAAAACAAATAAGAAAGAAATTAAAGAGGTAAATAGAATATTATTAAAAATTAGGTATGATAGATCTTTGGATCTGACAGATCCAGAAAATTGAATGGAGACAGAAGGGAATATACTTTCTTCTCAGCAGTTTATTGAACCTAGACAAAAAGTGACCATATATTAGGACATAAAGACCTCAAAATTAAATGCAGGAAGTCAGACATAGTAAATGCTTTCTTTTCAGATCATGAAGCAATAAAGACTACATTCAATAAAAAGTTAGGGGTATATAGAGCAAAAAGTAATTGGAAACTAAACAATCTCATCTTAAAGAATGATTGGGTGAAACAGCAAATTATAGATACAATTAATAATTTCAATCAAGATAATGACAACAATGAGACATCATACCAAAATTTGTGGTATGCACTCAAAGTGGTAATAAGAGGAAATTTTATATCCTTAGAGGCTTACTTGAATAAAACAGAGAAAGACAAGATCAGTGAATTGGGCTTGCAACTAAAAAAACTAAAAAAGACCAAATTAAACTCCGCTCCAATCAAATACTAAATTTGAAATTCTAAAATTAAAAGGAGAAATTAAAAATATTTAAAGTCAAAAAACTATTGAACTAAATAATAAAACTAAGATTTGGTTCTATGAAAAAGCCAATAAAATAGATAAGCCTTTGGTAAATCTGATTAGAAAAAAGAGGAAGGAAAATTAAGTTAGTAATCTTAAAAATGAAAAGGGAGAACTTTCCACCAATGAAGAGGAAATTAGAGAAATAATAAGGAATTGCTTTGCCCAACTTTATGCCAATAAATTTGATAACCTAAGTGAAATGGATGACTACCTCCAAAAATATAGACTTCCCAGATTAACAGAGGAGGAAATAAATTGCTTGAATTGTCCCATTTCAGAAAAAGAAATAGAATAAGCTATTAATCAACTCCCTAAGAAAAAATCCCTAGGACCAGATGGATTTACATGTGAATTCTACCAAATATTTAAAGAACAATTGGCCCCAGTGCTATATAAATTATTTGATAAAATAGGGAATGAAGGAGTCCTACCAAATTCCTTTTATGACACAGACATGGTACTGATACGTAAACCAGATAGGTCGAAAACAGAGAAAGAAAATTATAGATCAATCTCCCTAATGAATATTGATACTAAAATCTTAAATAAGATATTAGCAAAAAGAGTACCGAAAATAATCCCCAAGATAATACACTATGATCAAATAGGATTTATACCAGGAATGCAGGGCTGGTTCAATATTAGGAAAACTATCAACATAATTGTCCATATTAATAACCAAATTAACAAAAACATATGACCATCTCAATAGATACAGAAAAAGAATTTGATAAATCCACCATCCGTTCCTATTAAAAATACTTTAGAGTATAGGAATAAATGGACTTTTCCTTAAAATAATCACCAGCATCTATTTAAAACCATCAGTAAGCATCATATGTAATGGGGAAAAACTGCAACCATTCCCAATAAGATCAAGAGTGAATCAAGGTTTCCCACTATCACCATTATTATTTAATATTGTATTAGAAATGCTAGCTTTGGCAATTAGAGTTGAGAAAGAGATTAAAGGAATTAGAGCAGGCAATAAGGAAACCAAATTATCACTCTTTGCTGATGATATGATGGTATACTTAGAGAACCCCAGAGATTATACTAAAAAGTTATTAGAAATAATCCACAACTTTAGCAAAGTGCTGGTTATAAAATAAACCCACATAAGTCATCAGCATTCTTATATATCACTAACAAAATCCAAGAGTCAGAGTTACAAAGAGAAATTCCATTTAAAGTAATTACGGATAGTATAAAATACTTAGGAATCTATCTGCCAAAGGAAAATCAGAAACTTTATGAGCAAAACTACAAAACACTTTTCACACAAATTTAGTCTGATGTAACTAATTGGAAAAAATATTAAATGCTCTTGTATAGGGTGAGTAAATAAAATAAAGATGACAATACTACTTAACTAATCTATTTGTTTAGCATTATACCAATCAGACTCCCAAAAAAACTATTTTAATGACCTAGAAAAAATAACAACAAAATTCATATGGAAAAACAAAAGGTCAAGAATTTCAAGGGAATGAATGAAAAAAAAAAAAATCAAATGCAGGTGACTTAGCTGTACCAGATCTAAAATTATGGTATAGAGTAGTAGTGACCTAAACCATTTGGTACTGGCTAAGGAATAGATTAGTTGATCAGTGGAATAGATTTGGTTCAAAGGACAAAACAGTCAATAACTATAGCAACCTAGTGTTTGACAAAGACCCCAGCTTTTGGGATAAGAACTTACTGTTTGACAAAAATTGCTGGGAAAATTGGAAACCAGTATGGCAGAAACTAGGCATTGACACACACTTAACACCATACACAAAGATAAGGTCAAAGTGGCTTCATAACCTAAGCATAAAGAATGAGATTATAAATAAATTAGAGGAACACAGGATAGTTTACCTCTGAGACCTGTGGAAGGGGTAGGAATTTATGACCAAGAAGAACTAAAGGCCATTACTGATCACAAAATAGAAAATTTTGATTATACCAAACTGAAAAGTTTTTGTACAAACAAAACTAATGCGGATAAGATTATAAGGGAAGCATCAAACTGGGAGAATATTTTTACAGTCAAAGGTTCTCATAAAGGACTCATTTCCAAAATATATAGAGAATTGACTCTAATTTATTAAAAAATCAAGCCATTCTTCAGTTGATAAATGGTCAAAGGATATGAACAGACAATTCTCAAATAAATTAAAACTATTTCTAGCCATATGAAAAGATGCTCCAAGTCATTATTAATCACAGAAATGTAAATTAAGACAACTGTGGGATACTACTACATACCTGTGAGACTGGCTAGAATGACAGGTAAAGATAATGCGGAATGTTGGAGGAGATGTGGGAAAACAGGGACACTAATACATTTTTGGTGGAATTGTGAATACATCCCACCATTCTGGAGAGCAATTTGGAACTATGCTCAAAAACTTATCAAACTGTTCATACCCTTTGATCCAGTCATGTTACTACTGGGCTTATATCCCAAAGAGATCTTAAAGAAGGGAAAGGGATCTGTATGTGCACAAATGTTTGTGGCAGCCTTCTTTGTAGTGGCCAGAAACTGGAAACTGAGTGGATGTCCATCAATTGGACAATGGCTGAATAAATTGTGGTTTACTAATATTATGGAATATTATTGTTCGGTAAGAAATGACCGACAGGATGATTTCAGAAAGGCCTGGAGAGACTTACATGAACTTATGCTGAGTGAAATGAGCCGGGCCAGGAGATCAAGATCATTATATACTTCAACAATTATAATATATGATGACCAATTCTGATGGACCTGGCCATCCTCAGCAATGAGATTAACCAAATCAGTTCCAATGGAACAGTAATGAACTGAACCAGCTATGCCCAGCGAAAGAACTCTGGGAGATGACTAACAACCATTACATTGAATTCCCAATCCCTATATTTTTGCCCACCTGAATTTTTGATTTCCTTCACAGGCTAATTGTGCAATATTTTAGATTCTGATTCTTTTTGTACAGCAAAATAACGGTTTGGTCATGTATACTTATTGTGTATCTAATTTATATTTTAATATATTTAACATCTACTGGTCATCCTGCCATGTGGGGGAGGGGATGGGGAGAAGGAGGGGAAAAATTGGAACAAGAGGTTTGGCACTTGTCAATGCTGTGAAGTTACCCATACATATAACCTGGAAATAAAAGGCTATTAAATTTTTTAAAAAATCAATCAATTAATTAATTATTTTAAAAAAGAGAGAAAAAAACAAGTTCATCATTATTTTTTGCCCTTTATAACATCTTGTAAATACTGGGTAATAAATTTTTTTATTATAGCTTCTTAATTGACAAACCACAAGCATGAGTGATATTTCAACATTGACCCTTGCAAAAATGTCCGTTCTAACTTTTCTCCTCCATCCCTCCACCTTCTCCCCTAGATGGCAGGTAGTCCCATACATGAATAACTTTTTATTAAATGAAGGTACTATGTGTTCTTGGATAGGCTGAGTGAATATAATAAAGATGACAATACTCCCTAAACTAATCTATGTATTTAGTGCTATACCAATCAGTCTCCCAAGAAAGTATTTTAATGACCTAGAAAAAATAACAACAAAATTCATATGGAAGAACAAAAGGTCAAGAAAGAAATTAATGAAAAAAAAAAATCAAATGAAGGTTGCCTAGCTGCACCTGATCTAAAACTATATTATATAGCAGTGGTCACCAAAACCATTTGGTACTGGCTAAGAAATAGATTAGTTGATCAGTAGAATAGGTTAGGTTCACAGGAACAATAGTCAATAACTGTGATGACCGCGTATTTTAAAATCAGCCGGTGTCAGGAATTCAAGTTAAGGGAAAATCTTCAATCTTTATTCTCCGTAGAAGTGGAGAAGGATCAAAGATAAAAAGGAATCAGAGGTAAAGGGAGAAGTCAGCCAGATCAGAAGCCACAAGACCAGAAGCCACCAGAGTAGAACCCGGCCAGCAGTCTCTCTCCGTTTCTCTTCCTGCCTCCCTGCCTCCACCCACCAAAATCGTCATTTCCTATACAAGACATCAGGACTTGCACAGAAAGTGGGCAGGGGCCATTCTTTCTCTAAGCATATATATTAATAGAGTATAGTCCAATTACTATTTAGCCTCACCTGCTTGGGACCTCAGTGCATCAACTCAAGCCTTAGCCCATTGCAAATAACTATAGCAATCTAATGTTTGACAAACTCAAAGATCCCAACTTTTGGGATAAGAATTCATTATTTGACAAAAACTGCTAGGAAAATTGGAAATTATTATGGCAGAAATCAGGCATGGACCCACACTTAACACCAGAAACCAAGATAAGATCAAAATTGGTCCATGATTTAGGTATAAAGGACAAGATTATAAATAAATTAGAGAAACATGGGATAGTTTACCTCTCAGACTTGTGGAAGAGGAAGGAATTTGTGACTAAAGACGAACTAGAGATCATTATTGATCACAAAATAGAAAATTTTGATTATATGAAATTATAAAACCTTTGTACAAACAAAACTAATGCAAACAAGATTAGAAGGGAAGCAACAAAGTGGGGAAACATTTTTTACAGTTAAAGGTTCTGATAAAGGCTTCATTTCCAAAATATATAGAGAACTGATTCAAATTTATAAGAAATCAAGCCATTCACCAATTGATAAATGGTCAATGGATATGAACAGACAATTTTTGGATGAAGAAATGGAAAGTATTTCTAGCTATATGAAAAGATGCTCCAAATCATTATTAATCAGAGAAATGCAAATTAAGACAACTCTGAGATACCACTATGTACCCAACAGATTGTCTAGGATGACAGGAAAAGTTAATGCTAAATATTGGAGGGGATGTGGGAAAACTGGGACACTGATGCATTGTTGGTGGAATAGTGAATACATCCAGCCATTCTGGAGAGCAATTTGGAACTATGCTCAAAAAGTTATCAAACTGTACATACCCTTTGTTATGACAATATTACTACTGTGTTTATATCCCAAAGAAATACTAAAGAAGGGAAAGGAACCTGTATGTGCAAAGATGTTTGGGGTAGTCCTTTTTGTAGTGGCTAGAAACTGGAAATTGAATGGATGCCCATCAATTGGAGAATGGCTGAATAAGTTGTGGTATATGAATGTTGTGAAATATTATTGTTCTCTAAGAAATGACCAGCAGCATGTTTTCAGAAAGGCCTGGAGAGACTTACATGAACTGATGCTGAGTGAAATGAGCAGGACCAGGAGACCATTATATACTTCAACAACAAAACTATATGACGACTAATTCTGATGGATGTGGCTCTCTTCAACAAGTAAATGAACCAAATCAGTTCCATTGGTTCAACAATGAATAGAACCAGCTACACCCATCAAAAGAACTATGAGAAATGAATATGCACCACAACATAGCATTTCTACTCCCTCTGTTTGTTGTCTACTTGCATTTTTGATTTCTTTCTCAGGTTATTTTTACCTTATGTCTAAGTCTGATTTTTCATGTGCAGCAAATTAACTATATGGATATATATAAATATATTACATTTAACATATTTTAACATATTTAACATGTATGGGTTTGCTTTCCATCTAGGGGAGGGGATGGGGGGAAGGAGGGGTAAAGTTGAAAAAGAGAGTTTTGCAAGGGTCAATGCTGAAAAATTACCCATGCATATATCTTGTAAATAAAAAAAGGAATGCATGTTGGACTTTTATCATATGCTTTTTTTTTTCACATCTGCTGAGGTAATCATATTGCTTTTGTTAATTTTCTTATTGATACAGTCAATTACACTGTTTTCCTAATAGTGAACCAGGCCTGCATTTTTGGTATAAATTCTATTTGGTCATGGTGTATCATCCTGGAAATTACTTTCTGTCATCTGCTCATATTTTATTTTATATTTTTGCATCCATATTCATTAGGGATACTGGCTTATAATTTTCTTTCTATGTTTTCATCCTACTTAGTTTAGGTATCTGTACCATGTCTGTGTCATAAAAGAAATTTGGTAGGAGTGCTTCTTTCTCTATATTTTCAAATAGTTTTTATATTACTTGAGTTAATTGTTCTTTAAATGTTATAGAATTTAGATGTAAATCCATTTGGCCCTGGGGATTTTTTCTTAGGGATTTGATTAATAGCTAGTTCTACTTCTTTTTCTAATATGGGAAAATTTATTTTCTCTTCTGTTGATCTGGGAAATCTATAATTTTGTAGGTATTCCTCCATTTCACTTAGATTATTAAATTTATGGGCAAAAAGTTGGGCAAAGCCACTTCCAATTATTGCTCTAATTTATTCTTCATTGGTGGAAAGTTCTCCCTTTTAATTTTTGAGACTAAAATTTATTTTCATCTTTCTTTATTTCTGATGAAATTAACTAAAGTTTATTGATTTTGTTGGTTTTTTTCTTAGCTTTATTTATTAATTCAATCATTTTTGTACATTTAATTTTATTAATCTCCCCTTTTATTTTTATAATTTCAAGTTTGGTATTTGATTGGGGATTTTAATTTGTTCTTTTTCCAGCACTTTTATTTCCAACCCAGTTCATTTATCTTCTGTTTCTCTATTTTATTCAAGTAAGCATCTAGAGATAACATTTTTCCTTTTATTACCATGAACTTCTGAGGAAAAAGTAAACTCTTTTCTGTCTCCATTCATTTTTTTTTCCAAATATTTACCACACCTAACTTTTCTAGTATTCTATTTACCTCATTAAGTTCTTTCTAATTTATTTTTGGCTTGATTTATCTAGTTCTGGGAGAACCAGGTTGAGATCTCCTACTATTATAGTTTTGCTCTCTAGTTCTTCTTGCAGGTCTATTAACTTCACTATGATTTTGGATTCTATACCATTTGGTGCATATGTGTTTAGTACTGATATTACTTCATTATCTATGGTACCCGTTAGCTTGCTAAAGATATAGTTTCCTTCCTTCCATATTTTAATTAGATCCATTTTATACTTTTGCTTGATCTGAGATCAGGATGGTTACTGCTGTTTTTGTTTTTACTTCAGCTGAAATACAATATATTCTGCTCCAGCCTTTTACCTTTACTTTGTATGGATCACTCTGCTTTAAATATGTCTCATGTAAACAGAATATTTTATGATTCTGGCTTTTAATCCAGTCTGCTATCTGCTTCCGTTTTAAGGGAGACTCTACCCCATCCACATTTACAGGGATACATGTGTAGGAGTAGATGTGTACATGTATATCTTCATATGAGTACATATAAATATATCCTTCCCTAAATATAGCCTGCTAGGGGGAAATGAGGGGGATAAAAGGAGGAAATCAAGAATAAAAGTAAAAAACAGGTTCACAGTAGAAAATGAAAGAACAAACTAAAAGGAAGTAAAGAAAAGAAAACTCATAAATATAACTTCTGCTATTATATATCCTTTCTTGAACTGGTAATTTTTTGTTTTATAGTTTAAATCCTTTCTAATGTTCTGCTGAACAAATGACAATATTCTGTTTTGCTTTGTTTTCTTTTCTTTTATATTCATTTTCTGTTTTTTGTTCTTTTTTCTTACACTATTTTTCAAATAAAATAAATTTTAAAAAATAAAAATATTGATGGAAACATTACTTCAAAATTGAAAAAAAAATCATCATTGATTATATAAATCTTAATTAAAACAATTATGAAGTGCCACCTCAATAACTTACATTTCACATCTATCAGATTGAATAAAATTATAGGAAAAGATAATGATAATTGTTGGCAGACTTGTGGGAAAAGTTGAACAAATGGAGTTTGAAAAGGTACTACCATTCTGGAGAACAATTTGGAACTATGCTCAATGGGCACTGAAACTATGCCAACTATTTGATCCAGCAGTACCACTACTGGATCTCTATCTCAAAGAGATTACAAAAGAGGGAAAAGAACAAACATGCAAAAATATTTGTAGCAACTCTTTTAGTGGTGGTAAAAAAATGAAACATAAATACATGCTCATTTTGAGTCATGGCTGAACAAATTACAATACATGAAAATAATAAATATTATTATTCTATAAAAAAGATCAACAGGTTGCTTTTAGAAAAACATGGAAAGACTCACATGTATTGATTCTGAGTGAAGTGAAAAGTATCAGCAAAACATTGTTGACCATGAGAGCAAGATTCTATGATGATCAAGTATGATAGGTTTGTCTCTTTTCAACAATACAGTGATCCATCACAATTCCAATAGACAATGTGCAATAGACCTTTTTGAAAAAATGCCATTCTCATCCAGAGAGCACGCTATGGATACTGAATGCAGATTCAAAGCACACTCTTTTCATCAATTTTTTTGTTTGTTTTTGCTTTCTTGTGTTTTTAACCTTTTCTTGGGATTTTTCTTTTACAATATTTTAAAAATTGAGATATGTTTAATTGATTATACATGTATAACTTATATCAGATTGCTATCTTGGGGAAGAGGAAGGTCAGATAACACAACTGCCTCTCAGTGGACAGGTCAGAGATTCCAACTGCCTCCCAGTCTCCTTGTGTCATTGTCATCATCTCTCACATGAAGAGATCTATTCTACAGGTCTGAGTTAGACCTCCAGCAACCCACTGGCAGGCGGCTCCCATATCACAACATATGGTATCACAATAAAGAATGAAGAAGAAAATCTGGAACTCAAAATTTTACAAAAATGAATATTAAAACAATCCTTATATGTAATTGGAAAATAAAATACCATTGAACAAATAATAAAATGGAAATAATTTAAAGACCAGCAGTGTTGTGGAAATTAAATGAAGTAACATTTGTAAAAAGAAATTGTGAACTTAAAAGTGTTCTATAAATGTTAGCAATTATTAGCTATATTGTGAATTAGGTTTGAAGCTTTCATATCACATTTGCCTCCTTATTATCCCTCAACCACCATAGTTGTCAAGTAGTGTCAAACCTCATCATTTTTTCCCTCCCCAATATCTATGACATCTACCATCTTTAGTAAATTCATATCTTGGATATCAATAGAGTTCATAACTCAACTTCTCATCACTCTTTTTGGTCTATTGCAAAAACTTCTTAAATAGTCTTCCTGCTGAAAGTCTTTTTTCCATTTCAGGCTGTTACAAAGAGCTACTGATAGGGTTTTGTCAAAAGTATTTTTCATATTCTACTAAATTTCTCTATTTAGTGATTCTCTATTACATAAGTCATCAAATGCAGACTCATGTATGTGCTATTTAAAACATTTTTCAACATGGTTCTCTATTCTTTTCCAACTATATATATATATATATATATATATGTATATAATACTTATTATTATTATTATTATTACTCTTCATACTCAGATATGCAGCACAGGGAAAAGAGTGCCAGACCTAGAGGAAGAACTAGGCCATTAGTAACTGTATGAACTTTTGCAAGTCACATAAACTCTGTCTGCCTCAGTTTCCTCATTTGTAAAATGGAGTTAACATCACCTATGTTATAACATTACTGTATCAAATGAGATAACATTTTAAATGGAAAAAAGGCCTGACATGTAGTAGGTACTACGTAAATGTAATCTGTTATCATTATCATCTTTATTATTACTTAATCTATACTCTGATCTTCTTTTCTCATGACACTACATATTGTTTGTATTCTTTCATTAGCTACATACAGTGACTGGATTTGATCCTTTAAAATCCTTATTTCTCTTAAAGCTCCGTTTAAATACTAATTTCTATATTATGTGTTTCTTCTTCCCTCAAATATTAGTGTCTCCCCCTCACAATTACCTTTAAACTTAATAAGTGTTTGTTAAATGATTGATTGGTAGACTTAAAATATAAACATGTTTACATAATAATAGAGTCCTCAATTTCTATTGATAACATTTAAGCAAAATTTTACCAAGTATTAAGTAATTCAAATTAATTCACTTAATATATTAGGATATAAAAATATACATGTTTCTTATCTTTCCATCATAATTTTGTCATTTATAAAAGGTAGCAGTCAAAATCATTTTGAAAAATACAGGTCTCTCCGACGGGGCGGAGCCAAGATGGCGGAGAAGACACATGCGACTTTCTAAGCTCTTCTCTTACCCTCTTTATCAATATTATATCGAGCCTCAAAAATAGTCTTGACTGCTACAATTGTAAAGATAAGAAGTAGAACAACTCACGGCCAAGAAAATCTGCAGTCTGCCAAAAAGGTTGGTTCCGGGGCCAGGGGGAGATCGGCGCAGACGGGAGAGAAATTAGGGTTCCGAGGGAGTCTCAAACCGAGGTGAAAGCACAGATCTCAGCACAAGGCCAGCCCCAACCCGCAGTACGGGCTTTTCCTTGGGGCAGTTGTGATCCTGCACGGCAGGAGGACGCAGCCCGGGTTAGCCTCCAATCTGCGCAGTGGGGAGCTCGGCTTGGGGCCATAGAGCTTTTCCAGGGCCGATTTGCATTGGGCAGAGACACTGGGGCAGAGTTCCGAGCAGTCTGCAGTCTGCGCTCAGCTGCTAATACTCACAGTCCCACAAGAGGCTCTGGCCTGGGGCAGTGACACTCTCACCACTTAGTCTCTAGCCGAGGGCAATCGATAATCCACTCAGCCCTACTAAGCCATTTGATAGCTAGGCCAGTGCTGAATCCACTTCCTGTTGGGGGAAGGGAAAACTCTCACTCTGAGCACTCCCATACCTTGGAGCCGGAAATCGCTTTTAAATCTTTCCCTGCTCTGCAGAGGAAGCTGGTAACCCCCTTGCCTAGGAGACCTACCCTAAAGGCTTTAAAACATGAATAAAAAGATGAAAAGAACAATCGACAGCTTCTATGCAGAAAAAGAGCAGGTCAGCAAACCTGAAGAGACCTCAAACAGCAAAAATGCATCAGACTGTCCTCTTTTACATAATGCTCAAGAGAGCAACAACTTCCTGAAATACGAATTGGAAAAGTTAAAAAATTCCCAGGAAGTGCAAATTGGTGAATTGGAAAAAAAAAAATCACAGGAAAGTAAGAATTGTGAATTGGAAAAAAAAGAGAGTCACTAGAAAGTAGGATCTGTGAATTGAAAGAAAAATAATTCACTAAAAAAAAAATAGTGAAATGGAAAAAATTCACAGACCAAAACAATACATACAAAAACTCAATTGGACATATACAGAAAGAAGTAAAAAAAGCTAATGAAGAAAATAATTCTTTAAAAATTAGAACTGAACAAATTGAAACTAATGATGCATTGAGACAGCAAGAATCAGTCAAGCAAAACCAAAAAATGACAAACTGGAAAAACCATGAATTATCTACTTTAAAATGACAGACTTGGAAAATAGATCTAGGAGAGATAATCTGAGGATTATTGGACTTTCCGAAAACTATGATGAAAAAAAGAGCCTAGATACTATTTTACAAGAAATCATCAAAGAGAACTGTCTAGATGTAATAGAATCAGAAGGTAAAATAGGCATTGAAAGAATTCATCGAACACCTCTGAAAGAAACCCTAAAATAAAAACCCCAAGGAATATTGTGGCAAAATTTCAGAACTATCAGATTAAGGAAAAATTTTACAAGCAGCCAAAACAAAACCATTTAAATACTGAGGCCACAATAAGGATCACCCAGATCTGGCTGCCTTACATTAAAGGAAAGAAGGGCCTGAATATGATATTCGAAAGGTACAAGAACTGGATGCAGCCAAGAATAAACTACCCAGCTAAGCTGAGCATTTTCTTCCAGGGAAGAAGATGGACATTTAATGAAACAAATGATTTCATTTGTTTCTGAAGAAACCAGAACTAAACAAAAATTTGATCTCCAAGAATAGAACTCAAGAGATGCAGAAAAGGTAAAATAACTCTTGAGAATTGTATTTCTGTTGTGGATATACAAAAAATACATGTAAAATTTGATAGTACTGATATAACATAAAAAGGGAAGTAGATATGGAAAAGGGATGATGGCAGAATAAGGTGGGAAGGAGGGATAAAAGAGGGAAACCACATCCCACAAAGAGGCTAAGGAAACTTATCATATCTGAGGGAATTTAGAGAGGGGAGGAACATTGTGTGAATCTTACTCTCATCAGAGTTGGCTCAAAGGAAAAATAATTGACATTTGTTTAGAGAAAATTTCTCTCGCCTCATTAAAACGGGGAGAGAAAAGGAAAGAAAAGAGTAATAAGGAAGGAAGGGGAAAGACTCAAAGGGGGAGGGAGGGATTATAAAGAGGATAAGTATCGTGATACAAGAGGGTACATAAGTTTAAAAGGGGAAAGAGGGTTGGGGGAGGCAAGAATAAGTAAAGCACAATCTGGGGTTATTAGGATGGCATGAAATACAGATTTAGTAATTCTAACCATAAATGTGAATGGGATGAACTCCCCCATAAAGAGGAGGCAGATAGCAGACTGGATCAAAGTCAGAACCCTACAATATGTTGTTTACAAGAAACACATTTAAAGCAGGGGATACATATAGGTAAAGGTAAAAAGGCTGGAGCAAAATCTATTATGCTTCAGGTGAGTCAAAAAGAGGTAGCCATCCTTATCTCAGATCAAGCAAAAGTAAAAATTGATCTAATTAAAAGAGATAGGAAGGAAACTACATCCTGCTAAAGGGTAGCATAAACAACGAAGCAATATCAATATTAAACATATATGCACCAAGTGGTATGGCACTCAGCTTCCTAAAGGAGAAGTTAAGAGAGTTGCAAGAAGAAATAGACAACAAAACTGTAATAGTAGGAGATCTCAACCTTGCACTCTCAGAATTAGACAAATCAAACCACAAAACAAATAAGAAAGAAATTAAAGAAGTAAACAGAATATTAGAAAAATTAGGTATGTTGGATCTTTGGAGAAAATTGAATGGAGATAGAAGGGAATATACTTTCTTCTCAGCAGTTCATGGAACCTATTCAAAAATTGACCATATATTAGGACATAAAGACCTCAAATTAAATGCAAGAAAGCAGAAATAGTAAATGCTTTCTTTTCAGATCATGATGCAATAAAACTACATTCAACAAAAATTAGGGGAAATAGACCAAAAGTAATTGGAAACTAAACAATCTCATCTTAAAGAATGATTGGGTGAAGCAGCAAATTATAGATACAATTAATAATTTCACTCAAGATAATGACAATGATGAGACATCATACCAAAATTTGTGGGATGCATGCCAAAGCGTAATAAGAGGGAATTTTATATCCTTAGAGGCTTACTTGAATAAAACAGAGAAAGAAAAGATTAATGAATTGGGCTTCAACTAAAAACTAAAAAGACCAAATTAAAACCCCCAATCAAATACTAAATTGGAAATTCTAAAATTAAAAGGAGAAATTAAAATATTGAAAGTAAAAATCTATTGAACTAATTAATAAAACTAAGAGTTGGTTCTATGAAAAGCCAATAAAATAGATAAGCCTTTGGTAAATCTGATTAGAAAAAGGAGGAGGAAATGAAATTAGTAGTCTTAAAAATGAAAAGGAGAACTTTCCACCAAGGAAGAGGAAATTAGAGAAATAATAAGGAGTTATTTTGCTAACTTTATGCCAATAAATTTGATAACCTAAGTGAAATGGATGACTACCTCCAAAATATAGACTTCCCAGATTAACAGAGGAGGAAGTAAATTGCTTGAATAGTCCCATTTCAGAAAAGAAATAGAACAGGCAATTAAACAACTCCTAAGAAAAATCCCAGGACCAGATGGATTTACATGTGAATTTTACCAAACATTTAAAGAACAATTGGCCCCAATGCTATATAAATTATTTGATAAAATAGGGAATGAAGGAGTCCTACCAAATTCCTTCTATGACACAGACAGGTACAGATACCTAAACCAGATAGGCTGAAAACAGAGAAAGAAAATTATAGACCAATCTCCCTAATGAATATTGATGCTAAAATCTTAAATAAGATATTAGCAAAAGACTACAGAAAATCATCTCCAAGATAATACACTATGATCAAGTAGGATTTATACCAGGAATGCAGGGCTGGTTCAATATTAGGAAAACTATCAATATAATTGGCCATGTTAATAACCAAATTAACAAAAACCATATGATCATCTCAATAGATGCAGAAAAAGCATTTGATAAAATCCAACATCCATTCCTATTAAAAACACTTGAGAGTATAGGAATAAATGGACTTTTCCTTAAAATAATCAGCAGCATCTATTTAAAACCATCAGTAGGCATCATATGTAATGGAGACAAACTGCAACCATTCCCAATAAGATCTGAGTGAAACAAGGTTGCCCACTATCACCGTTACTATTTAATATTGTATTAGAAACGCTAGCTATAGCAATAAGAGCTGAGAAAGAGATTAAAGGAATAAGAATAGGCAATGAGGAAGCCAAATTATCACTCTTTGCCAATGACATGATGGTATACTTAGAGAACCCCAGAGATTCTGCTAAAAAATTATTAGAAATAATCCACAATTTTAGCAAAGTTGCTGGTTATAAAATAAACCCACATAAATCATCAGCATTCTTATATATCACTAACAAAATCCAACAGTCAGAGTTACAAGAGAAATTCCATTTAAAGTAACTACTGATAATATAAAATATTTAGGAATCTATCTGAAGGGAAAATCAGAAACTTTATGAGCAAAATTACAGACCACTTTTCACACAAATTAAGTCTGATCTAACCAATTGAAAATATTAAATGCTCTTGGAGAGGGCGAGCAAATATAATAAAGATGACAATATTACCTAAACTAATCTATTTATTTAGCGCTATACCAATCAGACTCCCAAAAAACTATTTTAATGACCTAGAAAAAATAACAACAAAGTTCATATGGAAAAACAAAAGGTCAAGAATTTCAAGGGAATTATGAAAAAAATCAAATGATGGTGGCTTAGCTGTACCAGATCTAAAATTATATTATAGAGCAGCAGTTACCAAACTATTTGGTATTGGCTAAGGAATAGATTAGTTGATCAGTGGAATAGAGTAGGTTCAAGGATAAAACAGTCAACAAATATAGCAACCTAGTCTTTGACAAACCCAAAGACCCCAGCTTTTGGGATAAGAACTTACTGTTTGATAAAAATTGCTGGGAAAATTGGAAACTAATATGGCAGAAACTAGGCATTGATCCATACTTAACGCCGTACACCAAGATAAGGTCAAAATGGGTTCATGACCTAGGCATAAAGAATGAAATCATTAATAAATTAGAGGAACATAGGATAGTTTACATCTCAGACCTGTGGAAGGGGAAGGTCTTTATGACCAAAGCAGAACTAGAGATCATTACTGATCACAAAATAGAAAAATTTTGATTATACCAAACTGAAAAGTTTTGTACAAACAAAACTAATGCAGACAAGATTAGAGGGAAGCAATAAACTGGGAAAATATTTTACAGTCAAAGGTTCTGATAAAGGCCTCATTTCCAAAATATATAGAGAATTAACTCTAATTTATAATAAATCAAGCCATTCTCCAATTGAAAAATGGTCAAAGGATATGAACAGACAATTCTCAGATGAAGAAATTGAAACTATTTCTAGTCATATGAAAAGATGCTCCAAGTCATTATTAATCAGAGAAATGCAAATTAAGACAACTCTAAGATACCACACACACTGTCAGATTGGCTAAGATGACAGGAAAAATAATGATGATTGTTGGAGGGATGTGGGAAAACTGGGACATTGATTCATTGTTGGTGGAGTTGTGAACGAATCCAACCATTTTGGAGAGTAGTTTGGAACTATGCTCAAAAGTTATCAAACTGTGCATACCTTTGATCCAGCAGTGTTACTACTGGGATTATATCCCAAAGAGATTATAAAGAAGGAAAGGACCTGTATGTGCATCGAATGTTTGTGGCAGCCCTTTTGTAGTGGCTAGAAACTGGAAACTGAATGGATGTCCATCAGTTGGAGAATGCTGAATAAATTGTGTATATGAAAATTATGGAATATTACTGTTCTGTAGAAATGACCAACAGGATGATTTCAGAAAGGCCTGGAGAGACTTACAGAACTGATGCTGAGGAAATGAGCAGGACCAGGAGATCATTATATACTCAATACAATACTAGATGATGACCAGTTCTGATGGATCAGGCCATCCTCAGCAACGAGATCAACCAAATCATTTCTAATGGAGCAGTAATGAACTGAACCAGCTATACCCAGAAAAAGAACTCTGGGAGATGACTAAAACCATTACATTGAATTCCTAATCCCTATATTTATGCACACCTGCATTTTTGATTTCCTTCACAAGCTAATTGTACAATAATTCAGAGTCTGATTCTTTTTGTACAGCAAAATAATGTTTTGGTCATGTATACTTATTATGTATCTAAGTTATATTTTAATATATTTAACATCTAATCGTCATCCTGCCATTTAGGAGAGGGGGTGGAGGGGTAAGAGGTGAAAAATTGGAACAAGAGGTTTGGCAATTGTTAATGCTGTAAAGTTACCCATGTATATATCCTGTAAATAAAAGGCTATTAAATTAAAAAAAAAAAAAAAAAAGAAAAATACAGGTCTTTTGACCTCAGCTCCAAGGCCTTTTCTAACATAAAATGCTATCACTCATAAATTCTGGTCAATTCTGTCTTCCTTAAAGACAATTTGAGTTACTGGAGAGAGAGCTAGACTCAAACCCAAGAAAATCTAAGTACATGCCACACTTCTGACACATAGCTACCTGACCAGGTCAATTTATAGAATTGCACAGTGCTCTACGGCAATGGTTTTAAACTCAAATCCAAATGGAGTCACTGAATTAGACAAAGGGATACCCATGGACCATATTTTGATATATTGATATAATCTATGTTGAATTGTATGTCTTTTATTTTTGACATATCTTACAATTATTATCTGGTTCAGGTACTAATAAATATTTCAAAAATACAGCAGCATTTTTGGCATGTATTCCCTACATAATTTTCGAAGATTATAAATTGCAAGTAATGTTTTGAATTGTGTTGGTGGGAGTTTCCTCATATGGAATTCCCTATATAAATGAAGTTATAGCTCTAATCTATATCCCTATCCTTGTGTCTATTATACATTTAATCTTATTTCCATGTTGCAGAGTATCTTAGAAAACATCCATTCCAAAATCCTATTCCTTAAAAGGGCTATTTAACAAAGAAGGAAAAAAAAAACATAAAAGACCTTTCTTGTGCTGTAATATGTGGTTATTGATGCAGGACCATTCAGACTAGATGTAAACTTCATCAAAATCAGGAAGGTGACTTCTTACATAAAAGTTTGGAATTTATCACCTACTATAATTTAAAGACCTATGGAGAAATCCTTAAAGGATTAGGCAGATGATTGTGTCTGCTCTAAAAAGTAGATAATCCCATCTATAATCATATCATACTTTTTGCCAGAAGTCTAGTGGACAAATCTGTTTCACTCAGAAGTCATACTCTAAATGAGGGAAAGCTAAAAGTTGGAAATGATCCTATTTTAATAGTATTGAAGAGATCTATATTTGACTCAGAAGTAAGCAAAGGAAATATCTTTTCAAATAATTAGTTCCACACCACAAGAGATTTTCAGAAAGTGGCTGTAGAATGAACTATCCCATGTCATTCATTTTTTCCACCATTTGTATACAAATTATCATGTGTAAAATTTATCTATTTTCAGTCATGTTTACTTGGTGATTCCTTTTGGTGTTTTCTTGGTAAAGATACCATAGTGGATTGCTGTTTTCTCCTCTGGCTCATTTTATAGAAGAGGAAAACCTTCCCTGCCTTTATTCCAAATATAATTTTAACAAATAAATCAAATTATTAAAGAAATGATTTGCCTGTAGTCTCTAGCAATAAGAAGATGAAAAGAAATAGAAGGAATTAGAATAGACAATAAGGAAAGAAAATGATTTTTGCAGATGATATGAAGGTATATTTATAGAATCCTAAAGAACCAATCAAAAATCTACTAGAAATAATGAACAACTACAGCAAAGTTACAAGATATAAAATAAACCCTACAAGTCATCAGTATTTGTATATGTTACAAACAAAATTTAGCAGCAAGAGATAGGAAGAGAAATTTCATTTTAAATGAAGGTAGACAAAATAAAATATTTGGTTGCCTGTCAAGACAAATCCAATAATTATATAATTACAATTAAAAACACTTTTCACATAAATAAATTCAGATATAAACAATTGGAAAATATCAGTTTCTCATGGGTAGGCTGAGCTAATATAATAAAAATGGTAATTCTACCTAAATTAGCCTACTTATTCAGTGTAATATCCATCAAACTACCAAAAACTTACTTTACAGAGCTAGAAAAAATAATAAAATTCATCTGGAAAAAGGGAAAAAGTCAAGAATATCAAGAGAAATAATGTAAAAATATGCAAAGGACAATGGCTTCACAATACCAAACCTAAAACTGACTTATAAAGCAGCAGTCATCAAAATCTGTTACAGATTAAGAAATGGATAGGTTAGATACAACATGACTCAATAATCAAGAAGTACAGCAATCCAAAGACTCTGGCTTTTAGGGTAAGAAATCACTATTTGATATAAATTGCTGGAAACACTGGAAAATAATGCCAGAAACCAGAGAAAGACTTGCATATCACGTCCCATACCAAATTAAGATCCAAATAGCTCTATAATTTAGGTATAATGGCTGATATGATAAGCAAATTAGGAGAGCAAGGGACAGTTTACCTATCATATCTTTGGAGAAGAAAGGAATTTATAAACAAAGAAGTTCTAGGGAACATGATGAAATGCAAATTGGATAATTTTGATTTCATTAAATTAAAAAAGCTTTTGCCCAAAGAAAACCTATGCAGTCAAAATTAGAAGGGAAGCAGAAATCTGGAAAACAATCCTGAGAAAGAGGTCATTTTAAACAAATATAAAGTACAGGGAGGAGCTAACATGTTAGGGAGGAGACATGCTTTTATCTGAGATCTCCCAGATGTCTTTCAAATTGGGTGCAAATCAAGTCTGTGAAGTGGTTCTGGAGTGACGGACCCACAAATATTTGGAGTGCAACAAATTTCCAGCAGAAGATAATTTCAAACCCCCCCCCCAAAAAAAAAAAAAAAACCAAAAAACCCAAAAAACAGAAAAGGTCTTTCAAGGAAGCATGGAGAAAAGTCAAGAAGTCAGCCAAGTGCAGGCTGTACAGAGACCCAAAGCACAGTGAGCTTACACGCTGGGAGTCTATTGGGACAAATCTACAGCAGTGTTGGCTCTCTGTCCTGTTTGCAAGCCAGTAAAACAGCAGATTAGCTGTAAGATATAAAACACAAATACAAAAGGCAAATGGTGAACTCTAAAACCCCAGAATATTGTGGGACATGACCATGCCCACCCAGCACTAAAAATTAGTCAGCACCAACCTGACTCAGCTCCTGTCATCTGTAGAAGAAACTTGGAAAATCCCCCCTTTGCCCCAAACTCCAAAAAAACAAAAAAAAACAAAAAACAAAAAAACAAAAAATAACTTTGATCATAAATAGTTTTTAGGGAAAAAGAGAAGAAAAATATTTCAAACCCTGAGGACACTAAAAGCATTTCATCTCTATATGAAGCCCCAAAAGATGATGTAAATTGGTCTCCATCTTACAAGGCCCTCTTGAAGAATTAAAAATAAAAGTCTTAAAAGAGAATACAAGAAAAATGGGAAAAGGAATTGAGAACTTTGCATGAGGGTTTAAAATCAGAAACAGAAATTATCTGAAGAAACTTCCTTACTTAGTGAAATGGAAAAAAAAGCATATAACTCCTTACAAAAGAGACTTGACAAAATGGAGAAAGACAACAACTTGAAAAACAGAATTTGTGAAATGGAAAAAAAAATTCATTGAACAAAATGACTCATTTAAACATTCAAATGGCCAAATAACTGAGGAAAATAATTCACTAAAAAATAGATTTGAACAAATGGAAATGGATGACTCAATGAGACATCAAGAATCAGTCCAAAAAAACCAAAAAAGTAAAAAAAAAAATTGAATAAAATGGATAGTACCTCATTGGATAAATACAAATGATCTACAAATTAAATTTAGGAGAGACAATCTAAGGATTCTTAGCCTTGCTGAAAACTATGATGAAAAAAAAGAGCCTAGATATTATCTTTCAGTGTAAAACTTCCATGATGTCCTAAAATCAGAAGGCAAAATGGTCATTTAAAGAATTCATCAATCACTTCGGGAAAGAGACCCCAAAAGAAACTCAACTTTCAAAACTGTCATACCAAGGAAAAATATTGCAAGAAGCCAGGAAAAAAAACAAAAACAATTCAAATATCAAGAAAGCACAGTCAGAATTACCCATGACCTAGCAGCTTCCACCATAAATGATCAAAAGGCATAGAAACAGATATTCTAAACTTAGAGTACAGCCAAGAATCAAGTATCCAGCTAAATTGAGCATTGTCTTTCAGGGAAGAAGATGAACATTCACTGAAATAGATGAATTTCATTTATTTCTGATGAAAAGGCCAGTGCTGAACAAAAATTATGATCTCCAAATACAGAACTCAAAAGAAACATAAAAAGTTAAAAAAGAAAAGAACTCTGGATAACTTTCTCTCTTAAGGATTATACTTAGTGTGGGTATAAATAAATTTTATTTTGATAACATGAAAAAAAAAACAGAAAGGGGATTGTCCTGGAATAAGAGGAAAATTGAGATAAAATGAGAGAAATTATTTCTCGTGAAAGAGAAAGAAGATGTATTACAATTGAGGGAAAGAAGAGAAGAAGATTAACATTGTGTGAATCTAATTTGATAATCTGAGTGAAATGGAAGAATACTTACAAAAAACATAGATTGTTTAGATATACAGAATAGGGGAAAATTAATTAAACAATTTCATTTTTTGAAAGAAAAAGATATTAAACAATTACAATTAGCTGTATAAGAAATCATCTCCAGAGCCATACAGATTTACATGTGAATTCTACCAAACATTAAAGAACAATTAACCCTAATACCCTACAAACTATTTGAAAAAATGGGGAAAGAAGGACTCCTCCCAAATTCATTTTATGACATACACATGATACTCATACCTAAACTAGGTAGGGCTAAAAAAAGAGGGGGAAGAATTATAAGCCAATGGTCCTTAACACTTAATGAATATTGATGCAAAAATCTAAGAAAAATAATAGCAAAGAGATTACAGAATGTCATTCCCAAACTAATACATCATGACCAAGTAGGATTTCTACCAGGAATGAAGGGCTAGTTTCATATAGGAAAATTCTTACCATAATTGACTACATCAATAACCAAACTAACAAATAATCATATAATTATCTCAATAGATGCAGAAAAAATGTTTGCTATAATCCAACACCCATTGTTATTTAAAAAAAACACTAGCGAGTATAGGAATAAATGACCTTTTCCTTAAAATGATCAGTAGCATCTAATTAAAACAATCAACAAGCATTATATCTAATGGGTGAAACTAGAACCATTCCTAATAAGATCAAGGTGAAACAAGGTTGTCCACTATCACCATTACTATTCAATTTTGTATTAGAACTGTTAGCTTTGCCAATAATAGAAGAAAAAGAGATTAAAGTAATTAAAGTAGGTCATGAAGAAACCAAATTATCATTCTTTGCAGATGATATGATGGTATAATGAGAAAATTCTAGAGAATATGCTAAAATTACTAGAAACTATTCACAATTTAGCAATGTTGCAGGATACAAAATAAATCATCTACATTTTCATATATTACCAACACAATCCAGCAGCAAGATATACAAAGAGAATTTCCATTTGAAGTCACTGTTGATAATGTAAAATATTTGGGAGTCTATCTGCCCGGGAAATGTCAGAAACTACATGAACACAACTACAAAACTCTTTCCACATGAAGAAAGTGAGATCTAACCAATTGGGAAAATATCAAATGTTTTTGGATAGCCTAAACTAACATAATAAAAATGACAAAACTACCTAAATGTATCTACTTATTTAGTGCTAATTACTAATCAGAATAATCATACTAATAATAATCAACCCCCTCCAAAAAAAATATTTTATAGATCTAGAAAAAAATAATAGCAAAGTTCCGCTGCAATAATAAAGGTCAACAATTTCAATAGAATTAATAAAAAAATGAAAATGAAGATGACCTACCTGTGCCAGACCTGAAACTATGTAATAAAACAATGCTTATCAACAGTACCAAATGGTACTGGGTAAGAAATAGAGTAGTCAATCAGTGGAATAGCTTAGATTCACAGGACAAAATCATCAATGACTATAGTAATCTAGTGTTTACAAATCCAAACACCCCGGGTTTGAGGATAAGAACTCATTATTTGACAAAAACTGCCAAAAAAATTGGAAACAATTTCACAGAAACTAGGCATTAACCCACCCCTATCATTGTATACCAATATAAGGTCAAAATAGTTTCATGTTTTAGATTTAAAGAGTGCTATTATAAGCAAATTAGAAGAACATAGGATAGTTTACCTCTCAGATCTGTGGAGGAAGAAGAAATTTGTGTCCAAAGAATTGGAACTCATAATTAAACATAAAATAGATAATTTTGATTATATTACATTAAAAATTTTGTGCAAATAAAATTAATGCAGGCAAGATCAAAAGGGAAGCAAAAAACTGGGAAAACATTTTTGCTTTCAAGGTTTCTGATAAAACCTCATTTCTAAAATATATAGAGAATTGACTCAAATTTAAAAGAATTGAAGCCACTCTCTAACTGATAAACGGTCAAAAGATATAGACAATTTTCAAATGAAAAAACAAACGAAACTATTTCTAGTAGTAGGAAAAAAATGCTATAAGTCACCATTTATCAGAGAAATGCAAATTAAGATGACTTTGAGATACCACTACACCCTTCTCAGATTGACTAAGAAGACAGGGAAACATAAAGACAAATGTAGGGGATGTGGGAAAATGGCACACTAATGCATTGTTGGTGAAATTTTGAACAGATCCAACCATTCTAGAGGGCAATTTGGAAGTATGCCCAAATGATTATTAAACAGTGCATACCCTTTGATCTGGCAGGTTTTTTTTAATTAGCTTATATCCCAAAGAAATCATAAAGGAGGGAAAGGGATGCACATGATCAATGTAATGATCAGCCAAAATTCCAGAAGACTATAATGTGCCACATACTACTTGTATTCTGATAGAGAGGTGAAAATCTTAGAGAATGGCATGACATATATATTTTCAGACATGGAAAAATTCATTTGAAGGCATCTTTTATGATTTTCTTACACACTAGAATTATTAGTTATAGCTCTGCCTAATAAACAAAAGTGGAATTGGAGCCAGGAAGACAAAAGTATAAATCATGTTCCTGAACACAATATTTCTGTGACTCTGTGTGCAAGATACTAGATGAAAAACCCCTTCTGATGTCAAAGAATCTTAATTCAAGGTTTGCTTCTAATACTATCTCTATGACTTTGGACAAATCACATCATTCCTTGGACTCAGCATCTTTGTCTGTAAAATGGTTGGGGAAAAAAGAAAATTTAGTTTTAAGGGAACAAAATTATCTCCAACATCCCTTATTTTTCTAAAAAATGCAAGAAAGAGTGATGCAAAAGGACCTAGGCTCCTGGGGGCAGCTCGATGCTGGAATGCTGTATATTTAAGTAAAATTCTTGTATTTGTATCCCCAGTACCTGGGATACAGTAGAAAATTAATAAATAAAAACACAGATGGCTGATTTAAAAGTAAATAAATATATAAAGAAATGATTCATCTATATAAATACAATCCATTCCCCAATTGATAAGTGGTCAAATGACATGAACAGAAAATTTTCAGATGAAAAATTAAAACTATTTATAATTTTATGAAAAAACACTTTATATCACAATTGATTAGAGAAATGAAAATTATAGCATCTTGGAAGGAACATCTTACACTTATCAGATTGACTAAAGTGACAGGAAACGATAATGATAAATGCTGGAGGGGATGTGAAAAATTGTGATATTAATGCATTGTTGCTGGAGTTGTGAAATGATCCAGACATTCTGAAAATCAATTTGTGGCTATACCCAAAGGGCTATAAAACTATGTACAATCTTTGATCGAATAGTGCCACTAGAGGGTGTGTATCTCAAAGAAATCATAAAGGTGGAAAAATGACTCATATATGTAATGTTCTTGGTTGGTTTTCTGGAGGTCGTGGTGCAGCCTTTACTTCAGCAAAGTAATCACCATGAGAATAGCCAGATGTTAAAGCCCAAATTATTTTTTTCCTTGACTGGGGCTGGGCAGCTTTCTGGAGAGCCTTCAGACAGGCCTTGGTCTCAGTGGGGGAAGTGCAGGAGGCCACTCACCATGGGTGATGTGAGATGAAGTAGATGAATCTGTCTCTGAGTACCCCCCCCCCCCCGCCCCCGGCTGAGTTTGTCTCAGTTTATATGCTCTAATATAATGAGATCATTTACAGTATACTGAGCATAAATCAATCATTATATCACTAGGGAACTATTATTTGTTGTAAGATTAAATCAATCATACTGAACTAGACAACTATTAATCACCATGGTAAACTAGATAATCATTGTCTTAGCAATTCCACTGATTTAACACCTTGTAAGACTCTTTGTTTTAAGTACAGAGTTCTGGCCCAAAACATCTCCCACTTTCTTTTGTTTTAGAACATAGATAATCATACCCTCCCTGAATTCTCAGGGAGGTTGGAACCCCCAAAAGGAGGTGATCACACCCTTCTTGCCTTCTCAGAAAAGGGGGTGAAAACACTAAAAAAAAGGAAGTGCTCATGACCTCCTTGACATATCAGGAAGCAAGAGGAAAACCAAAGGAAAATGGGGAATCCAACCAGTTTAGTAGGTTTCTGATGGGTCTCACTTGAAACAGGTATATAGAAATCCATCAACAGGAGAAGTATTACATAAGCACAAGACTAGTGGTGATGTAACAAACAACATTAATCAACATGAAGAATTATATATATATATCCATAAATCCTAGAAATAGTCCAAAACACATCTATTGTCCATTACTTCACATGTGTCAAGGATTCCAAAGATTCCTGCAGATTTTTAAGTCCTGTATCAGTTTTATCATATCTCAGGGAATTCAATGATTCCTGCTAGGTTTGAAGTTCTACAACAGTCTTATCAACAATTTTTTTATCTCAGGAAACCCAATGATTCCTGTGGGTTTTGAAGGTCTGTAACAGTCTCATTATCAGCCATGTTCTTTCAGTGTCAAATGTTTCTTAGATCTTCTCCTTTGTTTCAAGGTTTTTGTTTTTTATTTTTTCTCTTTTCCTGTCTCTTTCCAGGAGCTCATTGGCACCCATATGATTCCTTCTCCATCTGTAGAAATACAAGCAAACCCTCTCCCCCAAGCAGTTAACCTATTTAGTCCCTTCCAGGCACCACTTTCTAGATTTCTCAACATCACTTGGCAATTGCATTGGAGCTGCTTGCACTGGACGCTGCCCTTCTGTCAGGTAAAAAAGCCTGTATTCTCCCCGATTGTAATCCCTTTCTTCCATCTGATTGCTTTTTGGATTATTGATCATGTAATCCCTTTCTTCTATCAGATTCTTTCTCAGCTAATTGATCATATTAGAGTATTGAGCTTCTAAAGACTCTTTGGGTGTAAACTCGGCTGCCATCATGCCCCACCTCTTTTTTGCTTGAGGTCTTGGAGCTGGGCCCTGCCTCTCAGTGGAAGGCCTTGTTGCATTTTGGACATGGGCTTTTGGCTCTTGTTCTCGCATCCTGTTTTCTCATTCTATATCTATGCCTATATTGAGCTTTCAGATCCCTGAAAGCACTGATAAGTCTCTCTGGAAGTCCCTTGACAAGAGGGACCCTGTCTTCCAATGTTCTGCATCATAACCTGGGTATAAAAGGCATTTGTGCTCACTGTAGCACAGTGTCTTCTGATCTCCTCTAAAGGAGCATCATTGTATAACCCCAGAATTATTCTTCAACAATTCATTAGCATTTTCTCCAGCAAGTTGTTTGATCATTTTTCTGTTGCTGAATTTTCTCTAATCATTCTTGTGACAGCTGTGTGCAGTCATCCCATAAAATCAGCAAAGGGTTCATTTGGACCTTGTTCTATTTTTGTAAAGGCTTTACCTTTATCTTTCTTTCCTGGGAGGGAGCCCTATGCATTGATAGCAGCAGCATCAATTTGCTCATATGCTATCAAAAGGTAATTAATCTCTGCTGAAGCATCTGCATACTGACCTTTACTTGCTAGTTGGTCAACGGTGACTTTTATGTTAACTCCAGTTTGCCTATTTCATTGGGTTTGTATTCTACATTGTTCACTATACTCCCAAAGCCACAACATGTTTTGTCCAGGTTCTAAACATGTCCTTGCTATAGATTTCCAATCACCACAGGTTAAAATTTCATAAGGTAAATTTTCTAATACCATATTAACATAAGTCTATATAGCCCCATAAAGAGTGCAATCCTTTTTTAAAAACCTTTAACAATTTCCAGATCAAAAGGAGTATCTCTTCTCCTGGCTTGACCTGAAGAATCAAATTCTTCAATCAAAGGGTATGGTTCTATTAAATCAGATGTATCCTGTCCTTTTTTAGCTTTAACTAGTGCCTTTTATAATCGTGTCATAGGCTGCTTCATAGGTGGTGCTGATTATGTCACTGACCCTCCCCCTCCTCCTTTTCACTCCACCCATGAAAGGTTAATTGAGAGGAGAGGGTCATGAGATGGAGAATGCCCTAATGGCTCCTGATGTAAAGCATCACATTCCTTAATATTAAATGAATTGTACTTAACTCCTTTCTTGTCTAATTCTCCATCCTTTTCACCTAGTTTGTCACTATCCTCCCCCTCGTGTTCTTTATTCTTTTTTCTTATTCTAATACTTATATAATTCCTTAAAGTCAATTGTATTAGGTTATATGTATAAAGTGTTTCTTTAGAAATTGAATTAGGACCATTATCATTGTAATATTCACATAATTGTTCTCCTACTAATTTCCACTAGTTTGGATTTAATTCTTTTTTTTTTTTTTCCTTAGGGAACCAAGGGGGTGTGTATCTTAATATTTTGAAGAGTTCAGTGATCTGCATCCAAGTTACAATCAAACCTTGTTTTTTATGATTTTAACTAAGCTTTTGAAACATTTTGCTTGAGATGGAAAAGAAGGCTGTTTTCTAAACATTTGTCCCATTTCAACTGAAACACTACTTTACTCCTTAACAAAGTTTCCTTCTTGTCTACTTTTGCACTTATCCTAATTTCTGGGTCATGGAGACTTTTCCAATGAACTCAGGATTATGTCAGTCTGGACTAATGATTGTAAATCCTTAGTCACAAGTTCAGAGGCCTAAATGTAATATTCTTGTTGGTTTTCTGAAGGTCTTGGAGCAACCTTTGTTTTAACAAAGTAATCACCAGGAGAATAGACTGGTGTTAAAGTCCAAATTCTTTATTTTCTCCTTGTCTGGGGCTGGGCAGATTTCTGGAGAGTCTTCAGATAGGCTTTGGTATCAGTGGGGGAAGTGCAGGAGGCCAGCCATCATAGTGGTATAAGATGAAGTGAATGAATCTATCTCTGAGTCCCCCCCTCCTCACTCCATTCCCTGCACTTTGCTGCAAAAGATAAATGTATATGTATAACACAAAAATGTTTTTAGATTTAACTAGAGAAAATAGAAATTTTAAAAATGAAATATACATTTTATATGTATATGTATTATATACATACATATATATCTATATATATATACATATACACAAATTTGATTTTAAATAAATTACATTAAAATGATTTTAGTCGGAGGGTGGGGTGGGGCAAAGCCAAGATGGTGGAGAGCAGACATGACTTTTTGTGACCTCCTCTGAGCTTCTCTCAAACCAACAGCAAATTAAGCTCCTAAAGTGGTTTTGGAGTAAACAAATCTACAAATATATAGAGTACAACACATTCCCATAAGAAGATAGCTTGGAAGAACTTCAGAACAGTTCTGTTTCATTTGGGTGAGGGGGTAGTCTGCCAAGCTCGGACCACAGCACAGAGAGACCATGGCAAGTAATTGGGGTGGGGAGTCAGAGTGTTGCAGCTTGCAGGCACCTAGGAATTTTCTGTCAGCCTCTTAAATTACTCTGTTCTGGTTGCAAGCAGGTGGTTTGGTAGATTTTCAACAAAAGGCAAATTGTAACCACTGAGTCCTGAACAGGGACTTAACTAACACCCAGCAACAGAAATCAATCAGCAGAACTGCCCCAGGGCAAACTAAAGCAGCTGTTGCTCTTTCTATTAAGAGCAGACCTTGACCCTTAAAAAAATGACCCCCCCCAAAAAAAATAACTCTATCCATAGATAGCTTTTATGGAGAGAGAGAACAGACCACAAATCCTGAGATCCCTAAAGGCAAAACAACTCCAGAAGAAGCCACAAAGGGAGATGTGAATTGGTCCCCATTTTATAAGGCTTTCTTGGAAAACTGCATAGAGGATCTCAAAAAAGAGTAAGAAGAAAAATAGGGCAAGGAAATGAGATCTTTACAAGAAGAATGGGAAAAGCATATAATGCCTTACAAAATAGACATGAAAAAGATAGCAATTCACTGAAAAACAAATTTGTGAAATGGAAAAAAATGCAATGAACAAAACAATTCAATTGGCTAAGCAACTTGGATTATGGTCAAGAATAAGCTATCCAGCTAAAATGAGCATTATCTTTCAGGGAAGAAAACAGACTTTCAGTGATACAGGTGAATTTTATCTATTTCTAATAAAAAGACAAGGGCTGGACAAAATATTTGATCTCCAATCACACACAAGAGAAGCATAAAAAGGTAAAAAGGAAAGAAATCTTGAGAACTATATTTTTGTTATGGGTATACTTAGAGTGTGGGTATAATTTGATTTTTTATGATAATATGAAAAAGAAACTAGAGGTGGGAAAGAGGATCATACTGGAAAAAGAGGAAAAAGCAAGTAAAATAAGGGAAATTACATCCCACAAAGAGGCAAAGAAGACCTATTATAATTGAGGGGAAAAAAGGGAAGGGGATGAGCATTGTGTGAATCTTAGTCTCATTAGATTTGGCTCAAAGAGAGAATATGAGAAATATTTGGTTTCACAGAGAAACTTTTGTCACCTTATAAGTAAGTGGGAGGGAAAAGGGAAAAAGAAAGGAAATGAATAATAAAAGGGAAACAGAATTATTGTGGGAAAGGAGTAAAAAAAGGGGGAAGGGCTCTAAACGGGGAGGGTTGTTTGAGGGAGGTGGTCATCAAAATCACAATACTGGGGACAAGGAAAGGAGGAAAGGGAAAAGAAAAGCTTAACAGGGTAAATAATATGGCAGGAAATACAGAATTAGTTATTTTAATTGTGAATGTGAATGGGATAAACTCTCCCATAAAACAGAAGCAGATAGCAGATTGGATTAAAAGCCAGAATCCTGCAATATGTTGTTTACAAGAAATATATTTGAATAATAATAATGACACATACAGAGTGAAGTAAAGGGCTAGAGCAGAATTTATTATTCTTCAGGTCAAGTACAAAAAAACAGGCAGGGGTAGCAATTCTCAGCTAAATCAAGAAAGAGCAAATATAGAACTAATTTAAAGAGATAAAAAAGGAAACTATTTTACCAAAGGGTACCATAGATAATAAAGCAATATGCAAACTAAACATTTATGCACCAAATAGTATAGCATCCAAATTCCTAGAGGAGAAGTTAAGAGGGAGGAAAGAAGAAATAGACACTCAAAACTATACTGGTGGAGGATCTCAACCTTGCTGTCTCAGAACTAGATAAATTAAACCACAAAATAAATAAGAAAAAAGTGAAGGAGGTAAATAGAATATTAGAAAAATAGCATAGATCTTTGGAGAAAATTGAATGGGGACAGAAAGAAGTTTACTTTTTTCTCTGTGATTCATGGAATCTATACAAAAATTGACCATATATTAGTGCATAATAACCCCAAAATTATGCAGAAAGAGAGAAAGGTATATGCAATTTTTAGATCATGTTGCAATAAAAATCACATGCAACATAAGGGCAGGAGAAAATAAACCAAAATTAATTGGAAATCAAATAATCTATTCCTAAAGAGTGAATAGGTGAAACAACAAATCATAGGCACAAGCAACTACTTCATTCAAGAGAATAAAAATAATGAGACAACATACCAAAATTTGTGGGAATCAACCAATGAGGTTTTTAAGGGAAAGTTTATATCTCTAGATGCTTACATGCATAAAATAGAGAAATAGATCAATGCATAGGATTTACACATTTAAAAAAAGCTAGAAAAAGAACAAATTAAAAACCCTCAATTAAATATTTCCATTTTCCCTTCTATTAGTCTTTCTCTTTTTTTCCCCTTTCCCCTGCCACTTCCCTATAATGTGAGACAAATTTCTCTGCGAAACCAAATATGTCCGATATTCTCTCTTTGAGGAAATCTAATGTGAGCAAGAGTCACACAATGTTCATCCCCCTTCCTTCATTTCTTGAAGTAAAATAGATGTTTCTCACATCTTTGTGAGATGTAATTTCCCCAATTTTACCTCCTTTTCCTTCTTTTTCTTGTATGATCCCATTTCCATCACGTTTCTTTTTCATATTATCATGATAAAATCAAATTATACCCACACTCTCTAAGTATACTCATAACAGAAACATAGTTCTCAAGAGTTCTTTCCTTTTTACCTTTTTATGCCCCTCTTGTGTTCTGTGTTTCTAGATCAGTTTTTTTTTTTTTTTTTTTTTCAGTACTGGTCTTTTCATTGAACATAGGTAAAACTCACCATAACATTGAATATCCATTTTTTTCCTTGAAAAAAATAATTCCCATTGTAGCTGGATAGCTTATTCTTAGCTGTAATGCAAGTTCCTTTACTTTTCAGGAATATCAAATTCCAGGTCCATTGATGCTTTAAGGTGGAAGCTGTTAGATCCTGGATAATCCTGATTGTGACTCCTCCCTATTTAACTTGTTTCTTTCTGGCTGCTTGCAATATGTTTTCCTTGGTGCGATACTTCTCAAATTTAGCCATGATATTCCTTGTTAGTTTAATTCTGAGGTCTCTTTCAGGTGATAGGTGAATTTTTTTTTAATAATAACTTTTTATTGACAGAACCCATGCCAGGGTAATTTTTTACAACATTATCCCTTGTACTCACTTCTGTTCTGATTTTCCCCCTCTCTCCGTCCATCCCCTCCCTTGATGGCAAGCAGTCATATATATGTTGAATATGTCGCAGTATATCCTAGATACAATATATGAGTGCAGAACCAAACAGTTCTTTTGTTGCACAGGGAGAATTGGATTCAGAAGGTAAAAATAACCTGGGAAGAAAAACAAAAATGCAAACAGTTTACATCATTTTCCAGTGCTCTTTATTTGGGTGTAGCTGCTTCTGTCCATTATTGATCAATTGAAACTGAATTAGGTCTTTTTGTCAAAGAAATCCACTTCTATCAGAATATATCTTCTTCATTTTTTGGGTGGAGTCAAGATGGCAGAGAAGGCACATGCGACATTCTAAGCTCCTCTCATTGCCCTCATAACCAACTATTTTATCCAGCCTCAGAAATAGCTCTTCACTGCTTAAAATCATAAAGATCAGAAGCATACAATTTACCAGCTAAAGTCAATCTGGAAGATTGCCAGGAAAGGTTTGTCCTGAGGGGCAAGGAACAGACTAGCACAGGCAGTGAGAGACTAGGGTCCTGAGCAGACCAGGGGCGGGGGTGATCTCTGTGGCTAGAAAAGTTACAGAGACCACTCTGTTATAGGCTAACTGCTCTGCCTTGATTACAAAGCCGTAAACTGCCAGAGAAATTAAACCTAAAACAGAGGGTACTCTAAAAAACGCCAGAACCCAACAAGATCTGGCTGTAACTACTCAAACCTGGAAGTGACTCAGGCAAACCTAAATGCAGCCCTGCAGCCACATCCTGAAGTTCAGGGCTTTGGGGGGGGGGGCAGTTACAAATCCCCACTGCAGGTGGGCACAGCCTGGGCAGCCTCTAATCAGCACAGTGGGGGGGCTCGCCCTGGCACAATAGAACTTTCCCAAAGGGACTGTGGAGACACTTCTGGTGCCTGCAAATCCATTCATTGTTCAACTGCTAATACCCACAGCCCCAGGGTGGGATTTGGCTTGGGATAGTGAAACTCTCACTGCTCAGTGTCAAGCCCCAGGGCAGTCATTATCTCACCCAGTGGGGGTTCTTTGCAGGGCACTTTCCCAGCTCTCTTGTTGCTCTGGTAGAATTGGATTTAGAAGGTATAAATAACCCCGGAGGAAAAACAAAAATGCAAGCAATTTACATTCATTTCCTAGTGTTCTTTCTTTGGGTGTAGCTGCTTCTGTCCATCCTTGATCAAATGAAACTGAGTTAGATCTTCTCTTTGTCAAAGAAATCCACTTCCATCAGAATACATCCTCATACAGTATGGTTGTTGAGTATATAATGATCTCCTGCTTCTGTTCCTTTCACTCAGCATCAGTTCATGTAAGTCTCACCAATCCTCTCTGTATTCATCCTGCTGGTTGTTTCTTACAGAATAATACTATTCCATAACATTCATATACCACAATTTACTCAACCATTCTCCAATTGAGGGCATCCATTCATTTTCCAGTTTCTACCCACTACAAACAGGGCTACCACAAAGAGGTTGGCATATACAGGTCCCTTTCCCTTCTTTAGTATTTCTTTGGGATATAAGCCCAGTAGAAACTGCTGGATAAAAGGGTATGCACAGTTTGATAACTTTTGGGCATAGTTCCAAATTGCTCTTCAGAATGCCTGGATGTGTTCACAATTCCACCAACAATGTATCAGTTTCCCTGTCTGAACAATTATTGATCAGAGAAATGCAAGTTAAAACAATTCTGAGATTTGGTTAATACAATTCTCAGATTGGCTAAGATGACAGGAAAAGATAATGATGAATGTTTGTGGGGATGTGAGAAAACTGATACAGTAATACATTGCTAATGGAGCTGTGAATTGATCCAATCATTCTGGAAAACAATATGGAACTCTGCCTAAAGGGCTATTAAATTGTGCATACCCTTTGATCTAACTAGCAATCTCTCAGCTGGGCCTATATCCAAAAAGGGGAAAAGGACACACATATGAAAAAAATATTTGTAGCAGCCTTTTTGTAGTGGCAATGAACTGGAAACTGAGTGGATGCCAGTCAGGTGGAGTATGGCTGAATAAATTTTGGCATATGAATATTTTGGAATATTATTTTTCTATAAGATACAATTTCTGAAGGATCTGGAGAGAATTAAATGAACTGATGCTAAGTGAAGTGAGTAGAATCAAAAGAAAATGGTACACAACAAGATTATATGATGAACCATTCTGATTCATGTGGCTCTTTTCTTTTCTTTTCTTTTTTTTGGTATTTAATAAATATTTATTTAATTGAAATATTCTCATACTCCACTCTCCTCCTGAGACACCAGCTCTTTCAAGTAACCAATTGGAAATAGCCTCTCTTCTTTCATTTTTTAATATAGCTTTTTATTTACAAAACATATTTATGGGCAGTTTTTCAGCAATGACCCTTGTAAAACCTTCTGTTCCTACTTTTCCCCTCTCCCTCCCCTAAATGGCAGGTAGTTCAATACATGTTGAATATGTTAAAGTATATGTTAAATACAATATATTTATATATATATATTTATATAATTATCTTGATGCTCAAGAAAGATCAGATCTAGAAAGGTTAAAAAAAACCTGATGAGAACAAAAATGCAAGCAAACAATAACAGAAAGAGTAGAAATGCTATGTTGTGGTCCACACTCATTTCCCATAGTCCTCTCTCTGGCTTTAGCTGATTCTCTTCATTACTGAGCAATTGAAAGTGGTTTGGATCATCTCTTTTGAAGAGAGCCTCATGTGGCTCTTTTCAACAGCAAGATAATTCAGGATACTACCAATGGTCTTGTGTTGGAGAGAGCCAACCAGAAAGAGGCTTGTGAGGTCTGTATATGGAACACATCTTAGTATTTTCACTTTTGTTGTTCTTGCTTGCTTGATATTTTTTTCTTATTTTTCTTCCTTTCTGATCTATTTTTTTTTTTTTTGGCAGCATTATAACTGTGAAAACATGTATAGAAGATTTGCATATCTTTAATATACATCGGATTGCTTGCCATCTAGTGGAGGGGGTTGTGGGGAAGGGAGGAAGAAAAAACAATTGGAATGCAAGGTTTTGCAAGGATGAATTTTGAAAACTATGTATATGTTGTGAAAATAAAAAAAAGCTATATAAATTTTAGATGTTATATCATGTTTATATGTTTAATATTGATTTTACTCTCTTTTTTATTGCATCTTTTAGACAGCTATATTTTCCTTCCTTATCTCTTGTAATTAGGTCTACTCTTCATTTTAATTTATCTAAAGATTTCTCCCTCTGATTTTTATTTCTTTATTTCAGCTGAAACAAATATATTATGCTTTACTCCTTTACCTTGCCCCTTGTGTGCCTCTTTGCTTTAATCCTGTTTCTTGTAAACAACATATTGTGGAGTTATGGTTTTTTTTGTTTGTTTGTTTTTGTTGTTTTTGTTTTTGTTTTTGTTTTTTTTTACCCACTCTGCTATCCACTTGTATGTTATGGAGTATTCATTCCATTCACATTTACAATTATAATTAGTACCTGTGTATTTCACCCTATCTTTTTCTTCCTCCTGTTTGTCTTCTCTTTCTTTTCATGTTCTTCCTTATCCCTGACATTTTCTTCTGTCTACCACATCTCCTGATCTGCCCTCCCTTCTATTTATCCCTATTCTACATACCCACCTCTAACCTCCTCGCTAATTAGTCTTTTTTTCTCCTACTTTGCTTTTGGGTATGATGGATTTATATATTACACTGATCATGCATGTCATCCCCTCTTTGAATCAATACTAGTGAAAGTATGATTCAATCAATGGTCTTTGCCAGCCCTCCCATTTTTTTTCCCTCCATATCTGCCTCTTCATGTGAAATAATTTGCATCATTCTACCTCTTTGTTCCTTCTGTACATAGTGTACTCCTCTTTCACAATTATTAATATGTAATTCAATTTATACTTATAACCTCTATGTATATTCCTTCCAGCTGTACTATTAGTGATACAATGCCTAATATCATCTTTCCATGTACAGATATAGATAATTTAGCTATACTGAATTCTTTATTTGCTTTTTCATTTTTAACTGTTTGTGCTTCTCTTGAGTCTTGATGTGTTTGGGGGGATTATACTTTGGGTTTACTTCTGGTCTTCTTTTGAAAACTTGAAGTTCTATTTCATTGAATGACACCTTTCCTATGGAATAGTATGCTCAATTTTCCTGGATAATTGATTCTTGTTTGAAGTACTAGATGTTTTACTTTATGGAGTATCATGCACCATGACCTCTGATCCTTTAATGTTCCAGTTGCTAAGTGCTTTATAATCCTATTTGTGACTCTCTGATACTTGCATTTTTTTTTTCTTTCTGGACACTTATAGTATTTTTAACTGGCCTGAAATTTCTGGAATTTTGTTGTTTTGCGGTTCCATGGAGTTGTTTTTGTTGTTGTGGGTTTTTTATTTTTGTTTGTTTTTTGTTTTCTTTTTATGTGTATGATCTCATTTTTCAGGTGATTAGCAGATTTGATGTTTGTTGTTATTGTTGTTGTTGTGATTGATTTTTAGCTCTGATTACAGGATATCAGGGAAGATTTTCTTGATAATTTCTTGAAAGATATTGTCTAGTGCCATAACAATTACACTTCCAAAATTTTTCTGATAGAGCTGCAAACAATAATAACAAAGTTTGTCTAGAAAAACAAACGGTCTTGTGTGTAAAGGAAATTAATGAAAAAATATATAAAGGAAAATGTCCTGGAAATACCAAATATCAAAATATATTATAAAGCAGAAATCATCAAAATATCTTGTATCAGCTAAGAAAAGGGATGCTAGATAAGTGATAAAGATTTGGGATACAACACACAATAATCAGTGATCAAAATAACTTGATATGATAAACCCAAAGACCCTGGATTTTAGGATAAAAACTCACTATTTAGCAAAACCTGTCAGGAAAACTGGAAAACAATATAACGCAAATTTTGTTTGTGTATGGACCAAAATATAGATGAGCACCCCACACTGAATACCAAGATAAGAGCAAAATGGGTCCATGATTTAGACATTAAGGATAATATCATAAGCAAACTACAAGAGCAATTCAAGATCAAAATAAAGATAGAGAATGTTAGGAAAAGCAGATTAGATAATTTTGAATATATTTCATAATTATAATTATGTTACTTTCACTTTAAAATGGTTTCCCAATAGGATCTCAAATATCTTTGTCAGAAGCAGGGCAACCTAAGGCTACAGATTAAAGAGAAGTGTTAAAACATTCTCTGTCCCCCTGGAAACTATTGAATACAGTTATGCATCTTCATATATTTTTCATTTACTTCTTTCATGAGAGAATTACTTAAGGGCTTTGCAACTCTCATATTGGATCATTCCACAAAAATCTTCATCAACAGGTCTGTCATTTAAATGCCTTCCTCATTTCATGAATTCCTCATAGCAAGTTCCAGGCATGATCTTTCTTGCATTTTCAAAATACTAGATTTATTTCTACAAGTAATTTATCATGCTGAAATGTCTGTAGAATGTCTTTATCACCTGGGTAGTCACAAGAGTTTTAAATTTTCTATTTTTATTTTGTTTTATTTTTTTCTTTACATTTCATTTTATTTTTCTGAAAACCAATGAACTTGAGTTCAGAAAAAAATTTAATATAATTATGTATATACATATATGTATATATATATATATATAATCTACAGGATTATAAAGCAAGTAAAATACACTCAATCTAGTCTTATCTACTGTTTTAAAAATTAAAAATAAACTGAAACCACAGAGAGGAAATGATTTGTATAAAGTCCCCAAGAAAGAAAGAAAGAATGAATGAAAGAAAGGAAAAAAAAAGGAAGAAAGTATAGAAAAACAGAGATGGAGGGAAGAAATGGAGGAGGAAGAAAGGAAGAAAAAAGAGAGGGAAGGAAGAAGGAAGAAAAGAAATAAAATATCCTAGATTGAAATGCTCAATGGTTCAATAATCTCTCAAAATTATAATTTCTTAACTTCCAATGGACAATTACTATTACTAACCAGAGGATGAACTCAAAACAAAAGATTAATTGTATTATGTAGTAACTAAAATGTGCAGACAATAAGCCCCCATATGTTTGTAGGATACAACTTTTCAAAAATTACTTTATCATCAGAGAAGGAGGCTATACATGCAGAAAGTATATGTAGCCAGGCAAATAGTAGTGGGGAGTACATGGTGCTGAACAATATTTGAAAATAAATAAATGTTCTAAATCTACGTATTCAGGGCACATTAATGAAAGATATATACTTAGAAAAATATATAGCTACTGCAGCTCATATGTCAGATATTGTGAAGCTACCATAGTATTCTGGGGATAGCATGATATTTACTACTTCATCTTTGTAAGGACATTGCATTTCTGTTGATCATTGCTTTGTCTCTATTAGCTATCGCATCAGTTGGGGGGCTACACTGTCATTTACTGAGTTTTAGGGATTCAGGACTATCTACAGATTTTCTGTTATTGTCTACTAATATATGGGATAGAAAGTCTTTCTCTTACAAGGACAATCTTATATTTATTTAATCTATTACTAAAACTATAAATCAAAACATAGCTAAGGTTAACCATCATAAATCACCTAGAAAGTCCCAGTCTAAAATCAGGCCTTTAAAAAAAAAAGTAGCTGAAAATTGTTAGACTTACTTAGATGATGATTTTATGTTCTTGTATTCTATTGTAGACATTGCCACAAAAGCTGTTTAAAGTTGTATAGAAGCTGTGGCTATGAAGACTGCATTACTGAGAGAAACTGTTAACAAAAAGAAAAAAAAAAATCATTCCACTCTCCTACTGGAGTGCTGAAATAGTCAGAGCTTAATCCACTATATAACTCTCAGATTGGCTAAGATGACAGGAAAAGATGATAATAAATGTTGGAGGAAATAAGGAAAAACTGGGACACTACAACATTGTTGATGGGGTTGTGAACTGATCAAACAATTCTGGAAAGTAATTTGGAACTATGCCCAAAGGGCTATGAAATTATGCATACCCTTTGATCCAGCAGTATCTCTAGTGGGTCTCTATCCCAAAGAAATCTTTAAAAAGGGGGAAAAAACTCACATGGACAAAAATGTTTGTGGCTTTTTTTTTTTTTTTTTACGGGAAAGAAACTGGAAACTGAGTGGATGCCTATGAGTTGGGGATTGACTGAATAAGTTATGGTGTATCAGTGTTTTGGAATATTATTTTTCTATAAGAAATGAACACCAGAATAATCAGAAGAGCCCTGGATAGATATACATTAACTGATGATAAATGAAGTGAGGAGAACCAAGAGAACATTGAACAAAATTATGTGATGATCAACTGTGATGGACTAGGTTCTTTTCAACACTAAGGTGATTTAAGTCAATTCTAAAAGATTTGTGATGGAGAGAGCATTTGCATCCAAAAAGATGACTATAGGGACTGAATGTGAATCACAACATAGTATTTTCACTTTTTGTGATTGTTTTCTTCCTTTTTGTTTTCTTTCTTATTTTTTTTCCTTTTTGATCTAATTTTTCATGTGCAGCATGCCAAATGTGGAAATATGTTTAGAAGATTTGCACATGTTTAAAATATATTGGATTATTTGTTGTCTAGGGGAGGAAGTAGGAGGAAGGGAGAGAGAAATATTTGGAACACAAGGTTTTGCAAGTGAGAATGATGAAAACTACCTTTGCATTTACTTTGAAAGTAAAAAGCTATTATTAAACAAACAAACAAACAAACAAAAAGCTGTAATTCTGGAATATTAATTTGGTAGCTGTGTGAAAAATGGATTAGAAAGGGAAAATACTTGAGTTAGAAAGCTTACTGGCCAAATGTAAAATTAGGATTAATAGATGGAATCATGTCTTTGATACACATTTTGTTAACATGAGTGAGTCAATTAATATTTTTGAACCTCAGATGATTCTGTAAATTTGCAGAAGAGGTATTGTTAGCATAATATCTATTTACTACATTTCTATGGGAAAATTAATATATCATTTTAAATGCTATCTATTGTTATTATTATTATTATTTAATTTTTAAAGTATATATTCCAAGTCTAAGGCAGTGAGAATTTCTGATAATTGTATTTTTAGCTGTTTTAAATGCACATTCAAACATAGATACATACACATATTCATGCATTTTTACACATACACTTATGTACATATTCACATACATAAAGGGATATTCATGAAACATTTAATTTATTTTACTTTGCTTTAATTAAAACAATATATACACAACACAGATCATATATATATATACATATATACACACATGTATGTAATTTCAATAAAAACATATTGATTATAGTTTTGATTTCTTATACCTCTTTGTAGAGTGATATAAATTTCTAAACGAATTAAGTCATTTTCATGAATCAAAGAAATGTTTTAACTATCTTTGGCAGAAAACACACGTTTTCAACATATTTATAATCACGTGGAATCATTCATCCTTGCCTTGGTGATAATTTTGGAATATACAAATAAAAATTTTAGGTATTCTGCTACAAAATAATGAGATTTTTTCATTTACCTTGAAATCCATGGATATACTATCATGCTTGTCTATTTTCTGCTCCTTGAGAAAGACAGTACAGGACAGAAAGTAGAAAGTAGAAAGTACATGTGAAAGCACGGATATACAAATATGGACAAATCACTTGACATTTAGAACCTCATTTTATTATTGTTTATAACTTCATAGGGTTGTGGTAAGGCAAGCACTTCATTAATGTGAGCTTTTATGATTGCATATATTTATCCTTAAAGTGAGAAAAATGAATAGATTCCTATTATGGAAGAGGGTCAACCCAGGGCACTAGAGAGACCAATTTTATCTTTTCATGCATCTCTTGGAAGTATTATAAGTTACCTTCCACAACATGAATGTAAATGTACAAGCATATTCAAAAAACATGCCAGGAAAAGTGATACTTAAGCCTCATTTGACAGTGACTTATAGGATTTGAAAGCAACATAAAGAACTCATCAGTATCTCTACAAGAGTCCAAGAAACTAATCCAAGTTAGATGCCTAAAAATGCTGTTAAAAAGCCAGAAGCGACTGCTGAGGAAATAAGAGTTTTATAGTTTGAAGACAGTGGCTTTGATAAATGATAAGGAGGATGAATAGTACACTGAATTGAGTAGAGTACTGGAACAGTGTACATTGTGTTACTTTTTACTTTCCAATAAAAAGGAATCTTGCAGTAGATGGCAATAAAAGCAAAAAGAAATAAAGTAGATTTACCAGTAACAGGAGATGAAGTCTTTGTTAAAGTACTTTCACGAAGTAAAACCTCTCACTTCAAAAGCTAAAATCATTGCAGATGTTAAGTCAAGAGGTTACAGTTGCAATCTGGTGGGGATTTGGTTAATGATAGCTAAGAATTTACATCTATGTCTGACTTAAGAGTTATTTTTTCCCACCTTGAGTTTTGATTTTAGGTAAATCCTATCCACAATGCCATCCTGTTTCAGCAAAATTTCAATTACTTTGGTATCTAGGTTAGCCTAATAGTAATAGTAATTTGCTGCCCATAATAAGCAGCAAAATTGTTATTATTGCTACCTTGAATTGAAAGTAGTTTATGCTGATCTAAGGAGTAGAGATATTTCCAAAAATAATTTGAAAAAGTGCTTCAAATTTGTAGAATCACTTTTTTGAACCAGAATTTGTGATTTTTTTTGACATAGGAAACTAAGAAAGAAATTTTCTTTATCAATTTTCTGATCAGGTAATTTTATTTTACCTGAATTATTAGACTTAATCTTAACTCTAATTTCTAATTTCTCTCCTTTGCTGTCTTTGAAAAGAGAATAAGCTGGGAGAAACACAGAGAGTTGGTGACAGAGACACAAAGATAAAGACAGAAACAGGGATAGAAACACAGAGAGAGAAGACAAATGTTCTCCTCAAAAAAAAATCCTACAATGGAAAAAAAAATCAGAGAGTATAATGCATTTGGAATAATTGTTGTCAATTATTACTATACACAGTTGTACATCATATAATGCACTTACTACGCACAAATAAAAACCTGGCATCTCTTGACTCAGTATTCAAATAATTTATGTTACCTATTTAGTGGTGTGTAATTATTACGTGGTCCTTTATTATCATTAATAAGATTATGCCAATTAGTAGAAAACATGTCTGCTGAGAAATGAAAAGATATCGTAAAATTAGAAGAACACTGCTGTTTTGTAGCCAGAAAAACTGCTTGTAGTATTATGGCTGTAGATTCAAAAACATATAACCTTTTGAGATTTTAGAAGCTGGTTCATCATCTTGTAGAAAGTATTAATGAGAGGTCTTAATAGTTCATATTTTCTGAAACCAAGTCATCTATGGCTATTGGCACTGAGAAATGAGATGGCCATTTCACTTTCCAATCTGGATTATCCAATTTTATGTAATAATTAGGATTTTAATCCAAAAGCAGGATACCATGTGAATTAACAAAATATGAACAAAATTTAGTAGGAAGACACTCAAACTGTGCCTGTACCATGATTTAGAAGAAAATAGATTTTACCTTTTTTGTAGCAAGCAAAATTTAGAATGGTTCATTTAAAACAATCCCGTAAAATGTAATATTCTTTATCCAACTCTTAAATTATGACTTTAGAAAAGATGATAAAAATAAATAAGAATTGTCTGAGTTATATACACAGAAATCTTAGTATTCCTCATCAGCAGAATTTAAAATAAGGATTAAAAAACAACAATCCCCAACATCAAAGCAAATATACAGAGCTTGAAAGATCCGATGACCACTCTTTGCAGTACCAGGCAAAGCATACTAATATTAGACATGATCATTTATTATTAACAAAGGATTTACGAAAAATTCTTTGACTGCCTTCCAGGAGATACCAGGCAATTTTCTTAAAGCTTTTCTATATATGAGGAATGGGAAAGAGACAGAATCAGTGAGGCAAACACAAACAGAAATAAACACAGAGAAGTAGAAACAGAGATAAATAGAGAGACGGATAAGAATGACAGAGACAGAAGTATAAAGAAAGAAGGAGGGGGAAGAGATGGAAGGGAAGAAAAGAAAGAAACTGGGAAGAAGGGAAGAAAAAAGGAAAGACAAAAACCTCTTCATTATGAATCCAACTATTCTGGAGAGCAATATCGACTCTCAAACTATGCATACCCTTTGACCTAGCAATGTTACTACTGGGCTTATATCCCAAAGATATCTTAAAGGAGGAAAAGGGACCCACATGTGCAAAAATGTGGCAGCCCTGTTTGTAGTGCTAGAAACTGGAACCTGAATGGATGTCCATTAATTGGAGAATAGTTGAATAAGTTATATGTTATATAAATTATATGAGGTATATGAATGTTATGGAATAGTATTGTTCTGTAAGAAATGACCAACAGGATGATTTCAGAAAGGTCTGGAGAGACTTCCATGCATTGATGCTGAGTGAAATGAGCAGAACCAAAAGATCATTGTACATGGCAATAGCAAGCCTGTAAGATGATCAATTCTGATGGACGTGGTTTTCTTCAACAATGAATTGATTCAAACCAGTTCCAGTTGTTCAGTAATAAAGAGAGCTATCTACACCTAGGGAGAGGACTGTAGTGCAGACCACAACATAGCATTTATACTCTTTCTGTTCTTATTTGCTTGCATTTTTATTTTCCTTCTCAGGTGTTTTTTTTTTTTTTTTTTTTTTAATTTCTAGATCCATTTTTTTTTTTTTTTTGTGCACCAAGATAACTGTATGGATATATATATACATATATTGGATTTAACAAATATTTTAATATGTATTGAACTACCTGCCATTTAGGGGAAGGGGTGGGGGAAAAGAGGGGAAAATTTGAAACAAAAGGTTTTGCAAGGATCAGTGTTGAAAAATTACCCATGCATATGTTTTCTAAATAAAAAGCTTTAATAGTAATTAAAAATCCTCTTCATCCAATTGGATAATGACTTAGGAACTTTTTTTTTTCCAATGGTCAACTTAATTCGAGAAACATTTCCTGAATATTGCCCATTTTGCCTATTACTTTGCTAACTAATATGGGATTGTTGAAGATGAATATAAAAAGAGCTAAATATAATTTTTAACAATCATTCGCTTAAAAGGTTAGATCATATAATCTCTAAAATATCTTGGAACTTTAAATCAAATGTTTATTTTACTCCTCTCCACTGAGATTTTACATTCTAAATAAGAAGACAAAGTCAAAGAGATGAAGCAATTAAAGAATAAAATAAAATTTAAAATTATGATATGTGAAATTAGATTCACAATTTCTAAGACTTGCAATGATGCATTTTACATATGGTCAAAAAAGGGAAAAGTCAGCTCTGACTGGAGTTATTCTAAGACATTTGTGGAGGTGATTTTTTTTTTTTTCCTGAGGCAGTTAGGATTAAATGACTTGCCCAGAGTCAAAAAGCTAGGAAGTATTAAGTGCCTGGGGCCTTATTGATTTCAGGACTGGTGCTGTATCTGCTATGCCATCTAGCTGACTCTGGAGGTGATTTTTAAAAGAAGGCTTTAAAGTGGGAGAATTTGGTTAAGTGATAGAGATAAGGAAGCACATTTTAAATAAGAAGAATAGTATGAGGAAACATACAGTTAAAAATAATCATAATGATGATGCAGGTAAGCTCTGTAAAAAACTGCAATCTGTAAAATTAAATCTCTGAAAGTCTGTTCCCTTTGATTCCTGGCCTCCCAGACTCTAGAGAGTCTATGAGACAGAACATATCCTCCAGTCTGGGCCTTTTTAAGATAAATCACTCCCCTCCTCCCCCATTGATAGCTGGCTCCCCATTCAAATTCTATCACTGATATTGAGTGACTGAAACTTCAAGATGAGTATCTAGGCCTGGGATGGGTATTGGCTTTCTTTTTAACTTGAAGCTTGAGCCTCAGATTTCTATAAAAGATATTTCTAAATTCCTGATCCTTACAGAAGACTGGAATAAGGCATAACTGCCTGCCAGGACTCTTGTAAGCTGTGAAGACATTATCTTCTCAGCGGAAAAATCTTTTGTTATTTTTTTGCCACTGAGGAGTCAGTCTCCTAGCAAAGCTCACATCTCATCCTACTTTAAACTTCCCTTTTTGCCACTTAAACCCTGAATTTTTTCACAAAGGACCTGCACTGACCAGAAGGGGATTCTCACAATTCTTCAAACTGCTACTAACCTCATCAATGACATACTGTATATTTTCCATTTTAGATTAAGCAGATGATAATGATGATGATAATGGAAATAAACTAGAGGCATTTGAAGTTGTGTATTTAAATTAATGATTTATTGTGACTGGTGCTGAATGACAGAATCAAGCATTTATATTTCAGACAATTTAGACCTGAATTATACTTCATTTATGGGGATAAAAAAATGATGTACAGAAGTATTTTCCCATATACACTTTAATACAAATAAACAGCAAAACTGACACTAAAACCCAAGTTTACTTTTACTTCACACCCATTATTCTCTCTTCCACACATGACAAGTAATTGAGAGTCATCCTTTTAGATTTATAAAGAATAGACAGACATTCTGTAACTCTAAGAAGATCAATCTAGTGCCACTCTATTGAATGAAGAAGTTGCATGGTACAATAGATACAGGAGTAGATTTGGAATCAGGAGGGTCAGGCTTTAAATATCTCCTTAAGCATTCAATACAAATGTTAATATGTGTAAGCACTTAGCCTTTTTGTGCCTTAGTGTCCTCAGGTGAAAAATAAGGGAGGGTAGACCTGATGGCCTCTAAGATCCTGTCTTTCTAAATTTATGATTCTATGATATTGTAGATTATCCAACTACTTCTGTGACCTTGGGAAGTAAAATTAATCTCTTTGAGCTGCAAAATCTTCTGTAATGATATATATATATATATTTTTTTTTTTTTCCTCAAGGACATGTTGTAAGGATGAAAGAGGCTATGAGATGTCAGTTATACTGAAAAGAATTAAAAGCACTATGCAAATGTCAAATAGCTAGCATATCTCTTCCAAATTGGAAAGTTAGGAAATACTGGACTCTAAAAATGACAAAGAAGATATAAATATTAAAGTTTTTCTTCCTGTGTTTGTTTTATAAATTATGATACAGAAAATTAAGATTTTAAAAGTTTGAAAAGAACTCAAGGTTTAGAATCTGCTTGACTTAAAATTTGATTTTAATTGAAAAGGAGGTATTTCTTCAAAGTCAGAATCTTAACTTAGAAATTGGATCTACAACCAGGAATTAAAGTGACTATAAAAGCCAGATCTTTTTTTATGAGATTGAAATTCCTTACTTTTTAAATCCCTCTTGTCTTTTCTCTCCCTCCTTCTCTCCTCCAAATACTAATCAGAATAAAGGAATCAGGAAAAATACTAAGAGTAACTGGCTAAATATTGGGGTGACTTCAGATCTTTCAGAGAGGAATGAATACCAAGAAACTAAAAAGTTGCATATCATTTGGGAAATGTCTGAACAAACTATGTTAAATAAATGCAATACAATATTATTGTGCTATGTAAAATGAGAAAAGGGAATCATATCAGTAAAAAGTGTAAAGCCTTGCATAAAATGATGAAAAGTGAAGTGAGCAGGATAAGGACAACAATTTTTAGTATTTTAAAACATTGAAAGATTTAAAAACTCTGATCAGTGTCATGGCCAAACATTAATTTTGTAGTATTTATAATGAAGAGTAATGCCTATATCTGACAGAGAAATAACGGATTCAGGATGCAAAATGAAACATATGTTTTTGTTTAATATGAGAATTTGTTTTGCTTGGAAATGCACATTAGTTATAAATGTTGTGTTATTATTTCCCCTCCTTGGGGAAATAAGGAGAGAAAGAAAATAAAAGATTGTTAATTAGAAACAAAACAAACAAACACCATCACCACCAACAAAAACAAAAATAACAAAAAGTCAGTTCACTCAATTCAGGAAACATTCCTGAGAAGATGAATGGAAGACACATGGCACTAGAGGAAAGGAAGTTTTAAGAGCTGGGAAGGCAGCAATGCAGTAGAAACAACTACATTAAAGAAAGAGTCTGAAAACTACATGCCATTTGTAAAGGTAACCTTGAATTTTGGTCTTCCATAATTCTGTTTTCATTCTGACTTACTCAAGGAACTAATTTGTACACTACAAAGTAATCAAAAGTTAATTCTAAAGAAGTTAAAATGCAAAAAATATATATATATATTAGAATTTCAACTTTATGGTACTTTATTATCTGGAAACACTAAAACTTGTTGCAAATAATCAGTCAGGGGACTTCCAATTCCCTAGATTTAACTCAGATAAACATTCCTCCTAGTGTTTATCATAAACCTTGCTGCCAATAAATTCATTCTCCCAATTCAGTTTCTAAAATGTCTATTGTATACAAAGCAAAGTACTCTCCAAGAGATCTGAGCACATTTTAAACATTCAAAAAAGATATAAGGCTTCCATTTTAATTATGGAATTGCAGTAATGAGAATGAACTATTTAGTCTATTTTCAGACATAGAAAGTAATATTAGAAGGAGAAAAAAATACTTTCATAAAAAAATGTTCTTTTTTTAAAATTAACCTGGAATAAAACACAGAATTTAAGAGTGAGAAAGATAAATATAAAATAGAATCAGAGTGAAATAAGACATACTTTTGTGCTTTCTGACCTAATAAATGGTTTCTAACTCATTTCTATTCAACTTATTAAATTTTTCTTGTGCTATTTTTCTTGACACAAGAGGGAAGAGAACAGCTTTTCACTGATCTGAGTAAGATAGAGTTCCACTCTGATCCTGATGCCACAGACTTTAAACCACTAAATTGCCAAGTTGTCCTGAGCTGAAAAATTATGTCACGTCATCTTTTTTTGTAAATTTAGATGATTTAGAATTTGTTTGGTTCTACCATTGTTAATTAGCTTCTTGATGGATAAGAAAGTCCTTTCCCTTTTTCAGATTTTATCTGATTTGTGGAGTATATTATTGTCTTTACATTGTGCTAATTTACATGGCTCTTAGGATTACAAATTTTCTCTCATTAAGTCAGATTCCTATATATGCATAGTCTTTACCTATCTTGATTCCACATCATTTTATTGATATGTGCTGAGATATTATAAATTATAATTATCACTGTCTCTGAGTAGTTATCAATTAATTAATCATTAAACATTTATTAAACTCCTATTCTGTGACAGGCACTGTACTAAGAACTCTGGATATAAAATGGTAAAAGACAGTCTCTACTTTCAAGGGACTTCTTTCATATAGTTTACTTCCACTACACATACATAAATTTAACATAGTACATTTTGATTTTTTTTTCTTTTTGCTATGAAGAACTATATGGAGGAAACTGAGGACACAGTTTCCAATTCATATACAAATTCATTTATTATACAAGTTAGATGATCAGTAGATCTATTGATGATTCAGAAGTCAGGAAATCTTGAATTCAAAACTGACCTCAGATACTAACTAAATGTTTGCTTTAGGTAAATCATTAAACTTCTTTTATTGCTTCAATTTCCTCCACAGTGAATGGAAATAATAATACCTCAATAATTGACTCCAGTGCTGTTGGGAGTAACAAATATGATAATTTTGTAAGGCATTTACCACAGTGTCTGACATCTAGAAGGAACTTAATAAAACCATATTGCCCCATAGCTTCCTATGTTTTTCTCTAAACTTTTAAAGCTTCACTATATTCAACTTCAAAATTAAATCTTGAATTCTATAAACTAAAATTATTTTGATATTTCCATTTATTTATCATTTTATGGATTTTTATTCTTATTTATTTGAATATTGATGTTACTGAACTAATTTTTAACATTATTTTTAAAACTTATTTTTTTCCTAGAAATAGCAATGATTCTTCTAGAATGGTAAAAATGCATAGAAACTTGAAAACTGCAATACTATTTATTTCTGTATAAGTTCCTTTGACTAAAACAAAACAATTAAATTGGACTTTAGGAAATGCTGATCATTTAGTTTTTATGACCTTTTCTTCACATCATGTATGGAAGTCAAGAAAAAATAGTGAATGTGTAATGAGATCTGGCATGTTATGACATTTAATATCTAAATGGAGAAAAATATTTTAAAATTGATTTTAATTAAAAGTAAAATGTAGCTGTCATTAAGGTTTTTGTTTTTGTTTTTGTTTTACCTTAAGCACTTCTGGTTTCAGAATTAATAATAAAGGCCTATTTCTGGGGAGGGGGAAGAAACAAACTTCTACTACTTTTTAAAGTGTCCTCTTAGATTATCAATTCCAAGAAAAGGAGAAAATGGAACAATGTTGCTATAAAAGATGAATGAGGTGTAAGGGAACTTCACTTAGAGACATCTATCTTGTAACGAAGGAAAGAAATCCAAAAAGAGGAAAGAAAAACACTGTGCTAGAATGAAAGGGAACTGGCTTTTAGGCTGTCCTTCAGTCCATTGCTAGCTCTGCAAAATTAATGATCCATATTGTTATAGCACTTAATCTATGTAGAGTGCTCTTCTTACAATAAACCTATGACATAGGTACAACAATAATTATCACCTCCACTTTAGAAATCTGGAAACAGGGGTCTTAGAGGGATCAATAAACTGGTCAACTAGTCAGTACATGACAGGCTGCAGTTAAATTTAGTTATTCATTGTCTCCAAGTCCAACACTTTTCCAACGAAGAGAATGCACAAAGAATTCAACTATGGCTTTGTATTTAAAGAAGAAAAATAAACACATAAACACATAATATATAATGTATTGGAAATGGTAAGGGAAGCTTCTTGAAGTACAAAGGAGGATCAAACAAAGCATAAGACCTTAAGTTTAGGCAAATAGGATGAGGATAATCAACTTCAGAGAAAAGGCAACATTATTTCATAACTAATTTCTCTACTAAGAAATATGACCTTTACACCATAAATGACAGAATAACCTTAACTAAAAGGAAATCTATGGCCAAGATAAATAAAAAAAATATTATAACAGTACCTAGATGCCCTCAATGAATTCAAGTCACTTGGTCAGATTGATAGATCTATGATAGATTTTGCAGATGGGATTCATTAGTCACTGTCAGTAATATTTGAAAGACAATAGAAAACACAAAAGAATTGTAAAAATGAGAATGAAAAATGTCCCAACAAGAAGGAAGAGGATGAGGAGAAGAGGATGAGGAAAGAAGAAGAAGAAGAAGGAGAAGAAAAGAAGACAAGAAGAAAAAGACAAGAAGAAGAGAAGACAAGAAGACAAGAAGAAGCAAGAAGAGATGAAGAGAAAAAGACAAGAAGAGAAGAAGAGAAGAAAGACAAGAAGAAGAGAAGAAGAAGAGAAAGAGAAGGAGGAGGAGGAGAAGAAGAAGGAGGAGGAGTAAGAGGGGGAGGAGGAGCAGGAGCAGGAGAAGTAAGAGGAGGGGGAGGAGGAGAGGGGAGGAGTGGGGGAAGAAGAGGGAAAGGAGGAGAGATGAATCAGAACTGAACAGAAGATCACAAACTATTGGGTAGGAAAGAGGAAAAGGACCTAGGAAAAAAATCTGAGATGGTAATTGAAAAAAAAAATAGAGATTAAAAAAACCAAACATGGCCTCATAAAGAACAGGTCATGCTAGTATAAACTCATGTAATTTTTGACAGGATTAATAATCTGATACATGAAGGGAATAGTATAAATATATTTCCTTAGATTTGGGGGAAATATTTAATCAAACATTGTTGATATTGTTCTGAAGAATGAAATGGTGAGAGATGCATGAAAATAATTCAATCAAATGGAACAGAACTGGTCTATTGCCCATACTCAAAGAGTAATTGTTGAGTTAACTGCCAGAATGACAAAAATCTCTAATATGGTTAATACCTTCTGTTTCTGTGCTATCTCTTTTGCTATTTAATACTTGCATTAATAACTTGAACAAATTGGTGCCCACAAATTGGAAGACAATAAATTGGGTAGGAATAATGAGCATAATGGGAAATAGCAATATATATATATATATACATATATGTATGTATATATGTATATAAAAAAGCTAGCTTTTTTTAAGGTTTGCAAAGTGGTGTAAACATAATCTTAAAAAATACAACCTTGTGAATTAACATATTATTATCTTATTGTGATAGATAAAGAAACAGAAGTTAACTGACTTACAGAGGGTCACATAGCTAAGAAGTATATGAGACAAAATTTAATAAAAGCTCAAAATATTATATCATGTAGTTTCCTTGTTCGACAGTGTCAGCATTCAGAAGTATCTTGATGGGCTAAAACATTAGAATGAGTTGATTATTTCTTTATGAAATTAAAAGGGGATAAACACAAATCATTTCCTTTAGGAATAAACATAATAAATAGAATAAAATAATGACATGAACACAGAAATAAAGTTCTTAAAGATTTTAAAATGGATATTTCTAGTATGATGTTCTTCTAAATAGCTAATGTAATCTTAGTTTTTTTTGGGAGGGAGGAACAGGAGCATACATTAAGAGATGGGGCATGACTTCTAGGAATAAGGATAGGATAATCTTGTACTTCATACTCTAAACCCAGCAGAACTCATTTGTTCAGTTCTGAATCTCATGATTTAAAGAAAACATTGATAAGCTAGAATGCATCCAGGAAAGAGTAAATAAGGATGCAGAAAAATTTAAGATCATACTATATGATGAATGAATGAAGGGGGAAAATATAGTTGGTAGCTTAGGAAGGTCTAGATATCTTTGTATATAGGTATATCAACATCTTCAAATATTTGATGGGATAGCATGTATAAGAGTAACAAGACTTTTTTTTTTTTCAGTTTACTCTAGACACTAGAATTAGGAGCAATGAATAAAAGCAATAACAACTGCAACAACAGAAAAAAAAAAAAACCTGATTAGGACCAAAGTTTGAGGGAAAACAAAAACAAACACTAAAAACAAAACTAATTTTCCCTGCTAGGTAATAAATTCTCCCCAATGGAAGTGTTCAAACAGAGTCTGGACTACTAAATTTTGGTTATGTTATTGTAGAGATTCATTACACTGGATAAGCTGGCCTGTGGCATCTCTTCTAACTATCAAATTCTGTTATTCTATTTCATAAGACTTGATAAATAATCTGAATATAAGGTAGTGCAGAGTATAATCACATTTAAAAAAACATCTTTGAAAGAAAAAATGAGTATATATAAAATATTTTTGCATTTGAAATATATATGAAAATAATTCAGAATGATGAAATACATAAAGTACCCTTCTCAAAAGAATTTTATGATAAAATGACTTAAAAATACTGCCATTTCTATAGGGTTATAGATTTATAGTTTGAAGGGTCACTTGAAATTATCTAGTCCATATGCTCAAAGGGCTATCAAACTGTGCATGCCCTTTAATCCAACAGTATCTCTACTGGAATTGTAAACCAAAGAGATTATTAAAAAGGGAAACAGACACACATGTCCAAAAATGTAGCACCCCTTTTTGTAGCGGCAAATCAGTGGATGTCAATCAGTAGGAGAATGGTTGAATAAATTATGGTATATGAATGTAATTGAAAATTATTGTTTTATAAGAAATGATCAACAGGATGATTTCAGAGAAGCAGGGAGAAATTTGCATGAATGAACGCTAAGTGGAGTAGAACCAAGAGAATATTGTACACTACAAACAACAAGATTATGGGATGATCAGCTGTAATGGGTATGGTTCTTTTCAACAATGAAGTGATTCACGCCAATTCCAATAGACTTGTGATGGAGAGAGACATCTGCATTTAGTATTCAAGTACTGAATGTGAATCACAACATAGTATTTTCACATTTTTTGCTGTTGTCCTTTGCTTGCTTTTTTTCTTTCTTATTTTTTCCTTGCTGATCAGATTTTTCTTATGCAGCATGATAAATGTGGAAATACATTTAGAATTGCATGTTCATCTCATATTGTATTGCTTGCTCCCTGGGAGAGGGGAAGGAAAGGAGAGAAGGAGAAACATTTGGAACACATTTGTTTTGCAGGAGTGCATGTTGAAAACTATCTTTGCATGTTTGAAAAATAAAAAAGTTAGTCCAAATTATTTATTTTGATATTTGCTATGTGTGTTCATTGTGGAACTGACATTTGATAGGAAGGCAGTCAAACATCAGATATTTAGCCTTTCATCTGGGGGTTGCAATATTTAACAATAATATTCCTATTTGTGTTTTTCCACAAAGCATCTCATTGAGGTGTTGATCCATAGATAATTTATATTCCTACTTTCTTTTTATGTTCTATCACTTCAGTACAATTTTTTTGGATTATTATATTATTGTGTCAAGACTCTTTTTTTTTTTTTTGTCACAACTGTTAGGTAGTCCAATATTTTTATTTTTTTTCAAACTGTTCTCCAGATCTGTCGGGTTTTTTTTGTTTTGGTAAGATGTTTCAGATTTTGTTTTATATATATATATATATATATATATATATATATATATTCTTTAGAATCTATTTTGTTATTTCTTGGTCTCATAGCTCTACTGACTGTCTCTTGTCCAATTCCAATTTTCAAAGGTTTATTTTCATTTTCAATACTCTGTATCTTCTTTTCTTATTGGTTAACTTTTTTTTCATAATCTTCTAGTTTTTCTTGGATGTTTTATTTATTTATTTGTTGATTTTAGTTTTTCTTAATGTTTCTAATTTGATTTTTAAATTCTTTTTTGAATTCTACAAATTCTCTCTGGGCAAGGAGCCATTTCACATTACTCCTTGGGTAAAAAAAAATTTTTTTTATTTCAGTGTCCTCCTCTGAGGAAGAACTCCAGTCTTCCCTTTTCCCATAGTAAGGTTCTATCATTGGGTTCTTTTTTCTAAGTCAGTTCTTTATTTTTTTTTATAAGAGGTATTAATTAAAGCATCTCTAATTCTGGACTGGGGGATAGTGCCTCTAGCTTCTTCTGACCTGGACCCTCAAATCAAGAGCTCCACCCTCCAGCAAGTTCCCTCAGCCAACAATGCCCCTGCTCCACTCACTCTGTGCCCACTGATTGTGCTGGTTCTATCTCACTAGTGCTGTGTCTCTGTAGCACAAGTGGGCCCAGTATTCTTAATCTGCCCAGATTCCCTCAATCTTTTCCGACTCACAACCTGACTCCTCATGCTTTCCCAAAGGTGAAAGTTTCTATAGTTGCTGTTAAGCCTCCAGCCAACCCCAGCTTTCCCCAGGGCTTCCCACTTGATGTTTCTGTGGAGCTAGTTTAGATATATATGTACTTTACATGAGTTAATCCCAAACCTGAAATCTTTATTCAGATCTACTTGAATTGTGTTTGAAGAACCCCTGTTCTGCTTCATCTTCATGATTTTTTACCAGTCTATGTTTGTCTTGAGGTACAAATTTCTTCTCTTTGTGAGGAAAATCTGGAGAGCTTAAAATTTACAAGTCTACTCTTCCATCTTCCCAGAATCCTGTCCTCAACCTCATACTTTTTAAAGATGATAAACCAGAAATGTGGTGAACTAAAATGATTGTTCAAAGCCATATAAATAGTAAACACTGTATTTAAGCTTTGAATCCATATTCTCTGATTTGAAAGGCAAGTTGCCTTTTGTTGTTTGATATTATTGTTTTTTCCCCCACTGTATCAGTTGGAAACTAATTGGACTTCAAATGATTACGTTTAAAATTTTCTGTCCTAAATTCATTATAGCTCCTTTGCTTCTATTCAATATGTCATCTTTGTATTTAACTTTGTTCTCTTGGGTCAAAATAAGTGTAATCCCCCCCCTTTTTTTCACATAATAATCCTTGAAATACATAAAAACAGCTATCTCGGGCCTTGTCTTCTCTCCCCCAGACTAAAACATTCTCTATCAATTACTCTCATTCCTTTCTTCATTCTACTCCCTTTTTGTTTCTCCATATTTTTGCTGAGCATTTCCTCTCTCTTTCCTCTTTCCTACGTTTCATTTATTACTTTACTGGTGAATGCCCAAATAACTAGATTAGACCTTCTGGAGGTAATGGTACATTGTGTTGCCTGATAGCCTACAATTGTTTTATTAAAAGTGTAATTTAACCTTTATAATTAGGTAATGTTAAAGAGTTTAGTAGCAAATAAAAATATACTGTAAGTATATGTGCTTCAGTTCTAAAAATAAAGCTAATGAAACAGCTTGGGTTCTATGTGTTTTTAGCTACCTTAACCATCTTCAGTCTGCTGGTCATAAAAGCAGACTGAAAAATCTTATAAATATTTAGAGTAGATTATGTCCAAATAGCAAGTTGGAGTTTAAAATCCTACTTTCTTAGGAAAATTCAATAAATTGGGGGAGGGGGGATAATAGCTAACATTTATAGAAGACTTACTCTGTGCCAAGTGCTGTGCTTTACAATTATTGTGTCACTTGATCCTCACAGCAGTGTGGGGAGAAAGATGCTATTATTATCTCCTTTTACAGATGAGGAAACTGGAACAAAGATTAAATAATCCATCCAGAGTCATAAATTAGTGAGTCTGACTTTGAATTCAGTCTTCCTGACTCCATGCCCTGCACTGTGCCACTAAGTTACCTGGTGTAAGAAGAATGAAGAAGAGGAATGTGATTTAGAGTAATAATAATAAAAAAAAAAAACAACTGCAACAATAAAAAAGGAAAAAAATGAATTAAAATGAGAGCCTCAGTGTCTGAATATCAGAAGTAGTACTAATGTACTACTTCTGATAGATCAAGTTATTTCTAGATCTCATTCCTCATAATTCAATAAATATTTTTTAAAGTATCTACAATGTGACAGGTACAATGATAGGTACAAGGGATACAAATAACACAAGCAACATAGGCTCAACTTGAAGAAGAGCACATTAATATGTATATGCATTAAAAATCATTGTTTCAAGTAGATGAAAGAATCATGGAATGTGTCTATTTTTGTAGATCCCAGATATCATAGTCATTCTGTGCTTTAGTTTGTATATATTTTTTCACAGGTTTATATCTTTTCATGCTTTCCCTTTTATTAAAATATCAGCTCCTTAAAGGCAGTGACTCTTATTTTATGTTTGTATACCTGACATTTAACATAGAGTTTTGCACATATTAGGTGTTTAGTAAGGGCATGTTTAATTAACAAATATAAATACATATTCTGTGACAGTTCTGATGTTAGATGCTGAAGATACAGATAGGAAAAAAGAATGAAAATAAATGAATATTAATAACACCTTTGAGCTATTCCTGGATGTTTCATCTATATTTTTCACAGAAAAAAACATGTCTATCTATTTATATATTCCATAAATTTATGCCAATGATAGATCATTATAAATTAAAATATGTATATAATATATACATACATATATTTATACATATATTTGTGTATATATGTAATATAAATATATATGCACATATGCATATGTGTATGTGTCTGTGAGCATATATATGTGTGTGTTTTATTGGACTGTAATTGGCTACCAATGAGTCCTAGGCCAAGACACATTTGGTCATCATTTGGCTTCTGAATGACTAAGATGGAATGTAAATAATAATCATTTCTCCTTTTGGGAGAAACCCTGAAAATCTTCCCCTCGCAGATTTATTCATTTTATATATATATATATATATATATATATATATATATATATATATATATATATATATTCTGAGAGAGTGTGTGTGAGAGAGAGAAAACGTGAGAGAGAGAGAGAGAGAGAGAAAGAGAGAGAGAGAGAGAGAGAGAGAGAGGTCAGAGAAGTAGGAGGAGGAGAACAACAAGACAGCAATAACCTGAAAACTTAGAGATGAGTATTGAGGATAAAGATGGGGCTAAATGATGTCAGAAGCTTCTAAAGTTAAGAAATTTTCAATTGAGAAAAAAAGAAAAATATTGGATTTCTTTATTAAAAGATCATTGCTAATATTGAGTAGAGAAATTCCAGTCATATGAAGAAGAAAACTGTTCCCAGATTACAAAAAGTATTTTATATGAATGTTATATGAACCCTTTCAGAAAATAAAATATTTGGGGTTTTAAAAGAATGTTCACTCACTCTTTTGTTATATTGTGCCTCCCTCATGACCTTCCCTCATCTCATCAACCTCTCCAAAAAACACAGTTAGAATATATAGTGGACCTCTAAAGCATACACGAGTAACCTTACTCTGCCCTGCTGACCACATACATTTATCTCCAGAGATGAAGGAGGCCAAATCATCAGAAATTAAGTACCTCTTTATTCTTGTTGCACATCCTTACTGTATTAAGGCAAACTTCCTTATGTCCAATGTTCAATGACTTGAAAATGTCCTTTCTTCCCACCAATGAATATGAAGTAAAAGAGTACTATTTTAGGGCCCTGTCTCCAATAACATTCTTAATAACTTTTCAAATGCCACAAAAATGAGGTATTACTAATACTCTGGGTATCAATTAGGATTCAAGACGATATTGACAAGCCAGAGAATTAAGCTAATCGAATATGATGAAATGACAAGTAACTAGATTCTATCATAGTGTTGAATCCAGAGTCATCAAGAACTGAGTTCAAGTCTTACCTTAGGCACTTGATAACTGTGTGATCCTGGGCAAGTCACTTAACCTATACCTCAGCTTCCTTGTTTATCAAGTGAAGATATGATACTTATCTTCCATCATCACTGTAAGAATAAATTGAAATAATAAATGTGAATTTAGCCATTGCAATCATAATATGATAGTATCATTAATTATCATATAATTATATATTATATAATTAATAATGACAAATGTAAACTCTTACAATTAGTGACAAAAGTTTAAGATAAAGATCAATATTTAGAAATAAATTTCTCTTTAAAAAGATATCTGCATTGAAATGGATTGTAGGCATAATATGTGTCAACAGAAAGATCTGCCAGTCGAAAAAATACTAATGTAAGATTTGTCTGCACTGAGAGAGATTTAGATTCCAGGAATAAGAAGAGGACAGTTCTACTGTACTTTGCCAACATCAGACTATTTCTGGAATATTATGCTGAGTTCTGAGTATTACATTTTAAAAAGAACATTTATAAGTTGGAGAGCTTCCAGATAAATACACCAGGTGAATGGGCTCATCTTCATCCTGAATTATTATTTTAAGGAACTTATTATATTTAGTCCAAAGAATAGAAGACTGAGAGGGAACATGATTAATATATTTTAATATTTCAGTGTTTATTGCATGGAAATAGGGATGAGACTTCAGAACAAACATTTAGAATTGGAGAGGACCTTATTTGAGTCCCATGACAATTGGAACATTTTATAAATAAGAAAACTTGAGACCTGAAAATCAGAGATTTGGCTAAAGACACACAGGAAGTAGGTTGCAGAGTTCAGATCTTTTTACTCAAAAATTCAGCAACTTGGGCCTAAAAAATGTTCTAATTGCTTGATTGTTGCTGTTGTTGTAATTGTTATCATCATTATCATCTTAATTCTAAAAAATTAGTATTAGAATTATTATTATTAAAAATAAAATTCTTTTTAAAAAATAGCATCATCTGTGCATATATAAAGATAAAAATAATCTGTGATTTGGGGAGCCTGTAGAACCATTATACCATACCCTTCTTATAATATATTCATCAATTACTTCTACATCCATTTGTATCCTAGAATAGTTCACATTTTCAAAATTATATTTCAGAGCCAAATGACAAAGTATTATAGAAAACTTCTCAGTTAAAAAAAATATCCCTCTATTCTGGTTCTTCTTCTTTATCACCAATTTCCAGGAAGTTATTAATGGCTTTAATCAAACTCACAATATATTTAACAATTTAGATGAAAGGGAGGACATGAGCTCTAAACTTTGGATTTATCCAAGTTTTGTCAGAGAAGATACAGTAACTAGTTCTCATCTGAATAAGATTCGCCAAGGTCTAGAAAGAGTGTGTCAGCCTCAATTAAAGAGTTTCAGTATCTTCCATGTTCACTTGTGTTTCAAATTCTGAGCATAGCTTTGACATATTAAAAGTGATCTTACAAAAAAAAAAAACACTAGATGAATTATCCTACTCAAACAATGGCAGGCTGCTCTAACCAGCCTACTGCTGACAGTGCTTAACTAAAGTCAACACAAAGATGATAAGGCTTACTGGTATTGTTTGTTGAAATATTAATACCAATTTCTGCAGTAAAAATGATAAATACTTTAATAAAGATAACTTGTTCCTTTCCAAAGTTTGCAGAACTCTTTATTTTATCCATGCTGGAGTATTCCTAGCAGACAGATTTAATCTCACAAAAGATATAGGTTACTAAAACATGGCTAATAACAATATCCCCAAAACTTTTAAAATAAGCAGCCAAAAGATGTTAGGAACAATTTAGATAGTTTTGATTCCCAAATATATTTTCCTAAAAATTGTTTTATCTGTTGTTAGGGGGATAAGAATTGCATGTAATTTATTTAAGATTCCATTTCACATATACTATTGCTGTATGTTTATTTGTGTATGGAACTGATTTGTTTTGTTTTATTGTTTTGCAAATACATGTGCACTTGTGAGGAGGGCCAGAATGTTACAGGAATGTCAGATGAAAGATCTAGGCAATAAACACTACATGATTGCAGAGACAGCTTACATTTGTACTATATGCAAGCTAATAAAAACAGTGATTGAGGGAGTCACTTCAGTTCTGTGATATTTTTATGTGACATGGCATTTCAAACTTATTCAATAGAGGATAACTTTCCTCATCCCTCCAATATATGATGTTCTTTTCAGTTTCACTCATTATTAAAGTAATCACATTTTGAGGGCAAAGAGCAGAGATAACAACTGTTACATTGCTATATCCGTACAAATTTCATAATCAAGTGATATTTTTAACAAAAATATAGGTCTACACTTTTTGATATAACAGAAAAATATAATTGCTTGGTTAATTTTTGTAATGTACAGGCTAGCTTTCTGGAGGTCCTTCAGACGGGCTTTGGTCTCAGTAGTATAGACACCACAATAATGGTCAAGCATAGTCTAGATTCTTTATTCCGGCCCAGTCTTGATCTTAGTGCAAGAGGCATGAGAGCCACCATGAGGCTGGTCAAAGATAGAATGTGTATCTTCAGTCTTTCTTAACCCTTATATACTTTATTGCAATTACATCATTACAGCATGTTGATTATATGTGAACTTAAAGAACCATTACATCACCTTACTAAGTACTCAGTATATATGTGAACTAGAAAACCATTATCTCATGACTTCCACTGAGTTAACACCTTGTTTCAAGTATACTTCTCCAGAGTTCCAGCCCTCTACAATTATGACTCTATAGTCTGTAAATTAGCTTTTCTTAAGCATCTAGATAGTACAGTGGAGAGAACTCTTGAATTGGAATCTGCCCAGAAGACCAGAATTCAATTTCCACCTCAGATACTTATTAGCTAATTGAACCTGGGCAAGTCATATAATTTAGTTTGCCTTAGTTTTTTTTTTTTTTTTCAACTTTAAAATAGAGATAATTATGGCATTTAACTAACAAGGCTATGAGAAACAAATGACATGATATTTATAAAGCTTTTGGAAGATATTAAAGATAGCTTTCTAAACTTTGACACTTGTACATATTTCCTTCTGACCTACTTCCTTTTATTTCTTTAACATTAAAAAACAATGGATTTAATAGCTAGCTTTTCCTTTCCACTTTTTTCTCTTTTCACCTTTACTTTCTTCCTTTCCCTATTTCCTATGTTTCCATCAATTCCTCCTCTCTTCCCCACCATTTCCCGCCATATAGAAAAAAAAAATCCCTTATCAAAAATATGCATATTTAGTCATAGTTAATTCACACGTTGGTCTTATACAAAGAGATATTTCATATGTGCACCTAGATGCTATTAGCTGTCTATCAGGAAGTAGACAATATGTTTCACCACCAGTGATTGGGAATCATGGTTGTCTTATTGATTCTTCTTAATTCACTCTGTTTCTGTTCATATAAGTTTTTCTTATTTTCAACTTTAGAATTCTCTCTTGAATTTTATTACACATAAGAACAAAATTGTAAGATTTATTGAATACATATCTATATGTATGCATTGATAAATGCATAATAAAGCCATATTTGCATTTGTATATAAAGTGCAAATCCTGAATTAAAGGCACAGAACACTGGAAAACAATATGATAGAACAAAGTTTTATGTATTACTTTATTTTTGACTTCTTGGATTTATTACAACCAACAACTTATCTTCTTTATTTGCAGTGATCAAATATGACAGCGTTCAGAATTACATGTTATAGCAGCATCTTTGAGATAAACATATAAATGTTTGATTTTTTTTTCTGTTGATGTATGGCTTAATTTTCTATTTCCTAAAATGTATAGGGTTCTTATTATACTTTTATTCTGTTTATTACCATCCTTCTTCAGAATAAATACTTTTCTGGTTTCTAAAAAATAGTGGTATATTTATTCCCCACCAAATTCTTTCTCTGTACTAGACATTTCTCTGTTTCATATTTCTTTTTCATTTTAGTCTGATACTGAAATACCTTCCACTTGTTAACAAGCTATTTAAAGCCAGTTATTGACTATAAATGTTTAGAGAGGAATGTTACAAATTAAATACTCTCAATAGCACCTTGAAGCAGTTCATCAAGCCTTAATAATATTTAACCATAGATTAATGTTGAGTAGACTTTAAGAGAGTGAAAATATCATCTAGTCCACCCATGATTTATTTTTTAAATGAGGCAATTGAGGCTCAGCAATGCTTAAGTCAATTGCCAGTCACAACATATCAACTAGAAAAGCTGGGATTTGAACCTAAATTCTCTGATTCTAAATGCAGCAATATTTTCTCAGTTGTATGCTTGTGTTCCTATCCCATCCATAAATGAGATTTAACTTACATTTAATATGGGAACTTGAATATTACAAATTTACACTGTAATAGCTAGAGCAAAATATCTTAAATTGTACAGATTACCATGCAACTTGTTATTCTTGAAGACAATATCTATGATACCTTTAGCCTTCTCGAAGAAGAAACAAAATTCAAGTTAGCTTAAGCACTCAAAAGGTCAAAGAGAAAAAGTCACTTGTTCTAACATAAAATATATACAGAATGGTGCCCTATATTCACAAAAAGGATTAGATAGTAATAATTTTTTACTTGAGTATATAAATACTGGAATGAATAATCACTGAGATTTCTTTGGCATTTTGGTGGACTGTGATTTCATTACTGTGGACAATTTCTACATTAATGAAAATTTATCATTTTTCATTGTTTCTCATGCAGTGGGATTTTTTTTCATATTTTTGGAAGTAGTAAGATTAAATAATTTCTAAATATATTGTGATCTTTAATTAAGGATTAATATTTGTATATGTTTCATAAATTTTAGGTCACAGAAAATTTCATATGGTCTTCTGGGGTCCAAAGATGCAAGATCATCTGTACCATTTCAAATAACTTGATCAACACCACAGACATAACTATATACATATAAATTTGTAAATGCAAGAGAATTAGAAATCATGGAAAAGATTTAGAGATTATCCAGTTGAATCTTTTAAGTCTGAGGGAGAGAATCAAGACTTTAAGAGGCCAAATGATTAGTACAGGTAAGTCAAATAAAGAATGAATGATAAAAATCAGATATATCAGTGATCCAGTCCTGTACTCTTTCTATTATCCATACTACTTCTTCTAGCACATGAAATGTTTAGATATTAAAGGACTGTTATAACTTGTTCTAAAATCAGAGTGAGAAACTGAGGAGAAACTGTCTACTTTAAACTGAGGGATTAACTAATTTTATCTTGACTAATTGACTCAGTCAATCAATTTGATCTTACTAGAGAGACTAACCAAAGAGTATATTTTCCTCTGTTGCTTTTAATTTTCCTTCTACTCATATTCATGAAAGTTAATGAAATCTCTTCATTTTATATCTCTTCAGTATTATGACTGAGGTTCTTCTACCAATACAAGATTCATTCATTTAAAATAGACTGAGGTTATTTTAGGAGCTATGGACAAGAGATCATTCATAATTGCTTGACAAATGGCAGACATCTGATAATCATTTGCCATTAAATTGTTATAACTATTAAACCCATAAAATTCAAATAATTAAATCAGAATGTTTTACAAATTTATATTCATTCATTAATGTATTAAAGAATTAAACTGATATAATCACCAAAAAAAACTTGTAATGAATTTGTCAAATATAGGTAATTATAATTTAAAATATGTCTGTTTTTGAGAGTATATTTTATTTCACTGAAAATTAAATTTTTCACTGCTGGCATGCAATATTTTTTAAGTAGGTCTATTTTTGCCTTTTTTTTTTGTAAGTACTCAGAAAGATTTATTGTTTGAGCAGAATGGTGATATTTCCCTAGAACTTTTAAGACAGAACTCACATTACAGAAGGTTCTGGTCTGATGGGAAATTATTGTCTCTTTAAGAGAGTGTTATTTCAGGTAACTGGACATGGGATATTTTTCCTGCGCTGGCAGGAAGTGTGCGAATATGTATATATGAATATGTATGTGTGTATATGCTCAGAGATCTAATACTCTGTTCTTTCTATCTACCATTATTGACTTCAGAATTCTATTTAGGAGATCTGGATCAGGATTCACCTTTTTCCTCTGATGTAAATGTATTCATCTGTGATTAAATCAATTCATCCTCAACTTTTTTTTTTTTTTTGGCTATAAAATGAAATACTTCTGGAAACCAAGCAATTCTTATTCACTATGGTATTAGAGTGATGAGCAATTATAATTGAGTGGAGCAAGTAAATATAAGAATTATATAGAGTATTTGTGTTGAATATAGAATGGGGTTTGAAGAGGAAGGAAGAGAAAACAAGGGTACAACTAAATAATCTTCAGTATAACATTTAAATTCTTCCTCCCACATTTCAAATTAACTCTTGCTTCTTTTTTTTTTTTTTTTTTTTTTTTTTTTTTTTTTTTTTTTTTTTTTTTTTTTTTTTTTTTTTTTTTTTTTTTTTTTGCTTCACACAAATTTCCATTGAATTTAAATTAGCCTGCTAAATATGCACTCCACATTACATTCTTTTTTACTGCACAATGCCTTACTCATAGCAGATGTTAGTCAAGGCTTCTTCAATTGACTTGCCTTGCCTCTGTGCCTTTGTATGTATAGTCCGGGTAACTAAAATTTTTTCTTTGCTTCACAGAAGCCCTGTTATTCTGTCTGGTGCAATTCAATGCATAGGCCCTTTCCTGATCTCTCAGGGGTTTAGTGTTCTCTTCTTCTAAAAATTACTTTACTTTATATTACACATATCTACTTTGAATTTAAACATTTATTGTAAATGCTATATGGATAAAATGTTAGACTCGAGGAAAAGATCTATTTCTTTTTCATTTATATTCCCATTGCCTAACACAGTATCTTGTTCATTATTTGTTCAAGTAAGTTATTTCAAATCAAACTGAATTGAATTGATTAGAAAATTCTTGTAAAGAGAGAATTTAGGAATACCTGCTTTGCCTGTTTCCACTTCACATTTTTTGCCAGTATTTTCTTGGACTATAGCCTTGAAACGAGGAAGAAAATCTTCAGAGATCCTCAGCATGTTGCTTACTACATAATGATTTAGATCATGGATCAGGGAGGAGTATGATAACAGTTCTAGTGGTAGTTAGGAAGGGAAGCAAATATTTAGACTACTTACTATCAATATGTAGGGTTTGTAGTGAAGCCAAAGTCTCTTAGTAAATCATTGCCTTAAATAATTTTTAAGGAATGATTAAATTACAATTTTGGCAGTAGACATGCTCATATACAACATCAAAGTGACATCAACATCAATGAACTAATGAGTCAGAAAGAAGCACAAACTTACCTCACATTCCTTATACCTTTGGTGATAGAGAAAAGATTACAAAACAGATGTTATGCATTACTATGCTTCATAAAAGTGTGATCTAATGGAACCTCCAGGTTTTTAACTATGAAAACAGCAGCAATTTATTTATCAACAAAGCAAAGAGTGGGCAGTAGCAAACAGCTGGTAAGCATTTTATGGCCAAGGAGCAACACTTTTATTCTCTAAACAATACTAACCCAATTTATTCTGAATATATTTATTTAGCAGAGGTACCTTTCATTGCATGTGCTAGGCAGCAACAGCATCCTGAGTCTGCAAGGGAAAAACTATCCTGTGAAATGTAAAGCCCAAATGTAATGTTGTGAGAAAGGAAGTGACATTAGAATGCTAGAGTTACACATGGTGAAAGAAATGGTCTCTAGTTCCTTGGTGATCTATAAAATCAAATGCAACAATAGATCAGAGTGAATCAAAGTTGCCTGAGCAGTCAAAGTACCAGTAACAAGTCATTACAAGCCCTATTGAAAGCCCCTTTGGAGCTATGAGTACGCCTTGGCCCAGATTGAAAAATTTTAAATAATTGATTTCAAGGGAGATGGGTGATCAGCTGTGCAGCAACTTTTTATATCAACTTCTTGCTGAGACTGGTATATTTTATATTGGAACATTGTAGAGGAATGTAACTGTTCTTTAAAAGATGAAGGCTGGAGTTTTTTGATATCTCACAAAACTGTAAGTGTGTAATATGTGTTTCATCAAATTCTAGGAAAGAAACTACATTAAAGACACTGAGCTCCTGAAGTTCTATTTCTTACATTTAACTTGTCCAGTTAAGTTGAAGGCAAATGATAATTTTAAAGAATTATAGAATTTAAAATTTCTTAAAGACATTTTTAAGGCTCATGTCATTCACTCTCACCTTTCATTTTGCACATAAGGAAAGTGAAACCTAAAGAGCATGAATGACTTGTTTAAGAAAACTCAGGAGGTCACTGTCAAAAGTCAAACTCACTTTCCCTGCCTCCTAATTCAGGATTCTTTATACTGTCTAATCACCAGTTTTAAATGTTGTTGAGTTGCTGTGGCTGGGCATCTGAAACATATGTTTAGTTTCTACTATTCAGATTTTTTTTACTTTTTATGATTTATTTTTTATTTGTATAGTACTCCATTTTAAATTTTTACAAAATGTTTTTTTTAATCAGTTGTCAATCAATATACATATATTGAGGGAGTGTCTACTACATGAAAAGCATTATGCTAGTGTAAGAGATATAGATACAAAAATGAAATAGTACTCTTGGAGGGGGAGGAAGAGAGGGCATGTGACATGTTTACAGCTTACAGATAGCTAAATAATATATACATTATTATACAAAGAATAAACAGGAAATAAAATAAACATTAGGATATTCAAAAAATATGTTAGGAATGATAACAATGGTAATATATCATTTATATAATATTTTAAGATTTTAAATATTTAAGAATTTAAATATTATCTCACTTTATCTTCAGCAATCCCAGGAAATAAGTCCTATTATTTTCCATTTTATAGATGAGAAAACTGAGGTAAGTGGAGGCTTAAATAATAATAGCTAATATTGTGCTTTAAGATTTACAAAGTATTTTACAACTAATAGTTCATTTTTTTTTTGCACACACTGACCCTTGAAGTTACATATGTTGGCCTATACTAATAATGAGGGGAATAATCTTGTGTGTGGGAGTTACATATGTTGACCTATACTAATAATGGGGGAATACATAAATATTCCTTTAAGGAATGTGATACCTGAATCTGAACTTTTAAGAGAAATAGAGACCTCAAGAGGTGAAAGTAAGGGGGGAAATTAAGATTATTATTGTTATGGAGTACAGCTGGCATGAAAGAGAGTAGATGGGAAATAATCTTGTGTCAGGGAGTAAAAGGCCAATATGACTAGAGAACAGACTATCCAAATTATATCATTTTTGAAAGAAAGTTTGGACTTAGGTTACACAGAGCATAAAATGTTAACAGATCCATATCTCTGCTTCCTCTCTTTTTGTTGTTGTTCTTTATTAAAAGTTTCTTTAGGGAAGGGAGACCCTGTTTGTTTGTTTTTGTTGTTGTTGTTGTTTATTTTGGACCATGTTCAAATTCATTGTCTTCAACCACAATGATAATATTACCTTTGATGGATTCAAAGTTCAATTGCTCTTCAGAACAAAGAAAAAAAAACACAATTTTCATATATCTACCAATATGATAAAACTCTATTGACTTAAGACAAGTAGGAGTATTGCTGACTTTGAACAATTCATAAACAAGTTTCAGAACCTAAGGATTTTCCCCCTCTTTTCTTTTCAACCCTTTTGTCTACTATTGTGCTTTGTACATATGATATGATATGATTAATATATGTTCTTTGAATTAGTTTGTACTGGAGTAGAGCAGAAACTATAGCAGTATATGCCAAAAAACAGTTATAGGAAAGAATTAAATGAAGGAATGAATGAATGAACATTTATCAAGTGCTTATGATGTCCCAAGTACTGTTCTAGGAATATAATATTCAAATGGAATTGGTCCTGTTCACAATAATTTGATTAGTTTGATATGAGAAGGGTAGCATGATTTAGTTGATAGTACCCTGACATCAGAATCAATTAGATATTTGTTTACATCTTAATTTAAATACTTACTAGTTATATGACCTTGAAAAAGCTATTCAACCCTTTTTTTTAAGTTTGTTATCTATAAAATGAGAAAGTTGTACTAACTGGACAATAAAGTCACTTATAGATCTAAATCTATGATAATTGTATTCACATTCTAATTGAGAGGGACAAAATATACATGTACATTCACCTAAAAGGTTAATTGAAATGTCCTGTGCTCTTCAATGTATATCTCTAGATCTGATGGCAGCATCCATCTGGAGGGCATAACAGTAGTGGTAACTTTTCATTTAACTGAGTTTGATTGACCATGTGCACTAAAACATTTCAACTTTAAAGCAAAGGGAGCTAGATGGCTGGATAATGACTTTTAAACATTGTTTTTAATTGAGGTGATAAAGAGAAAGGGTTGCTATTATGATTTGGTTTGTGTTTCCTGAATTGCATTAATAAGGTCAACTCTGTTCCAAAATCTATATTTAATTCTATTGATTCTTATTCTGATTTTACTAGACAATTGGGAGATCAGACTTTTAAAATTAATTTTGATAACAAAATATTATTAATAAATCAGAATATTATTCTACTAATTTATATTATAACAAAAACAACACTAAAAAAACAAGCTCACATAGAGATAGCTCTGAGGTTTATAAAGTGCTTTACTTTTGATTTTCACCACAACCTTATAAGGGAGGTACTGCATAGTACATAGTTGATAAACTACATAGTTGATAAAAACGAGCTAAAAATATTGTTATTTTTTACCTGGCCCTTTGAGGATAAAAGATACAGAAATATTATAAATATTGATAACAATTAACTTGGAATGAGGCAGATTAATTAAGAGAGGGGGAAAAAAAAAGGAAAGAACTTTTGAGGAAGAATTGCAGTTATAGTCAAATAATAAAACTAGAAAGTTGGAATCCTGAGAGATGGCTTGAAAATGAATTATGGGAGCCTTAAATTTAAATATGCCTCTGTAATGAATATCCCCACATTACGGTAAAAATCTTTTGGTAAGAGATTTGGGGGTTAGGGCAGAGAAATAATTTAAGTATTGTTGAATGGGGTGATATCTTTGTTCATCTTAGAGAAATAAGCTAAAATAAGTCTGGCATTGCCTTTGGGTACTGAATAGGATAATAAGTATATGACATTTCCAGATGGAATAACTAAATTGAGTCACGTGAGGAAAAACTCAAATTGTAGATATGTCTTTGAAGTTTCCTAGCTTTGCATTTCCTTATGATGTAGAATTCTCTAAAGGATGCAATAGAGAAGACATGAGCCCTGGGCTTAATATGCCCTAGGTAAGAGTAATATGATTGTTAGACTTTAAACTCTGACAGCTGGATCAGATGCCTAACACAGTGGTTCTCAAAAAGTAATTCTCTCTTTTGCTTATTTTGTCCCAACACAGATTTCAAAGCTTTAGGAAAAATTTCTAGTTTACAAAATATGATTCTTTCTTCTGTTAAATAATAATAATTAAATAATTACTAGATACAAAAAGTAAGCTATCAGAAAGTTTATCCCCTTCTCTTCATAGTCATTAGGGTTTTGTTCTATTTAAATTCACATGTGTTTAAATCAGAAAGACTAAGAAAAATCTCTCTGAATTTGGTTTTGGGGCTAAGGAACATTAAAACACTGTCATCAGCATTGCTCAGATTGCCATTCGTTTGCCTTTGATATCTATTCTTTTAGCAGTCTCTTGTAAAAAGGGATGAATTCCCATTGCTTTGATCATGTACTGAAGTTCATATCAATTCTTGTCCCCAGTTTTCACCATCATTTACACTCATACTTTTCTATTCTATCTGACCCTTTGCTTAATATTTATCCCTCAGAATTCAGAAATTTCTAATTTTTAATACTGGTTGCTTACCCTGAAGTTATTCAGCATGGACTCTCCTTCACTTAATCCCCTTTCTTTTATTTATTTTTTAAAAATAATTATTTTTTTTATTGACAGAGCCCATGCCTGGGTAATTTTTTATAACATTATCCCTTGCACTCACTTCTGTTCCGACTTTTCCCCTCCCTCCCTCCACCCTCTCCCCTAGATGGCAAGCAGTCCTATACATGTTAAATATGTCACAGTATATCCTAGATAGGATATATGTGTGTAGAATCGAACAGCTCTCTTGTTGCACAGGAAGAATTGGATTCAGAAGATAAAAATAACCTGGGAAGAAAAAGGAAAATTCAAACAGTTTACATTCATTTCCCAGTGTTCTTTCTTTGGGTATAGCTGCTTCTGTCCATCATTGATCAATTGAAACTGAACTAGATCTTCTCTTTGTTGAAGAAATCCACTTCCATCAGAATATATCCTCATACAGTATTGTTGTAATGATCTCCTGGTTCTGCTCATTTCACTCAGGATCAGTTCATGTAAATCTCTCCAAGCCTCTCTGTATTCATCCTGCTGGTCATTTCTTACAGAACAATAATATTCCATAATATTCATATTCCACAATTTACCCAATCATTCTCCAATTGATGGACATCCATTCAGTTTCCAGTTTCTAGCCACTACAAACAGGGGTGCCACAAACATTTTGGCACATGCAGGTTCCTTTCCCTTTTTTAGTATCGCTTTGGGATATAAGTCCAGTAGTAACACTGCTGGATCAAAGAGTATGAACAGTTTGATAACTTTTTGGGCATAATTCCAGATTGCTCTCCAGAATGGCTGGATTCATTCACAATTCCACCAACAATGCATCAGTGTTCCAGTTTACCCACATCCCCTCCAACATTTGTCATTATTTTTTCCTGTCATCTTAGCCAATCTGACATATGTGTAATGGTATTTCAGAGTTGTCTTAATTTGCATTTCTCTGATTAATAATGACTTGGCACACTTTCATATGAGTGGAAATAGTTTCAATTTCATCATCTGAAAATTGTCTGTCCATATCCTTTGACCATTTATTAATTGGAGAATGGCTTAATTTCTTATAAATCAGAATTAATTCTCTATATATTTTTGAAATGAGGCATTTATCAGAAGCTTTAACTGTAAAAATGTTTTCCCAGTCTGATGCTTCCCTCTAATCTTGTTTGCATTAGTTTTGTTTGTACAAAGACTTTTAAATTTGATGGAATCTAAATTTTCTATTTTGTGATCAATAATGGTCTCTAGTTCATCTTTGGTCACAAATTTCTTCCTCCTCCACAAGTCTGAGAGATAAACTATCCTATGTTCCTCTAATTTATTTACAATCTTGTTTTTATGCCTAAATCATGGATCCATTTCGATCTTATCTTGGTATATGGTGTTAAGTGTGGGTCCATGCCTAATTTCTGCCATACTAATTTCCAGTTATCCCAGCAGTTCCTGTCAAATAATGAATTCTTATCCCAAAAGTTAGGATCTTTGGGTTTGTCAAACACCAGATTGTTAGAGTTGACTATTTTGTCTTGTGAACCTAACCTGTTCCACTGATCAACTAATCTATTTCTTAACCAATATCAAATGAGTTTGGTGACTGCTAATTTATAATATAGTTTTAGATCAGGTAAAGCTAGGCCACCTTCATTTGATTTTTTTTTTTCATTAATTCCCTTGAGAATCTCAACCTTTTGTTCTTCCATATGAATTTTGTTGTTATTTTTCTACATCATTAAAATATTTTCTTGGGAGTCTGATTGGTATAGCACTAAATAAATAGATTAGTTTAGGGAGTATTGTCATCTTTATTATATTTGCTAATTCTATCCAAGAGCACTTAATATTTTTCCAATTATTTAAATCTGACTTTATTTGTATGGAAACTTTTTTGTAATTTTGCTCATATAATTCCTGACTTTCCTTTGGTAGATAGATTCTCAAATATTTTATGCTATTGATAGTTATTTTGAATGGAATTTCTCTTTGTAACTCTTGCTGTTGGATTTTGTTGGTGATGTATAAAAATGTTGAGAATTTATTTGGGTTTATTTTGTATCCTGCAACTTTCCAATAGCTTTTTAGTAGAATCTCTTCAGTGTTCTAAGTATACCATCATATCATCTGCAAAGAGTGATAGTTTGGTTTCTTCATTACCTTCTCATCCCCTTTCTTTTAAAAGGAGACAATAAGAGAATTTGAAAAAATATAATAAAAATTCAAAAGCTTTTCTGCTATAGTTATTGTACATATGGGACAATTTAATCTCAAAGATTAAGTGATTTCCCCATACTCAAATAGTTGTTTTATATATAAGGGGTGATAATATAATTATTTTTATAGCAGTAAACATATATTTGATAAGCTTCTTGAGGGCAGTTACTGTCTTTTGCCTTTTTTAATAACACTAGTTTAGCATAGTGCCTAACTAACACACAGTAGGAATTTAATTTTTATTTACTGAATAATTGATTGTTTTAAGGTTTGTAAAACCAATTAAAATATTATCTTCCGTAGTCCTCAAGAAAAAAATAATGTAAGTATTATTATCTTCATTTTATAGATGAAGAAAATGAGGCTGACATATTTCAAGATATTTGCCCAGGATCATAAAATTAAGTTAGCAAATAAGGCAAGATTTGAATTCAAGTCTTTCTGTCTCCAAATCCAAGATGTCACTTATTGTCAGAAGAGCAATTCCATATTCTTTTCCTAAAATTTTGAAGTCACGTCAATAATAGTTGAATTCTTAAGATAGAATAGTGTCAGAACACAAGGAAAATTAGATGGCCTTAAGGCACTCTCTTCTCTTAATTTATATCAATACTTCTAATGATAAAAGATTTCATCTGAATGAGTAATTCCTTCTACCTTTCCTAAAAGCCACCTCTTCCTTCATTTGTAATTAATATACTTGAGTTATAGTGAGGTAAAATGTTCTTTATCTGGTGTTCAGCCACTAAGTCTTCAGCCTTTCCAAACTTAATTAAATTTGTCTTCAGAAATCACTCACTAGATCAATATATGAAGCCTTCCAAACATCTTAACACTTTCCCTCCATTGATAAAATAATAGAGAATCCTAAATTATTACCAGGTTATGGAGAGATCTCAAAATTAGATTTTGTAAAACTTAAATTTTAATGAAGGCTCCTATACTCAGGGCATGTGAAGATTGACAAATTCTTGCCATTTGATTTACATTTATATTTCATTTTTAACTCTATAACCAACATATTATTATAAAATTGTCTCATTAGTGATATCTTCAAAACAATAGCAATTTTACATCAATTACTTCTTAAAAGTCTATGCCTTCATTTATAGAGATTTACCCAAGTCCAGTTGTTGAAATCTCAGATGTATGATATAGCTAGAAAAACCCTGAATTTTCAGCCAGAGAATCAAGGTGTGAATTCCGGCTTGCAAACCCCATGTGAATTTAGGCTATTCCATTAGTTTCTCCAAACTTGTTTTCTCATTTATGTTAGAAATAAGCTGAATATTACTTTTATATTACTGTAGATATATAAGCCCTATTTTACCAGCAACATTTTAATAATCCGTATCTCAGAATGAGTTATTTCTGTAGACACTAAATGTCAAAAATTTTACACTGGTTAATATAACCAGTTCAAAAAAACATGTTTTTACCCAATGTTGGGAATCCTGTTTGTAACCTATGGCCTTTTTATTAAATATACTTAGAAGCTCAGTTTAGATGATTTATTTTTTATCACATCCAATTCCATTTCTCCATGCCATAAACTCCCATCTCCACATCCATAAACATCTACATCTAAAGACTTTTGATTTCAGGTTAGAAACATAGGAACATGGAATAGACTTCATCATTCATGCTTCTTGATCTCACTTTGCAAGAATATTTTTTTTTTCAGTTGTTTTTCAGTAAAACAAAACAAAACAAAACAACAAAACTATTTGGGTTTTGGACTTCGGGCCAAAGCAGAGAGGAGGCACATAGCTATGTAAGCTCTGCATTTTCTCTCAGAATCCATCTTATTACAAGCCTCTGAATTAATGCCTGACTGAAAAAAAAAACCCACAAATAGTTACCAAGAGAAGCCATCCTTGAGATTCGCCAGGAAAGGTCTGTTTTTGTTCGAGGGCGGGATGGTTTTAGATCGGGCACAGGTTGAGGGCAGCGGCAGCGGGAGCTCGGGAGGCAGCTCCACAGCTGAGGAGACCTGAGGGGGGTGAGGTGTGATCTCGGTGGTCTCTGTGGGGAGAGCTTTGCTACAGGATTGAATACTTTGCCCTGCAGCAAGTCAGTAGCCCAGCAGAGAAGCTAAAAACACTGGGGGGGGGTGAAGAATACAACCCCACACAGGTGGAGTTCCTTGGGACCTGGCCACTCCTCCCCCACAGCATCTCAGCACACTCTCAAAGTTTCAGAGCCCAGGCACAATACAGTCCTGCTAGTGCCTCCCTGCTGCCCCCACAGTCTGTAGAGGAAGCTCCTAAACACCACCCAGCCCCTTCCCCAAAAAAGCAGATTCCATTTGGGTTTTTTTTTTCCTTTTTTTTTTTTTCTTTGCTAGTTTCTCTCTGATTCTTCTCTGACAAAATGAGCAAAAAGTTGAAAAGGACCTTAACAACTGACAACTTTTATATGGACAGAGAGCCTACTCTAAACCCTGAGGAGACTAAAAACAGACTGTCTCCAGGTGAATCCCCACAGGAGGAGATCATCTGTTCCTCAGCACAGATGAATCTCATAAAAGAAGTTAAAAAGGCTCTCACAAGAGAGCTAGAAGAAAAATGGGAAAATGAGAGGGAGGCTTGGCAAGAGAGTCTGGAGAAGTCATCTCACTCATTTAAAGACAGAGTGGATAAAGAAATCAAGTCCTTGAAAAATAGGATTAGTGAACTGGAAACAGAAAATAGCTTGCTAAAGAATAAAATTGGTGAAATGGAAAAACATTCCATAGAACAAATTGGATGATTAGAAAAATATGTTAAAAAAGTGAGTGAGGAAAACACTTCATTGAAAATCAGAATAGAACAAATGGAATTGAATGACTCAAGGAGACAACAAGAATCAGTCAAGCAAAACCAAAAAAATCAAACAATGGAGAAAAATGTGAAATACCTTCTGGGGAAAACAACAGACATGGAAAATAGGTCTAGGAGAGACAATCTGAGAATTATTGGACTCCCAGAAAAATAAAATGAAAAAAAGAGCCTGGACACTATTTTCCAGGAAATTGTCAAAGAGAACTGCCCAGGAGTCATAGAAACAGAGGGTAAAATAGACATAGAAAGGATTCATCGATCACCCACTGAAAGGGATCCTAAAATCAAAACACCAAGAAATATAGTGGCCTAATGTCAGAACCCTCAAACGAAGGAAAAAATACTCCAAGCGGCTAGAAAAACCCAATTCAAAGATAGAGGAGCCACAATAAGGATCACCCAAGATCTAGCAGCATCCACATTAAAAAATCGAAGGTCCTGGAATATGATATTCCGAAAGGCTAAGGAACTTGGTGTGCAACCAAAAATAACTTACCCAGCCAGAATGAGCATCTTTTTTTCCAGGAAAAAAGATGGTCATTCAATGAAATAAGTGAATTTCACCTATTTTTGGTGAGAAAACCAGAACTTAACAAGAAGTTTGATCTGCAAATATAGAACTCAAGAAAAACCTAAAAAGGTAAAAAGAAATCTTGGGAACTATATTTCTGCTGTAAAGATGTATAAAAAATACATGTATATGTTGTTCTAGAAATTAGAGGTGGAAAGGACATTGTATCAGAAAAAGGGAAAGTGGGGGGTACTAACTCACAAAGAGGCAAAGGAAACCTATTATATCTGAGAGAAAGAATGGAGGGGCATGAATATAGTGGGTATTTTACTGCCATAAGAATTGACTTTAAGAGAAAAAAATTTAGACATATTCAATGTATGGTGAAACTTCTCCTATCTCATTGAAAAGTGAGAAGGGAAAAGTGAAAAGGGAAGGAATAGGCTAAGTAGAAGGGAATACAGAGACTGTGAGGGAAAGGAGTAAGATGGGGGAGGAACTCTAAGGTGGAGAGGAGGGATACTAAAAAGGGATGGCTGTGAGAAGCAAGTGGTGCTCACAAGTTTAATACTGGGAAGGGGGGTAAGGGGGAAAGAAGGGAGAAAAGCATAAATAGGGGTTAACAAGATGGCAAGTAATACAGAATTTGTAATTTTAACCATAAATGTGAACGGCGTAAACTCCCCCATAAAGAGGAAGTGATTAGCAGAATGGATTAAAAGCCAGAATTGTACAATATGTTGTTTACAGGAAACACACCTGAAGCAGGGAGATACAGGAAAAGTAAAGGTAAAAGGATGAAGCAAAATCTACTATGCTTCAGGTGAAGTAAAAAAAGCAGGGGTAGCCATCCTGATCTCAGAGCAAGCAAAAAAAAATTGATCTAATTAAAAGAGATAAGGAAGTGCACTATATCTTGTGAAAAGGGTAGCATAAATAATGAAGCAATATCAATATTAAATATATGCACCAAGTGGTGTAGCATCTAAATTCTTAAAAGAGAAATGAAGAGAGCTGCAAGAAGAAATAGATAGCAAAACTATAATAGTGGGAGATCTTAACCTTGCACTCTCAGAATTAGATAAATCAAACCACAAAATAAATAAGAAAGAAGTCAAAGAGTTAAATAGAGTACTAGAAAAGTTAGATATGATAGACCTCTGGAGAAAACGAAATAGAGACAGAAAGGATCACACTTTCTTTTCAGCAGTTCATGGAACCTATACAAAATAGAATTAATTAGGACATAAAATCTCAAACCCAAATGCAGTAAGAGAAATAGTAATGCATCCTTTTCAGAGCACGATGCAATAAAAATTACACCAACAAAAGCCAGGGAAATAGACCAAAAATAATTGTAAAACTAAATAATCTCATACTAAAGAATGATTGGGTGAAACAGCAAATCATAGACATAATTAATAACTTCACCCAAGAAAATGACAATAATGAGACATCATACCAAAATGTGTGCAATGCAGCCAAAGTGGTAATAAGGGGAAATTTCATATCTCTAGAGTCTTACTTGCATTACATAGAGAAAGAGAAGGTCAACGAATTGGGCTTGCAACTAAAAATGCTAGAAAAGGAACAAAATTAAAACCCCAGTCAAACACTAAACTTGAAATTCTAAAAGTAAAAGGAGAGATCAATAAAATTGAAAGTAAAAATCTATTGAATTAATTAATAAAACTAAGTTGGTTCTATGAAAAAAACCAACAAAATAGACAAACCCTCAGTAAATCTGATTTTAAAAAAAGGAAAGAGGAAAATCAAATTGTTAGTCTTAAAAATGAAAAGGGAGAACTTGCCACTAATGAAGAGGAAATTAGAGCAATAATTAGGAATTACTTTGCCCAACTTTATGGCAATAAATTCTACAACTTAAATGTAATGGAAGAATACCTTCAAAAATATAGCTTTCCCAGATTAACAGAGGAAGTAAATATCCTAAACAGTCCCATCTTAGAAAATGAAATAGAACAAGCTATTAAGCAACTCCCTAAGAAAAAATCCCCAGGACCAGATAGATTTACATGTGAATTCTACCAAACATTTAACGAACAATTAACCCCAATGCTATATAAACTATTTAAAAAATAGGGATTGAAGGAGCTCTACTAAATTCCTTTTACGACACAGACGTGGTACCTAAACCACGTAGGCTGAAAACAGAGAAAGAAAATTATAGACCAATCTCTCTAATGAATATCGATGGTAAAATCTTAAATAAAATATTAAAAATAAGATTACAGAAAATCATTCCTAGGATAATACACTATGACCAAGTAGGATTTATACCAGGAATGCAGGGCTGGTTCAATATTAGGAAAACTATTAGCATAATTGACTATATCAATAAGCAAACTGACAAAAACCATATGATCATCTCAATAGATGCAGAAAAATGATTTGATAAAATCCAACATCCATTCCTAATAAAAACACTTGAGAGTATAGGAATAAATGGACTTTTTCTTAAAATAGTCAGGAGCATATATTTAAAACCATCAGTAAGCATCATATGCAATGGGGAAAAACTGGAATCTTTCTCAGTAAGATCTGGAGTGAAGCAAGGTTGCCCACTGTCAAAATTATTATTCAATATTGTAATAGAAACACTAGCTTCGTCAATAAGAGTCAAGAAAGACATTCAAGGAATCAGAATAGGCAGTGAGGAAACCCAACTATCACTCTTTGCAGACGATATGATGGTATACTTAGAGAAACCTAGAGATTCTACAAAAAAGCTATTGGAAATAATCCATAACTTTAGCAAAGTTGCAGGTTATAAAATAAATCCCCATAAATCCTCAGCATTTTTATACATCACCAAAAAAATTCAACAGTAAGAGATACAAAGAGAAATTCCATTCAGAATAACTGTTGACAGCATAAAATATTTGGGGATCTGTCTACCAAAGGAAAGTCAGGAATTATATGAGCAAAATTACAAAAAACTTTCCACACAAATAAAGTCAGACTTAAATAATTGGAAAAATATTAAGTGCTCCTGGATAGGTCGAGCGAATATAATAAAGATGGCAATACTCCCTAAACTAATCTATTTATTTAGTGCTATACCAATCAGAATTCCAAGAAAATATTTTAATGATCTAGAAAAAATAACAACAAAATTCATTTGGAATAATAAAAGGTCAAGAATCTCAAAGGAATTAATGAAAAAAATATCAAATGTAGGTGACCTAGCTGTACCTGATCTAAAACTATATTATAAAGCAGCAGTCACCAAAACCATTTGGTATTGGCTAAGAAATAGATTAGCTGATCAGTGGAACAGGTTAGGTTCACAAGACAGAATAGTCAACTATAGCAATTTAGCATTTGACAAACCCAAAGATCCTAACTTTTGGGATAAGAATTCATTATTTGACAAAAACTGCTACGATAACTGGAAATTAGTATGGCAGAAATTAGGCCTGGACCCACACTTAACACCGTATACCAAGATAAGATCAAAATGGGTCCATGATTTAGACATAAAGAACGAGATTATAAACAAATTGGAGGAACATAGGATAGTTTATCTCAGACTTGTGGAGGCAGAAGAAATTTGTGATTAAAGACAAACTAGAGACCTTTATTGATCACAAAATAGAAAATTTTGATTACATCAAATTAAAAAGCTTCTGTACAAACAAAATTAATATAAACAAGATTAGAAGGGAAGCAACAAACTGGGAAAACATCTTCACAGTTAAAGGTTCTGATAAAGGCCTCATTTCCTTTTTTTTTTTTTTTTTATTTAATAGCCTTTTATTTACAGGATATATACATGGGTAACTTTACAGCATTAACAATTGCCAAACCTCTTGTTCTAATTTTTCACCTCTTACCCCCCCCCCTCCCTAGATGGCAGGATGACCAGTAGATGTTAAATATATTAAAATATAAATTAGATACACAATAAGTATACATGACCAAAACGTTATTTTGCTGTACAAAAGAATCAGACTCTGAAATATTGTACAATTAGCTTGTGAAGGAAATCAAAAATGCAGGTGGGCATAAATATAGGGATTGGGAATTCAATGTAATGGTTTTAGTCATCTCCCAGAGTTCTTTTCTGGGCATAGCTAGTTCAGTTCATTACTGCTCCATTAGAAATGATTTGGTTGATCTCGTTGCTGAGGATGGCCTGGTCCATCAGAACTGGTCATCATATAGTATTGTTGTTGAAGTATATATTGATCTCCTGGTCCTGCTCATTTCACTCAGCATCAGTTCGTGTAAGTCTCTCAGGCTTTTCTGAAATTATCTGTTGGTCATTTCTTACAGAACAGTAATATTCCATAATATTCATATACCACAATTTATTCAGCCATTCTCCAACTGATGGGCATCCATTCAGTTTCAGTTTTACCACTACAAAGGGTTGCCACAAACATTCGTGCACATACAGGTCCCTTTCCCTTCTTTATAATCTCTTAGGGATATAATCCCAGTAGTAACACTGCTGGATCAAAGGGTATGCACAGTTTGATAACTTTTGAGCATAGTTCCAAACTACTCTCCAAAATGGTTAGATTTGTTCCAACTCCACCAACAATGCATCAATGTCCCAGTTTTCCCGCATCCCTCACAATCATCATTTTTTTTCCTGTATCTTAGCCAATCTGATAGGTGTGTAGTGGTATCTTAGAGTTGTCTTAATTTGCATTTCTCTGATTAATAATGACTTGGAGCATCTTTTCATATGACTAGAAATAGTTTCAATTTCTTCATCTGAGAATTGTCTGTTCATATCCTTTGACCATTTTTAAATTGGAGAATGGCTTGATTTTTTATAAATTAGAGTTAATTCTCTACATATTTTGGAAATGAGAAAAGGCCTCATTTCCAAAATATATAGAGAACAGACTCTAATTTATAAGAAAACAAGCCATTCTTCAATTGATAAATGGTCAAAGGATATGAACAGACAATTTTCAGATGATGAAATTGAAATTATTGCCACTCATATGAAAGAGTGTTCCAAATCATTATTAATCAGAGAAATGCAAATTAAGACAACTCTGAGATATCACTACACACCTGTCAGATTGGCTAAGATGACAGGAAAAATAATGATGATTGCTGAGGGATTGGGAAAACTGGGACACTGATACATTGTTGGTGGAGTTGTGAATGAATCCAACCATTCTGGAGAGCAATCTGGAATTATGCCCCAAAAGTTATCAAACTGTGATACCTTGATCCAGCAGTGTTTCTACGGCTTATACCCAAGGAGATACTAAAGAAGGGAAAGGGACCAGTATGTGCCAAAATATTTGTGGCAGCCCTGTTTGTAGTGGCTAGAAGCTGGAAACTGAGTGGATGCCCATCCATTGGAGAATGGTTGGGTAAATTGTAGTATATGCATGTTATGGAATATTATTGTTCTGTAAGAAATGACCAGCAGGATGAATACAGAGAGGCTTGGAGAGAATTACATGAACTGATGCTAAGTGAAATGAGCAGAACAAGAGATCATTATATACGTTGACAACGATACTGTATGAAGATGTAATCTGATGGAAGTGGATTTCTTTGACAAAGAGACCTAATTCAGTTTCAATTGATCAATGATGGACTGAAGCAGCTACACCCAAAGAAAAAACACTGGGAAATGAATGTAAACTGTTTGCATTTTTTTTTCTTCCCAGGTTATTTTTACCTTCTGAATCCAATTCTCCCTGTGCAACAAGAAAACTGGATCTGCACACATACATTGTACCTAGGATATACTAGGACATATTCAACATATATAGGACTGCTTGCCATCTAGGGGAGGGGGTGGAGGGTAGGAGGGAAAACTCGGAACAGAAGTGAGTGCAAGGGATAATGTTGTAAAAAAATTACCCTGGCATGGATTCTGTCAATAAAAAGTTACTATAATAAAAACAAAAACAAAAACAACAACAACAACAACAACAAAAAAAACTATTTGGGGTTTTCATGGGAAAAAAACAAACAAAACAAAACTGGAGTAGTCATTTCCTTTTCCAGATCATTTTACAGATGAGAAAACTGAGGAAATTAAAGTTGTGACTTTCTCAGGGTCACACAGCTAGTAAGTGTCTGTGGCCAGATTTAAACTCATGAAGATAAATTTTGACTTTGCCATTTCAGTAATATCTTATACTTCTTCATTTTATATTTTGAGAGTTAATATCTCAAATGAAATGAGTATCTACATGTACATATGATGATATATCAATTATATAGTAATGTGTATGTATAATATCTTATAATTATGCAACATGCACATTATCTCATTTGAAACAAAAGTTTTTATATATGTTGAGAGCAATATGTGAATGCACATACATATGCATTTACATATATGTATCATATGTATATATTTATACATTTTTTTCTTTTCTTTCCTGAAATATAATCTCAAATTTTCTATAAATATGACACAGCCATTTCTCAAATACTCAATAAGCTTATATTCTCATTTTCCATCATTTGCTTGGTCTACACTTTTCATTTCTAAAATGGTTTTCTTAATTTCATAGACTATTTCTTCTCCGCTTATTTTAAAGGTTTCCACATTCATCCTATGGCATAAAGCCCTTTTTACCTCCAATGATATATTATTTTCTTGTCCCTCTTCCTTTTTAATAAAATCTCACATATTCTTTTTTCTGTCACTTTGATTGGCCCATTCTTTCTTGCTTACCTTGTGATGCATGACTTTTTGTTAATAAACACTAACAGTATTTTGTTGCAATCTATCCAGAAACTAGTAGCTTTCTCATGGGATGAATCTCTTTATGTTTCTCTTTGTCTGTTTCTTTCCCTTTATTTTTCTGTCTGTCCATTGTGTGTCTTGGCTGTTAGGTTTGTGTGTGTGTGTGTGTTCTGACTTCAAATAAGAGTTTGTTTTGTAAAAAAAAAATTGACATGGCCATGTGTCCCCTATTTTCTTCAGCTTTTAAAAAATCTTCATTCTCAAATTCAGCTGTTATTAAAGTAGAAATTCACTGTTTTTGTTTTGCTGAATATACTAGCTATTTTATTCTTTTAAAAGAACCTTATTTTCAACCTTGCCCTTCTTCATTATAGACATTGAATAGGTTGCTCCTTTTCATATCTGAATATAGTTTCACTTCACTGGCTAACTTCCTTACCATCTTCCCTCTACTTTCTTAATAAGATACAGATATTTAAATGTAAGTAATTGTGTGATAATCATGCTGAACTCTCCTTCTTTCTAGGAACAAAAATAGGAATATCCTTCTACATTTGCACTGTTATTTCACAGCAAAAAAAAATCCCCAAGACAAACAGACAAAAAACACTTAACAACAAGACTGCATGCGCTATTTAGTTTTGTAAAAAATAAGAATAAAAAGAAATGGAGACCCCATCATAAATAGCATTAGAAGACCTAAATTCAGATCCTTATTTCAATACTGAGCTAGGATGAGAGGGATTATTTAATTCCTGGATCTTTTTTTTTAATTAAAAATGTGGCTATTAACATTTATCATAATTACCTCATAGAGTTTGTAAGGCATGCACTTCGTAAAATTTGACAAAAGGCCGCATAAGTTTGAGTTGTTAACATTATTTCTTGTTTGTATGTATTTCCACACACGTATTTTTACTAAGGTGGGAATTTCAAAGATGAAAGAATAAAATCCCATGATATATCAGCAAGTTGTCTTTAGTTTAGAATTAGAATTAGAGTCCCTTTCACTATAGAGTAGCTAAATGACTTGGAAAAAAAATGACATGGCCAGAGACAAGATTTCAATTCAAATCCTCCTGAATATAAAATTAATTTTCTAACCATCTCTTTTCCTGCTATCCACCACTGTTCCTCATCATTTTGTTTAATCAATTCAAAGGCATTCATTAAAAGTCTATAAAGTGACTTTTGTTGACAAGTGAAGGTATTTGACTGAATTAGGTTCTGTAAATATAAAGATAAAAAGACAATAGCCTTTGTTTTTAAAGAGCTTATAATTTATTGAAATAGGATAAGAATGTTGGTACAAATAAGGCATTTAT